>NC_058083.1:350191333-350528850 GCF_014858855.1 Bufo gargarizans
CATGAACTCAGTAATGAGTAGCTCCGCCGTTATTGTTTATCACGTCCAAAATTTGTTTTCGGCATGCTTGATGCAAGCATTTCCATGAAGTGAGTGGGAACATTTCTCCAAGTGGTAAAGACGGCCACACGAAGGCCATCTACTGTCTGGAACTGTTGTCCATTTTTGTAAACTTCCCTTGCCATCCGTCCCCAAAGGTTCTCAATTGGATTTAGATCAGGGGAACACGCAGGATGGGCCAAAAGAGTGATGTTATTCTCCTGGAAGAAGTCCCTTGTCCTGCGGGCATTGTGTCATTGTGTACTGTAGCGTTGTCCTGTTGAAAAACCCAGTCGTTACCACACAGACGAGGGACCTCAGTCATGAGGAATGCTCTCTGCAACATTTGGACATAGCCAGCAGCCGTTTGACGGCCCTGCACTTCCCCAGACCATTATGGCGCCCCCTCTACTGTGGCGCGTAGAAAACATCTCAGGTGGGATCTGCTTGTCATGCCAGTAACGTTGGAAACCATCAGGACCATCAAGGTTAATTTTTTTCTCATCAGAGAATAAAACTTTCTTCCACCTTTGAATGTCCCATGTTTGGTGCTCTCTTGCAAAGTTCAAACGAGCAGTTCTGTGGCGTTCAAGGAGATGAGGTCTTTGAAGACGTTTTTTGTTTTTGAAGCCCTTCAGTCTCAGATGCCGTCTGATGGTTATGGGGCTGCAGTCATCCAGTGTCGAGGATCATCCAGTGTCTTGACGGACAGCCAATTGGATCCTCCGGCTCAGTGCTGATGACATTTTTTTGGGGTCTTCCACTTGACTTTTTTGTTCCATAACCCTCAGGATCATTTAAGAAATTCCAAATCACTGTCTTACTGCGTGCCACCTCAGCAGCGATGGCGCGCTGTGAGAGACCCTGCTTATGCAGTTCAACAACCCGACCACGTTAAAAAAGGGAGAGTTTTTTTGCCTTTGCCATCACAACCTGACAGAAAATGACAATGAATCTACATCTTTGCACAGATTTGGCCTTTTAAAAGCATGTGGTCCTAAACTTTTGATCAGCTAAAAAACAGCCTGTTTTAGTTTATTCGTTGTTTTTATTAAATTGAATGCTCAAAAAATGTTTTGTCTCACTCCCATTTCTTCTTGTTGCATGTTGAAGCTCCACTTGGAACCTTGTTAAGATCCAGCCATGCTAAATATTATTTTTTGCCATTTTTCAAGTGGTCTTAAACTTTTGATCAGGACTGTATATATTTTTTGTAAGGGAAGGGAAATATATGGGCCGTCATGGTGGATTCAAGGAAACAGAATTACCGGTAAGACTAATTACGGTTTTCCATTCCATCCACCATGAAGGCCACAATGAGAACTAACAAATATTTAAATTTAATAAGGAGTTGCATCTTCTCTTTTACCTTCTTTTCTGGGTAGCTGGTGACAGATGGTAATACTATCTCTTGTTCACAATAAAAATTTAAAACCCAGGATCTGGGGAGAAACACAGGATCTAGTCTTAGCACAATTCGATCCTCAAAAACCCTAAGATACGGTTCTCTACAGGAGAGGGTCTGGATCTCACTTAGTCATCTACCGGAAGTGATGGCTATCAGAAAAGCAGACTTGAAGGACAAATCTTTAATAGAGATCTCAGATAAGGGAGAAAAGGGGGGGGGGGGGGGGGTCTAGTTAGCCCCTCTAATACTGTATTAAGGTCCAACTGTGGATCCTAGATCTTAAGGTAGGCCTTAACCTAGAGGCCGACCTAATAAATCTCCTTATCCATCTGTGTTCTGCGAGACCAGTATCGTAAAAAGGTGCTTAAGGACGATATTTAGACCTTGAGGGTACTAGGTATCCGGCACAATTCTAGTCCATTTTGCTAGTAAAAGTCTAGTATTTTATTAACCAGCGGATGATCTTCTCCCAGCCAACTGCAAAATCTTTTCCAGACATTTCCTGCTTGCCTTAAGAGTAAGGATTACTCTGTCTGAAAGACCTTGTCTTCTGAGTGATTCACTCTCAGGATCCAGACTGCCAAATTGTAGATCTGAGGGTTTGGGTGGTTTATTGGGCCCTGAGAGAGCACATTTTCCCGGATGGGTATTTTCCAAGGCTCCTCTAGTGTCAACTGTCTCAGGATTGAGAACCAGCTTCTCTTTGGCCAGTGGGGAGCTACTAAGATATTTGCTTCTGCACAGAAAAATATTCATTTTGCTACTTCCACCAGCGGATCGGGGTTCGTGCCCCTCTGGTGTTTCAGGTACTCTCGTTATATTGTCCGAGAGGACCTTCAGATGCCTGGTTTTTTTTATAGGTCTACTGCCTCTGTGAGCATCATAAGGACTGCATTCAGTTCTCTGAAATTTGAGCATCTTTATTTTATGCTGTTTGGCCAGTCTCCCTGGAAAAACTGGTTGTGTACATTTTCACCCCAACCTGAAGTGCTGGCATCGGTTATGACCTGGGCTTCTGAGCAATTCTATACCCTGGAGCAGATTTTCCTCTTCCTTCCACCAGTCTAGGTCTATTTTGACTGTTGAAGGCACCTGTATCGTCCTGTCTAAGGATGACTGTTTCCTGTCCCATTTCTCCAAGATCCATGACTGCATGATTCTTGTGTGGGACTGACTCCATGGAACTGAGTTTATGCATGCGTTTAAGTCCCCTAACAGGCTCATTGCCCTCCGAATGGAACACCTGTGGGATTTTTAAAATCTAACTCTACGCCCAGGACCCTTATTTTTGTAGATGGGACGAGTACTGATTCTTTTAGATTTATCACCCATCCTAAACCTGAAAGGGTACTTATAACTTCTTCGGTAGTCCTGGAGGTTTCTTCTTTTGAATCGCCAATTATTAGGAAATCGTCTAGGTAAGGGAAGATATTGGATCCTTTCCTGCGTAGAAAGGAAATAATTTCCACCCCCAGCTTGGTGAATGTTCTTGGGGCCGATGAGATACCAAACGGGGAGGGCTATGTACTGGAAATGATTGAGGACTCCCCAGGATCTATTATTGCAAGCCTTAGATATTTCTGGGAGGCCTGATGAATTGGTGTGTGATAGTAGGTGTCCTTTAGATTCACTGGCGTCATAAAGGCACCTTTTGGAATCAACAGACTCGTAGATGCAATTAACTCCATCTTGAACCTCCTGTATACTATAGATCTGTTCAAAGGTTTTAGATTTATAATTGCATGGAATGTGTTGTCGGGTTTTTTGACTAGAAAGAGGCCTGAGTAGAACCCCCTTACCCTTTTCGGAGTCTGGTACCTCTATGACTACCCCTGATCTGATTAAGTCCTGAATTCCCTGCCAAATTTTTTCCAATATACCTCTTTTGTGGGTGGTAACGGGGAATTTTTCTGAAGGCGTTGAAGAAAAGTATATTCTGTATCCCTGGGCTATCATGTTTAGTGCCATGGATTTGACGTAACCAGATTCCACTGGTTCAGAAAATTCTTCAACCTGTCTCCCACTCTCATTGTTTGTTGCTCTGTCTATTTTGGGGATTAAGGATAAATCCTCTACCCCTTCCACCTTTTGGGTAGCTCCAGCGGCCTGTTTTGCCCTTACCTCTGTAGCGCTTAGATTGTGAAGGGAACTGAAGAAAAGGGCATCTTTTTTTGTTTCTTTCTCCTCCGGAAACCCTTTCTTTCGGTCAGCCGCTTTCTCCAGTATCTTATCTAACACTGGGCCAAAAACAAACTCCCCTGAGAAGGCAATAGAACATAGTTTAGACTTGGAGATTTTTTCCCCTGACCATGCTTTCACCCATAAAGCTCTTCTGGCTACATTTAAAAGAGCTGCATCTTTCGCAGCATAACGTACCGACTCTGCTGAGGCATCTTCTAAAAAAGCAGTTGCGGATTTTAACCTGCTCACGACCGCCGTACGCAGGATTGCGTCTTCTCGGCGGTCGTGCAGCTCTGGGTGGACGTGCCGGTGCGTCCTCTCGCTAGACGCGAGATTTCCGGGGAAGCCGGCCCGCGCATGCGCATCGCGGGCCGGCGAAATTCGAAGAAGAAGTTCGTATTTGTAAATATGATGGGGTTATATGGCTGCTGTGCTCCTCTGCTCCTTCTTTTGGTCGGTTGGTTCCAGCAGAGGAGCAGAGGAGCACACATCACTGTGAGTACCCACCAACACCACACTTAGCCCCCAGATCACCTCCCAGCACCCAATTAACCCTTTGATCACCCCTTCTTGCCCCTGTCAATCACTAGTGAAAAGGAAAAAAGTGATCAGTGCAAACTGTCACTTTTTTTTTTTCACTGGTATTGACCGTTAGGTTTTAGGTATAGTTTAGGCCCCTTGGTTAGGTAGTTTAGCGATCAGTTAGCGCCCAGCCCACCGCACCGCAGTCTGTTATTCGCTGATTAGCGTATCGCTAATCAGCATTTGTACTTTTATAGTATCTGAAAGTGATCAAAACTGATCACGGTCAGATCTATAATTGTATTAGTGTCACTTTAGTTCGCCCTCCACCCAAAACGCAGTGTTTGCCCGATCAGGCCTGATCGGTCGCCCACACGTGCGTTCGCCCACGCCCGCCCCACCGCAGTGACAAAAAAATTATTTTTTTTGATCACTGCACATTCACTTTACACGCACTGCGGCGATAAAAAAAAAATCAGTTTTGATATTTTTTATCAACCGCAGCGGCCTCCGGTACTTTTTTTTCTTGGGTAGTCTCAGGGAATACCCCTAAATTTAGTTGCCCAAATGTCTAACAGGGGTATTCTTCTGAAGAGGCCTACAGGCTTTCTGACCCAGTCGGATGAGGAATGGGAACCCTCATCTGACGAATCTAGCGGGTCAGAATACGAACCTGTAGAAAGCAGTGGCTCTCTGACCCAAAGTTCGGACGAGGAGGCTGAGGTCCCTGATAGCACCAGGCGTACCCGGCCCCGTGTCGCTAGACCGCAGGTTGCGCAGGATCCGCTTCAAGAGCAGCAGAGTGGGGCTGGTGCTGTCGGATTACGTGGTGAGGCATACACCAGCAGCCCAGCCCTTCCTGGACCTAGTACCAGCACTGCCGTACAACCTGGTGAAGTGGCGAGCACCAGAAGGGCAGTTGAAGCTGGTACGGTGGCACGAGCAGTAGTGACCCCGTCGCAGCCACCGCAAAGACGTGCCCGTAGAGCCCCTAGAATCCCTGAGGTGCTGGCAAACCCTGATTGGCAGTCCCCAACTTCAGCCGCACCTGTAGTTTTCCCTTTCACTGCCCAGTCTGGAGTTCGGGTTGAGACAGCTCAGATCGGTTCGGCCCTGGGATTTTTTTGAGCTGTTCTTGACTGCGGAGCTCTTGGACTTAGTCGTGGCCGAAACAAATCGGTATGCCACACAATTTATATCCGCCAACCCGGGAAGCTCTTATGCCCAGTCTTTCCGGTGGAAACCAGTCCAAGTTTCCGAAATTAAAACTTTTCTGGGCCTCCTCCTCAACATGGGTCTAACTAAAAAGCATGAATTGCGGTCATATTGGTCCACGAACCCAATTCATCACATGCCCATGTTCTCTGCTGCTATGTCCAGGACACGATTTGAGACCATCCTGCGTTTCCTGCACTTTAGTGATAACAGCACCTCCCGTCCCAGAGGCCACCCTGCTTTTGACCGGCTCCACAAAATTCGGCCCCTCATAGACCATTTCAACCTGAAATTTGCAGATTTGTATACCCCTGAGCAAAACATCTGCGTAGACGAGTCCCTGATACATTTTACCGGGCGCCTTGGCTTCAAACAATACATCCCAAGCAAGCGCGCCCGGTATGGGGTCAAATTGTATAAGCTCTGTGAAAGGGCCACAGGCTATACCCACAAATTTCGGATCTATGAGGGAAAAGATCAGACCCTGGAGCCGGTCGGTTGCCCTGACTACCTGGGGAGCAGTGGGAAGACAGTTTGGAACTTGGTGTCACCCTTATTCGGCAAGGGGTACCATCTTTATGTGGACAATTTTTACACAAGTGTGGCCCTCTTTAGGTATTTGTTTCTAGAACGGATTGGCGCCTGTGGTACCGCGCAAACTAGTCGCGCGGGCTTCCCCCAACGGCTCGTTACCACCCGTCTTGCAAGGGGGCAGAGGGCCGCACTGTGTAACGAAGAACTGCTTGCGGTGAAATGGAGAGACAAGCGTGACGTTTACATGCTCTCCTCCATTCACGCAGACACGACAATCCAAATTGAGCGAGCAACCCGTGTCATTGAAAAGCCCCTCTCAGTCCACGACTATAACCTTCACATGGGAGGGGTGGACTTCAATGACCAGATGTTGGCTCCGTATTTAGTGTCCCGCAGAACCAGACGCTGGTATAAGAAGGTGTCTGTATATTTAATTCAATTGGCTCTGTACAATAGTTTTGTTCTCTACAGTAAGGCTGGGAGAACTGGATCCTTCCTCAAATTTCAGGAAGAGATCATCGCGAACCTCCTGTACCCAGGAGGTTCCGTGGCCCCATCCACCAGTGTAGTTAGCCGTCTACACGAGCGACATTTCCCCATTGTCGTTCCTGGTACCTCAAACCGACCGCCACCCCGAAAAAAAAGTTGTGTCTGTAGCAGGAGTGGAATAAGGCGTGACACCCGCTATTTCTGTCCTGACTGTCCTGACCACCCTGCCCTATGCTTTGGAGAGTGTTTCCGGAAGTACCACACACAGGTACACCTAGCATAGGGATCATCTCACCAGGACAGGCACACAGGGCTATTAGGGCCCATTCACATACAGCTGCTGCAAACCTCTCCTTTCACCTGGGACAAAGTGCATAACGCACTTCGCCACATCTTTGGGCGATTTGCGCTTTGCACATTGACCCATGGGGAAGGAGAGGTTTGTTCTATAAAGGTAAAAAAAAATTACACGCAAGTCGGTGTATGCGGCGCTGCAAGACGAGATTTCTACTCTGCAGTAACAGATACGTTTGCCGATGCATACGAGCTGAGGAGGAGGCGGCGTTCCTATGCTTTGGCAAACACTTTGTATATAAAAAAATTAATAAAAAAATCCCGGCAATGATTTATTCATCCACATCGATTGATGTGAATGGAGAAATCTGGTTTGCCAGGGCATACGAGCTAAGTGGGTATGGATGTTGGGCGGAGCTCCTATGTCCTGGCAGACGCCTTTCCCCTCCTTTATTTTTTGTTGGCAGAGATTTTTTCATCCACATTGATCGATGCGAATGAAGAAATCTGTGCCGTTCATTTTTTTCTTTCAGCCCAGAGGCTGAACGGAAAAAAAAAATCTCATTACCTGTATGCTCAATATAAGGAGAATAGCAGAAACTCCTAATGCTGGCCATACATGTAATGATTGCGGAGACCCTCAAATGCCAGGGCAGTACAAACACCCCACAACTGACCCCATTTTGGAAAGAAGACACCCCAAGGTATTCGCATGAAAGATTTCAATTTTTGTCCTAAGTTAGCGAAAAAAAAAAAAAAAAAAAAATCAATTTCCGCTAACTTATGCCAAAAAAATACATTTCTATGAACTCGCCATGCCCCTCATTGAATACCTTGGGGTGTCTTCTTTCCAAAGTGGGGTCACATGTGGGGTATTTATACTGCCCTGGCTTTTTAGGAGCCCTAAAGCGTGAGAAGAAGTCTGGGATCCAAATGTCTAAAAATGCCCTCCTAAAAGGAATTTGGGCACTTTTGCAGCCTAGATGCGCAAAAGTGTCACACATCTGGTATCGCCGTACTCAGGAGAAGCTGGGGAATGTGTTTTGGGGTGTCATTTTACATATACCCATGCTGGGTGAGATAAATATCTTGGTCAAATGCCAACTTTGTATAAAAAAAATGGAAAAGTTGTCTTTTGCCAAGATATTTCTCTCACCCAGCATGGTTATATGTGAAATGACACCCCAAAACACATTGCCCAACTTCTCCTGAGTACGGCGATACCAGATGTGTGACACTTTTTTGCAGCCAAGGTGGGCAAAGGGGCACATATTCCAAAGTGCACCTTTCGGATTTCGCTGGTCATTTTTTACACATTTTGATTGCAAAGTACTTCTCACACATTTGGGCCCCTAAATTGCCAGGGCAGTATAACTACGCCACAAGTGACCCCATTTTGGAAAGAAGACACCCCAAGGTATTCCGTGAGGGGCATGGCGAGTTCCTAGAATTTTTTATTTTTTGTCGCAAGTTAGTGGAATATGAGACTTTGTAAGAAAAAAAAGAAAAAAAAGAAAAAAATCATCATTTTCCGCTAACTTGTGACAAAAAACTAAAAATTCTAGGAACTCGCCATGCCCCTCACGGAATACTTTGGGGTGTCTTCTTTCCAAAATGGGGTCACTTGTGGCGTAGTTATACTGCCCTGGCAATTTAGGGGCCCAAATGTGTGAGAAGTACTTTGCAATCAAAATGTGTAAAAAATGACCAGCGAAATCCGAAAGGTGCACTTTGGAATATGTGCCCCTTTGCCCACCTTGGCTGCAAAAAAGTGTCACACATCTGGTATCGCCGTACTCAGGAGAAGTTGGGCAATGTGTTTTGGGGTGTCATTTCACATATAACCATGCTGGGTGAGAGAAATATCTTGGCAAAAGACAACTTTTCCCATTTTTTTATACAAAGTTGGCATTTGACCAAGATATTTTTCTCACCCAGCATGGGTATATGTAAAATCACACCCCAAAACACATTGCCCAACTTCTCCTGAGTACGGCGATACCAGATGTGTGACACTTTTTTGCAGCCAAGGTGGGCAAAGGGGCACATATTCCAAAGTGCACCTTTCGGATTTCACCCGCCATTTTTTACACATTTTGATTGCAAAGTTCTTCTCACACATTTGGGCCCCTAAATTGCCAGGGCAGTATAACTACCCCACAAGCGACCCCATTTTGGAAAGAAGACACCCCAAGGTATTCCATGAGGGGCATGCCGAGTTCCTAGAATTTTTTATTTTTTTGTCGCAAGTTAGTGGAATATGAGACATTGTAAGGAAAAAAAAATAATAAAAAAAATCATCATTTTCCGCTAACTTGTGACAAAAAATAAAAATTCTAGGAACTCGCCATGCCCCTCACGGAATACCTTGGGGTGTCTTCTTTCCAAAATGGGGTCACTTGTGGCGTAGTTATACTGCCCTGGCAATTTAGGGGCCCAAATGTGTGAGAAGTACTTTGCAATCAAAATGTGTAAAAAATGACCAGCGAAATCCGAAAGGTGCACTTTGGAATATGTGCCCCTTTGCCCACCTTGGCTGCAAAAAAGTGTCACACATCTGGTATTGCCGTACTCAGGAGAAGTTGGGGAATGTGTTTTGGGGTGTCATTTTACATATACCCATGCTGGGTGAGATAAATATCTTGGTCAAATGCCAACTTTGTATAAAAAAATGGGAAAAGTTGTCTTTTGCCAAGATATTTCTCTCACCCAGCATGGGTATATGTAAAATGACACCCCAAAACACATTCCCCAACTTCTCCTGAGTACGGCGATACCAGATGTGTCACACTTTTTTGCAGCCTAGGTGGGCAAAGGGACCCACATTCCAAAGTGCACCTTTCGGATTTCAACGGTCATTTTTTACAGATTTTGATTGCAAAGTACTTCTCACACATATGGGCCCCTAAATTGCCAGTGCAGTATAACTACGCCACAAGTGACCCCATTTTGGAAAGAAGACACCCCAAGGTGTTCTGTGAGGGGCATGGTGAATTCCTAGAATTTGTTATTTTTTGTCTCAAGTTAGTGGAATATGAGACTTTGTAAGAAAAAAAAAAAAGAAAAAATAATCATCATTTTCCGCTAACTTGTGACAAAAAATAAAAAGTTCTATGAACTCACTATGCCCATCAGCAAATACCTTAGGGTGTCTACTTTCCGAAATGGGGTCATTTGTGGGGTTTTTCTACTGTTTGGGCATTGTAGAACCTCAGGAATCATGACAGGTGCTCAGAAAGTCAGAGCTGTTTCAAAAAGCGGAAATTCACATTTTTTTACCATAGTGTGTAAACGCTATAACTTTTACCCAAACCATTTTTTTTTTTTTGCCCAAACATTTTTTTTTTTATCAAAGACATGTAGAACAATAAATTTGGCGAAAAATTTATATATGGATGTCGTTTTTTTTGCAAAATTTTACAGCTGAAAGTGAAAAATGTCATTTTTTTGCAAAAAAATCGTTAAATTTTGATTAATAACAAAAAAAGTAAAAATGTCAGCAGCAATAAAATACCACCAAATGAAAGCTCTATTAGTGAGAAGAAAAGGAGGTAAAATTCATTTGGGTGGTAAGTTGCATGACCGAGCGATAAACGGTGAAAGTAGTGTAGTGCCGAAGTGTAAAAAGTGCTCTGGTCATGAAGGGGGTTTCAGCTAGCGGGGTTGAAGTGGTTAATAGCAGTATGGAATTTATGATATCCTCCCTGGGAGTTTTGTTTTTTAGGTGATCCTCTAACTCTGACAAACAGAAGTACATAGCTCTTGCCACGGATGTAGCCGCAGTGTTGATTTTTACACCAAACATAGATGCCTCCAATGCTTTCCTTAATAAAGAATCTGCTTTGCGTGTTATCAGATCGCTTAATTGTGATGAATCCTCAAAAGGTAAGGCCGTCTTTTGACTACCTTTGCCACGTGAATATCAATTTTGGGTATCTCATCAAAAATTTTACATTCAGCCTGATCAAATATTAATCTGTTCCTGAACTCTTTGGACACCCCTAGTCTTTTTTCAGGTTCAATCCACTCCTCCAATATCATATCTTTGATATTCTCATTAATGGGGAATACTTTGGTTCTTTTAGTATCTAAACCCCATCCTGTACTATATGAGGTTTGGGAGTATCCTCTATGCCCATGGTAGAGCTAACTGCTTTTAGGAACTCTTCCATTTCATCCGAGGAAAAAAAAGTACTTTTTATCATCCTCTACAATTTCACCCTCTGAGAAAAGTTCTTCCTCAAGCACTCGTCTAGAGGAAGAGGTATCCTCATCAATGTCCTCAGCATCAGAGGAGTATTGAATGGATAGTCTCTGTTTTTTGGCAGGCGGGAAAGGCGTACTAAAAGTCAGAGATGCTAGAGAGGACAATCTCATCCAGGAAAAAAGACTTCATTTCAGACAGGATATATGGTTGCTCCTCTTTTAAGATGGAGGAACAGAGAAGAGCAACCAAATATCAGCTTTTAAGCATTATATCTAAACAAAAAGATAACCATACTCCCCTTAGGGGAACTCACGGTAGGTGCAGCCAGAGAGGGGTCAGATCCACATTGCCCACTGCTGCCCAGCCTTTGCCCCTGCTGCGGGAAGGCAGTAGGGGATGAAGGTAACTTTTTTGCTGATCTTCACCTCCACATAGAGAGGACTCCCTCTTTGTGCTAACCCCGTAGGGGCAGGATAACACTGAGGGGGAGGAAGGGTGGGGGAAATTTAAACTCTTGCTGTGTATTCCTGCCCCAACAGAGGTCAAGGGTCATCTCTCATTGTGGCAGTCATGGTGGATGTAATGGAAATTAAGGATATTCACTTTAGAAAAAAGACGACTAAGGGGAGATCTAATAACTATGTATAAATATATCAGCGGTTAGTACAGAGATCTCTCCCATAATCTGTTTATCCCCAGGACCTTGACGAGGGGACATCCTCTGTGTCTGGAGGAAAGAAGGATTCTACACAAACATAGAAGAGGATTATTTAAGGTGTTATTCTGATTGCCTGTTTGGAGTCAGGAAGGAATATTGTCTTCTACCTCACAGGGGTTTTTGTCCTTTCTCTGGTTCAACTAGCAGAATGACAGGTTAAACTGGATGGACGTATGTCTTTTTTCAGCCTTACAAACTATTTTACTATGTTGAATGCACTTCTAGTACATGTGAGATTTGTACACCTTACTTTATTACATTAAGGTTTTTGTTATGTGAAAACTTGGATGTTTAGGTACATGTTTGTGTTGATGCATTTTTTTAAAATAATTTCTGTTTGTCACAAAGTTACCTGAAGGTGGAAAATGGTTGTCAACAGTCTGTCAAGGCATCAGATGCCTTCCCTGTAATTTATAGGTTGATACATTTTAAAAATGTCTTGATAATGTCAGCTTGAAGGAGTTTTCCAGTAAAAATTATCTTTTAACAAGTTCACCCAGCATGGCCCCTGAAACAGAAGATTCATACCTGCTCCACACTACCCCCCAGATCTGGCAGGAGAGTGGACTGTGAAGCAGTTGCTCCAAGAGCACCAATAATAATGTGGCCTTGGAAAAGGCACACATGGAGTTAGGGTGCTGGCATGCAGCGTAGTTGTGATGCAGTTGAAAACTGTGTGCAGTTGACTGCATGCAGTTTATGTGTCAACAAACATGAATTCACAACTCTGTTTTCAATTTAGCAGGTTTAGCAGCCTTATTAAACTCTGGTGTTCCGTGTAGTAGAAATCATCAAAATTAATTAATCAATTTCAGCTAGCTACAATCAAAAACTGTGTTGTGAATGCATGTTTTTTTTTATGCAGTGTGTCACAATTACATCAGAATTGTTCTGTGTGCCAGCACCTTTAGCGACCTGCCTCAGTCAGTGATTGGCTAAGCGGCAGTGTTGATCGAGCACCAAAGTGCTCGGGCTGAACACCTTGGGATGCTCGGGTGCTCTACCGAGCATCTGAACACAATGGAAGTCAATGGCAGAACCTGAGCATTAAACCAGGCACCCCCTGCTCTGAAGAGGGGAGGGTGTCTGGTTCATAGGAAAAGGTCAGAAATTGATGGAAACACCTCCGAAATAATTTGGGAACAGCATGGAGAGGATGTATGGATGCATCTTGGACTCCCAGGTCGCTGCTGGGAACGATGTTGTCCGAGAAGTACGCCACTTTTACAGACTGACAATAATACGCACAAAACCAAAGATAAAATCAATTTTAGAGGAAAAATTGTTAGGAAACATTCTTTCCTGTATATTTACTTACTTATATAAAGTGCAAGTGCTGCCAAAAATTACAAGGAAGAGGCACTCCGATACAACCTGTATATAACAAAAAGGAGGGCCTCATTCACATTGAGGTACAATTGTTCTGGTAGTGGGACTCCTAAAATGGCCTGCTGGTGACCCTCTAAAACATTAGGGATGAGGGCCTGCTGCTGATCTGACCATCTAAAACATTAGGGGTGAGGATCTGCTTGTTATCTGACCTTCTAAAAAATTAGGGGTGAGGGTCTGCTGCTGATCTGACCTTCTAAAACATTAGGTGTGAGGGTCTGCTGCTGAGCTGACCATCTAAAACATTAGGTGTGAGGGTCTGCTGCTGAGCTGACCATCTAAAACATTATATGCGAGGGCCTGCAGGTAAGCTGACCCTGTAAAACATTATATGCAAGGGCCTGCTGGTAAGCTGACCCTGTAAAACATTATATGCAAGGGCCTGCAGGTGAACTGACCCTGTAAAACATGATATGTGAGGGCCTGCAGGTGAGCTGACCCTCTAAAACATTATATGGGAGGGCCTGCAGGTGAGCTGACCCTATAAAACATATGCGAGGGCCTGCAGGTGAGCTGACCCTGTAAAACATTGTAGGTGAGGGCCTGCAGATGAGCTGACCCTGCAAAACATTTTATGCGAGGGCCTGCAGGTGAGCTGACCCTGTAAAAGATTGTAGGTGAGGGCCTGCTGGTGAGCTGACCTTGTAAAACATGATATGCAAGGGCCTGCAGGTGAGCTGACCTTGTAAAACATTATATGCGAGGGCCTGCAGGTGAGCTGACCTTGTAAAAGATTGTAGGTGATATTCCACTACTGCCCTCTGCTGCTCACAAAGCCTGGCCAACATGTGGAACATCGAGTTCCAGCGCGTGCTCACGTCACACAACAGTTGGTGAGCTGGCAATTTCCAGTGCTGCTGCAGCGTTGACAGACCAGCTGAAGCTGTCGATGACTTGTGGAAATGTGCACACATGCGGCGCACCTTCACCAGTAGCTCAGGCAAATTGGGGTAGGTTTTGAGAAACACTGAACCACTAAATTTAAGACGTGGGCTAGGCATGGTATGAGTGTGAGCTATCCCAGGCTACAACATGCTCCCGGCCTCCACAACGTTCACCCAGTGTGCAGTCAGGGAAATGTAGCATCCATGGCCGAATGCACTTGTCCATGTGTCCATGGTGGTCAAGTGGACCTTCCCAGTAACTGTGTTGGTCGGGGCACGTGTGTTACGGGACACATGTTTGTGTAAAGCGGGCACGGCACACCTTGAAAAATAGTGGTGGTTGGGGACTGCGTAACGTGGGGAGGCCGCCAACATCGGGCTGCAGAAGGCCTCAGTGTCCACAAGCATAAATGGCAACATTTTCAGGGCCAGTAATTTGGAAAGCTGCACATTTAGTGCTATGGCTTGTGGGTGGGTGGCTGGGAATTTGCGCTTGCGTTCAAAGGCCTGGGGTATAGACATTTGGACGCTGTGCTGGGACACAGAAGTGGATGTGGTCGCTGATGGTGCTTGCGAAGGTCCAGGTGCTGGGTGGGAGGCATCCAGGCCTGCGCCTTCGACAGGGGAATGGCCAGCACGTAACACGAGGGAAGAGAAGGCAGTGGTGTGACCTGCAGACACAGAATGTGTACCCAGGCGTTCATCCTACTTATTACGGTGCTTGGATGCCATGTGGTGGATCATGCTGGTGGTATTGAGGTTGCTAGTGTTCACGCCCCGGTTCATTTTGGTACGGCACAGGTTGAAAACTACTATTCTTTTGTCGTCCGCACTTTCCTCCAAAAAGCGACTTACCAAGTAACACCTACCCCTTGGCAAGGGAGATTAACGCAAGGGGGAGCTCCGTGGAACAGTTGTGGGCCTGTTTGGTGTGGCCGGCCTTCTCCCTTTTGCCACCCCACTGCCTCTTCCAGCCTGTTGCAGTGCTGTAGATCCCTCCCCCTCTGTACTGCTGTCCTCACTCGGCTCTCCACCTTACCCCGCAGATAATGTCAATGCTATCACCAGCGGCTAATAAAAAATTACAGGGAATGTCACAGATATTTGGGATGAGGAAACAGTATACAGGAAAGGTACCACCGGTAATGTCACTGTCTGCAGTGTCTATGGAAAAAGTACACTGTCACAGATAAAAATCAGAAGCTGACACCGTCTATTGAAAAAGTACACTGTATGTCACAGATACATTTTTTAAGAGCAGACGTTACACTACAGATGTGGCACTGGTAATATCACTGTCAGAAGCGGACACTGTCTATTGAAAAAGTACACTATGTCACAGATAAAAAAAAATTAAGCGCAGATGTTATACTGCAGATGTGGCACTGGTAATGTTACTGTCCGCAGCGGACCACAGTCTACGGAAAAAGTACACTGGATGTCACAGATATTTTTTGGATGTGCACACTTTACACTGGAGATGTGGCGCAGCAAATGTCACATGTGGAGGAGATTCGAGCATTGCGCTCGAGCACATGCGGTATTCGAACGAATACGGCCATGTGCCGAGCATCGAGATGCTTGAGCCAAACTGGTGTTCGGCCGAGCATGCTCGATCAACACTACTAAGCTGTAATTTTCTGCATGACAATAGGGACCAGGACTGCAAGGGGACCCGGAAATGTTGAAAGGGAGCAAGAGTGTAGGTAATGTAGGCCTGATTGTTTATTATTTTACACTATAAAATTAATGGCCTAGGCAACCCTTTAACTCTGGCTTAGTATCACTTACTAGAGGAATGCTGCTGATATTTGCTCAATATTTGGAAAGACAAAGATTTTACAAATACAAAGTCAGTGCTAATAGGATAAAGACATGTTAATGATGAGATTGATGGACAATAGAGTTAACATTATTTTTTTAAGTTCCTATCGTCCAATCAGAGCTTGGACTGCTGAAACACCCAAGCCTACATAAGTCTCACCTCTGTCTTCCATAAACTTGTAAAGTTGTTGTAAAAAATTATCATTTTCATCAGGAAATGGTTCCACTTCATCCTATTGCAAAAAAGGAAATTCATTTTATATATAAACATACTAAAATAAGTTAAATTCTCCAGTAGTCAGGGTGACAAAGCTGAAACAAAACAACATAAAATACGATTAATTTACCAGAAGTGAATATGCAACTTTATCCGATCAATTCCAATATAAAATGCATGACATCCATTATCTTATTATAATATGGCTATAATATGCCAAAACAGATGATCACCACATATGGTAATTTACATTATAATTAATTACCACTAATGAATGTGGATTTTATTACTCACTCTTTGCAGATGCATTTAATTTTGAGTCAAACTAGCCGTAAAGGGAACCTGTCATGTGGATATTTGATTATAATCTAACTAATTATATACAATCATTAACTACTAAAAAGTATCTTAGATGTATTCACTTACTGGTGTGACAGATGGTTACCTCATAATATACACACAAAGATGCCACATGCTAATGAGCTGATTTGAGTTCAGCGTGATGTCACTGAGTCCAGCGTATATTTAATTCAGAGCTATAGCCACTCCCCTGCTGCTGATTCATATGGAAAATAACTGTCAATCAGCAGCAGGTGGGCGGGGAGAGTCAGGAGCTCATGAATATTCATGACTCATCATTATCAGCTGGAGCTTTTCAATACAAGATGTTGGCAGATTGACTGGGTCAATTAAAGAAAGTGACCCAGCATTTTGCTAAGAGAATCAGTCACTTATTTATGTTGCCCTTAGTTAGGACACCATAAAACTGGTGACAGGTTCCCTTTAACTTTCCCAAACCTAGATCCATTATCTGCCATTCAGTCATACTATGGATTTTAAACAGTTACATGTAATCAGAAGTAGCCAGGAGTGACAGTGGTAAAAACTGCTATATCTGGGAACTGCAAAAATAATAGAAGAAAATCTGTAAACTGTTTTAATTTTGTTGTGAAGCATATAGCGTGTCAGTCACTACAGGATTGTGGCATCTATTTTTAATTTCCATTAGAATTAATGAGAGTTCCAAAATTTAATGTAAAAAAAGTCCAATGCTCTATTTCCCTGCCATATAGGCCAAAACCCTGAGGCTAATTAAAATGCATGTACTTTTAAAGAAGGGAGTTATTCCAAGGTGATCCAAGTTGTGCAGTCATTTCATTGAACAAAAACTCATGTAGATTTGACCTAAACGTTGTTTTCATTTACTAAAGAAATTATTGTACTAACCATAATGTTTTGATGTTTGCATATTGCACTGCAGCTACAGCAATGCAATAGAATTTGTACCTGCTCATTTATTTCATGTTGTTAGAAAGTGCTGAATACTTTTGCCTTTTAGGCTGTTTTTACGTAGCATAAAATAAATAAAGCTGGATCCTACCTAACCTGAGTTTATTTTGTAGACCAAGGACTAAGACAGGGAGGTCAGTTTTCTTTTATAGAGGTTAGAATAACAATACACTGTGTAGTGTTCAGACGCATCTGAGTGAGGTTGCCTGATGACAGGTCCACTCACATAAATTCATTAAAATATACAGCAAGAACCTCAAAATTATAAGCACATTAAGTATTGCAATTTTAATGGATTTTAAAATAATAACAATATCATGCCTGCAGAGATCTTAGTGCCTGCAGGCTGCTACTGCACCTTTGTGTTTGTTTGCTTTTTTTGTCTAAGGCTACTTTCACGCTTGCGGCAGAGTGATCCGGCAAAACGTATGCCAACCGATGGCACTTGTAAGACTGATCAGGATCCTGATCAGTCTGAAAAATGCCTAATCAGTCAGAAAAATGCATTGAAATGTCAGATCCGTCTTTCCGCTGCATCCGGAAAAACAGATTTTTTTTAACCCCTTTAATGCTACTGTCAAGGAGCTGCCTCAAATCAGTAAAATTGTCGGGTGCCAATGGATTGGTATATCACCCTGAGGCCTTGTGAAGGATCCCATGACTGCCATAGTAAGAATAGCCTATTAAGCCCTGCATGCTTCAGGAATTAGTAGGAAGCCTGTAAAAATCTATCAGATTGCAACAGTATACTATAGCAGGCTGTTGTATAAGTGATCAAATGACCGTATCATACTAAACTAAAGAATTACATCTTCATGTAACATTTAGCACACAGTGAATGCTGTAAATACAAAACCCAAAAAACAATGGCAGAACTGCATTTTTAATTTTTTTTTTAACTCCACAGCAAATAATTTTTCCCAATGTTTAATACAAGATATGGTCAATTAAATGGTGCTGTCAAAATATATCTTATCTCTAAAAAAACAAGTACTAGTACGGCTGTGTGAACAGAAAAGTAAAAATGTTATGGCTCTAAGAAGGCAAAAACGATATTTATTTTGACAGGCTTCACAAGGCTGCCATAGAAACCAATCAGAATCCTGCAATTTCGCTATGGGGGCTCGAATCAGGGGATAGTTCCCCCCTTCCATTTAACTCAGATGCCACAGTCGATACTGACACCGGCATCTGAGGGGATAAATGGCATCAGTGTCTTCTACAATCCCGATCACTGCCAGTGGGTGTCTGCTCATCTTGTAGTTATAGCCTAATGCCCAAATCTTCAGGCTTTAGAATTAAGATTTCCCAATATTCTTCATTAGTTCAATATCTGCACGGGGCTTGCTCTAGTAATTAGCACTTTAGGATGTATGGTCTTTACAGAAAGAGATGAAACAGGTAAATTCAAGATTGGTTATGTTACCAATAAGCCCATTCTAATACAGTTACATATTTTAGCAAAGACAAACATTTTTACAAACACTTGCCTCATCGTCACTACTGCTGTCATCTGGATCATCTTTGGTCTCCTCATCTTCTGTCTCGCTACCTGAGCTTTCTTCTTTTATCTCAGCTTTCCAATTATGGGGTATAGTTTTATTTCTTAGAAATTCCTTGGCATAGTCTAGAGCTAAACAATATAAACATCAATCCAAATATTTCATATACTTCCAAAACCTCTGTGTACAACAGAAAAGGTAACACAGATAAATTGCGAAAAACAATTGTCTGACGGGATACCATAAACTTTTTCTGACCATTTTTCAAACAACTAAATTCTGTTAACCTATTATGGACCATGCTATATTTGGCCTTAACGGAAACCTGTCTCAACATGAAAATGCAATGTAAGCTACAGACACCATACTATAGAGCAGGAGAAGCTGAGCACGTTGATACAGTATATAGTTTTATGGGAAGAGATTCAGCATGACTTGAAGTGGATTCATTTCAATTCCTGCTCCTTCTGATCTATGAAGTCATGGAGGCGGTCCTATCAGTGATTGACAGTTATCTCTGTATACACTGTCATACAGGGAAGGCTGTTAATCACTGATAGGATCACCTCTTTCAAAGGCCAGAATGAGCAGGAATTTAAACGTATAAAATATAATATCTGCCCAGTTCTTACTGCTCTGCAACATGCTCAAACACCATGTTCAACGTGACAGGTTCCCTTTAAAGGGGTATTTCAGCCTCAGAATATTCATGGTTTATCCTCAGGATAGGTCATCAGTTCAGATTGGTGGGGGTCTCACTCCTGCAACCGCACACACCCACAGTTTGAAAGGGCTGCGATTCTCGTGCAAGCACTGCAGCCTCTTCAAATGTTTATTTAAATGGGACCAAACTGTAAGTAGCCAGCATTGCTACTGCTATATAGATGGCATGCAGGTAAACACTGAAGAGGCTGAAATGTTCACAAGTGACGCAGCACCTTCAAACAGCTGATAAGAAGGGTGGCCAGGAATCCAACTACACAGATCTGACACTCAGAGGTCCCACTAACTTTTTTCCGAAAGAGTAAAAATACTCCTCTTACCATTTTGGAGGAGTATTACTAGCCAAAATGGAGTACGAAAGTTGCAGTTGGAGGAGCAGATGTGAACAATTTCGTCCAGTCAAAAAGACCTGCATGCGGGACATTTTTGCCTGTTAAAAAGATAAGATCCTGAATGGAAACTGATTGGACTGTATTATAGTTAATGGAATCTGCTCAGCTCCGTTCCTGTCAGTTAGGTGCCCGATCCAGCACTCTGTTATTTTTGTTGTTCTGCTGAACAACAAAAATAAATAGTGGCTGTGTGAACGTGCCCTCCCATCAGCTTCTCCAACATACAGTCCCATGTAAATAACATTGCTCCCCTTCCTCCAGGATACGGTCAATAAGCCCCTGGGGGGATCTGGAGAAAATGCACAGCAGGATATTATAGCCAAGTAGTAAAGTACAGGGAAGACCCACTATACTGGACTGTACTTTATCACTTGGCTATAATAGCCTGAGATGCATTTACTCCAGACCGCACTGCGTAGTTGGTCTTCATTGTTAATGGCCATGCGGGCATTAACAATGGAAACTGATAATGTAGTGCAGTCTTCATTAGTTTACTGTAAGGAAGCTGGAGGCTAATTGGCCGCACGTTATTTGAACGCAGAACAACCATATCATGGCCGCTCCATATAACCATACCCTAATACCTATCTGTACACCTGGAGGGTTGCCACCTATATATTTTGTTTTTTGTACTCTGCTGCCACAGAATGTGTCCCCTGCTGATCTCTATAACCAGGAGTCTGAAACACTCAACCACTTCTCCTCACTGCTGAGTGCAGTAGTGAAGACCATAGACTTTATATTCATGCCATCTGCAGTATCGCGCTCAGCAGTGAGGAGAAGCAGAGCTCGGACCCCCACAAAATTTCACCGCACAGCCAGGCCACCTACCAGGCCAGTGAAGATCGAACGCCTCCCACCTCACTTCAGAGTGGTGTGCCATACGCTCCGGCAGCTTGCTCAAATCGACCAATAACAAAGCTCCTTACTGTAATTGTTATTGGTTGTTTCAGGCAGAAGCAGCATCGCTGCGCTGCCTGAGCCATTCACAGCGCTCACTGCGCTGATAAATAACCGGATAAGTCTAGGGCGCATTGGTACACCTTAGACTTTTTCAGGGAGTAAATTGGCCTGAACAGGCGTCTATGACACTGTGAAGCTAGGATACCCCTCTAAGGACCAAGAGATTTTTTTCATTTTTTCCTCCTCACACTGTCACTGTTTTTTATGGTACATGTAGCAATTTTTAGGCTTTTTTTTATGGGACAAGTATTTTTGGCATTATTTTCAGATAATAACAATGTATGATAGCATTTAATTTTTTGCATTTTCGTTTTTTACTCCCTGCCTTCATAACTTTTATTTTACCATTTTTTTCCGAATGAGGGCTTGTTTTTTTTGGGGAAAAGTTGTGTTTTCTAATGGCACCGTTTACTATTGGATACAATGAAGTGGGGTTGCACCAGGTATGGAAGTATCAATACTTTTTTTTTGATACTTTGATTCCCGATTCAATACAAATATTGTCCCGATCAGAGAACATGGCGCACGCACAACACGGCACACGCCATGTTCTCATCAGTACCCGCACATCTGTGACTGTGGAGCTGAGGGAAATATAGTAGTGGAAAAGACTGCTGAGGTGAGAATAAGGTGACAGCACTGGGTGGACGGAGCTGTCCCATGTCTGCAGAGCATCCTCCCTCTTGCTTGCTCCGGGGAGTTGTTTCATGTGCTGCCTTGTAACAAGTTTCATGGCTAACAGTCTAGAAATGTCCCGTCCTTCTTCCTGTCGGCGGCCAGAAAACTCGCGCAGGCGCAGTACCGCCTGCGGCCTATGCGATCATCAACCTCCTCAGGGCAACAGCGCTCAGGTTACATCACTGGGCTCAGCGCATGCCCAGTGAGACTTTTGAGGCTGTTGCCCTCAGGAGCTTGATGATCGCGCAGGCGCAGGCGGTACTGCGCCTGCGCAAGTTTTCTGGCTGCCGACAGGAAGAAGGACGGGGCATTTCTAGAAGGTAGACTATGACGTGGGGAGGGGGCGGAACTGTTTGCTGGGGCTGTGGGAGGTTATTTGATGATCAGGAGGCGTTCTTGGGCACTGCAGGGGGGTGTCACTGGGCACTGGAGAAGAAAAAAAAAAAAAGAACTCTGGGCACCTTGGAGCCTCATTAGCATATCATATATTTTATATCAAAAGGACAAAATGAAATAACGTAAAAAGACGACTGCTGGAAATAAGGTACTTTAGTGAACATGGCGATGGTGACAGCTTAAAATGGTAAAAGCAGGTGAAAGATTCCCTTTAATCTTTTTATGGGGCATGGTAACCAAAAAAATGACTGTTCTTATTTTTATTATTAGTTTTTTTACAATGTTTACCTGACAGAGTAGATAATGTGATATTTTTATAGAGCAGGTCATAACGATGTGGCGATACCTAATAAGACTTTTTTTTTTTGTGATTTCCATTTTCTGAAAGCCATATTTTTTTTATTTTTTGGCCGATTGTCTTAGGTAGGGTCTAATTTTTTGCTGGAAGAGATGATGGTTTAGCTGGTACCATTTTGGGGCACATATGAATTTTTGATTGCTTGGTATTACACTTTTTGTGATGTAAGGTTATAAAAAAAAAATTGCTTTTTTGGCACATTTTTTTTTTTTTTACGGCGTTCACGAGACAGGTTGGATCCCATACTATTTTTATAGAGCATGTTGGATGCCTAAAATGTGAATTTTGTTTATACAATAAAAGCATTTTTGAAAAAAAATATCATGTTTTTATGTTTCAATTTTCTGAAAGCCATATTTTTTTTCTTTTTTGAGCAATTGTCTTAGGTAGGATCTAAATTTTTTGCGGTTGGGTTGGATCACATGCTGTTTTATAGAGCAGGTCGTTACGGACATGATGATATCTAATATGTGAATTTTTTTTCTATAAAAGCATATTTGAAAAAAAAAAATCATGTTTTAGTGTCTCCATTTTCTGAAAGCCATATATATTTTTATTTTTTGGGCCGATTTAGGGGCTCACCTTTTGTGAGATGAGGTCAAGGTTTGATTGGTGCTAATTTTGGATATATATGACTTTTTTTAATCACTTTTTATACCATTTTTGGGGAAGTGTGGTGGGCAAAATTGCAATTCCATCATAGCTTTTCATTTTCTTCTTTATGGTGTTCACCGTGCGGTAAAAGTAACATCTTTTTATAGATCAGGTCCTTACACACTTGGCGATACCAAACATGTTTAATGTTTTTTTTTTTACATTTTTAACCAATTATGTGTGTATATACGTAGAATTTTTTTTTTAATTATTTTACTTTTTCCACTTTGTTTTTAAATTTTTTGGACCCAGACGCACTTGGCTCTTGATGATCCAGTGGGTCTAATGGCTTACAATACACTGCAGTACACTATATAGTGTACTGCAGTGTATTAAACTCACACTAAGGCCTCATGCACACGACAGTATTTTTTCACGGTCCGCAAAACGGGGTTCCGTTGTTCCGTGTCCGTTTTTTCTTCCGTGTGTCTTCCTTGATTTTTGGAGGATCACCAGACATGAAGGAAAGTTAAAAAAAAGTTGTTTTGGTGTCCGCCTGGCCGTGCGGAGCCAAACGGAGACTTACAATGCAAGTCAATGGGGACGGATCCGTTTGACGTTGACACAATATGGTGCAATTGCAAACGGATTCGTCCCCCATTGACTTTTAAAGTAAAGTCAGGAGTCCCTATCGGAGTTTTCTCCCATCCGATGGTATATTTTTAACTTGAAGCATCCCCATCATCATGGGAACGACTCTATGTTAGAATATACCATCGGATTTGAGTTAGAGCGTGAAAACTCAGATCTGACATTATATTCTAACACAGAGGCGTTCCCATAGTGATGGGGACGCTTCAAGTTAGAATATACTAAGAACTGTGTACATGACTGCCCCCTGCTGCCTGGCAGCACCCGATCTTTTACAGGGGCCGCACCTGAGGGGTTAATTGTGCGTATCATAGCCCCCTGTAAGAGATCAGGTGCCAAGCCGGATGCCTATGAAGGCGTTAGTTTACCCTTCAAGCATCGGCCGCTGCCACAGCAGAGCAGCGGCCCGATGGTTAGCCCGTCCATACAGAGATCCCTAAGGACCACGGCACGGAAGGGTATAAATGGCCGACATCTGACCCAGCACTGATGTCGGCCGCTTCAAGCAAGTACTTCAAGTACGTTACAGCTAACACTCTACCCCACTGCAGGACACAGCATAGGGCAGAAGACCAGACAGTAAAAAAATGGACGTGATGTCACAGGAAGTTGTAGAAAAGCAGAGGAAGTCATGTGACTAAATTCTGTATCAGGAGATTACATTACATTACAAAGAGAAAGACAGGCAAATGTTGGAAATGGAAACAGGAAAAAAAAAAAAAAAACTTACCTGGCTTTAATATACAGTCATTTTTAAAGGAAACATCACCAATGTCTCGAATATCAGTCTTCATGACAGAAAAGCTGTTAAAATGAGAAACGTTGTTAGCATCTGTATACGATCCATTAGCTACAAAGAAAATAATAGAGAGACTTACAATTTACCATCCTTAAAGGAGCGCACGAGAATAAAGTCCTTCTTAACTGCCACATCATCACTACAGTCTGGTGATACTACCTATTAGAAAAGACACATTTATTTCCCTTAGTTCCAGAAGAAGCAGGACATTTCATTTATATAAATATATTCTGAGTGCAAGTGGACAAGCCTGTTTTTATCTCCAAATAAAAGGTTATGCCTCAATCAACTCCATCAACAGGTTTAACCCCTTCCTGATGCAGCCATTTATCATTTTAGTTTTTCACTCCCTACCTTCTAGTAGCTATAACATTTTTTTCTATTCGTATAGCCAAATCAAGGTTATTTTTTTTTGCAGGTTGTACTTATGAATATTTAATAACTTTTCGTTTCATTTTCTTGGAATGTGAAGCAACAAAAAAAAAAAAAAAAAAAGTGATTCAGCCATTTTGATTATTTCTTTTGTTATGCCATTCACCAGAATAAATACTTTTCATTATTGACTATTTATGCATTTTTAGATGCAGCAAGACACTCAGGACCCCCGCCGATTAACTGTTTGAGAAGGCACCAGCGCTGAAAGAATATTATCCTTCTCTCTATGCACCGTGATTCCTTCCTTTGTCCCCGAAGACAGGCGCCTGGAGAACGTGTCAATGACAGAAGCAGTATGATGTCAGTAACAGTTCTATTTATTGTTTGTCATACATGGGCCTTATATACATTCAGGCATACATACAAGAATAGCTGAGCTCTCATTACAATAATAATAGTTCCTTATAGAGACAGGCAGCTCTCATTATAATAATGCTGACTAGAAACTTTTCCTTATAAAGACAGGAGGTAAATGTATACATAGTCACCCTTCAATATGATGTCACCCAACCTCCTGTCCTTCATACAGATTACACAGCTAATTCTGTTTAACCCTTCAGGCGCTCCTGTGAGTGTAGCTTACCAAGCACAGTTTCGTACATTATATAGTGGCTGTGCTTGGTATCACAGCTCAGCCCCACTGACTTCAATGATACTGAGCTGCTCCTAGGCCACGTGATCAATGAACGTGTCATCACTGGCCTTGGAAAAGCTGAGAGAAGGCCATGGTGCTCACAGGAGCACCAGTGCCTTCTTAGGCTAGGTCTACACGACGACATTTGTCGAACGACAATAAGGGCACAACTACACTGCAAGATTTGTTGCGCAACATTTTGTTGCACCAATGTCGCGCAACAATTTTTATAATGGCAGTCTATGGTGTCGCACTGCAACATGCTGCAAAATGGCAGGGTCCTGAAGTGGTTAAATGAGTTTTAAATACTGATGACTTATCTTCAGGATAGGCCATCAGTATCTGATTGATGGGGTTCCGACACCCAGGACGCCAGCTGATCAGCTGTTTAAGGCTAGGTCTGTTTAAGGCGACAGTCGCAGAAAAATCCATCTCGTTGCAGTCACAGCATGTCGCATGTTGCAGTGCGACACCATAGACTGCCATTATAAAAATTGTCACGTGACATTGGTGCAACAAAACAACACGCAACAAATGTTGTTGTGTAGACCTAGCCTTAAACAGCTGATCAGCTGGCGTCCTGGGTGTCGGAACCCCATCGATCAGATACTGATGGCCTATCCTGAAGATAAGTCATCAGTATTTAAAACTCATTTAACCGCTTCAGGACCCTGCCATTTTACACCTTAGGGACCAGGCCATTTTTAAGCATATCTGACATGTGTCAATTTATGTGGTGATAACTTTAAAACGCTTTTACTTATCCAGGCCATTCTGAGATTGTTTTCTCGTCACATATTGTAAATCTGAGTCAAAATATTTCATTTTTATTTATAAAAAAAAGCCAAATTGAAAAAAAAAAAAAAAAAATTAGAAAATTTCAATTTCTCTAATATCAAAATAGATAGTAATACCCCTCAAAATAGTTATTACTTTACATTCCCCATATGTCTACTTCATGTTTGGATCATTTTGAAAATTCCATTTTATTGTTTTGGGACGTTAGAAGGCTTAGAAGCAAATCTTAAAATTTTTAAGAACATTTCCAAAACCCAATTTTTTAAGGACCAGTTAGTTTATGAAGTCACTTTGTGGCGCTTACATATTAGAAACCACGCATAAATCACCCCATTTTAGAAACTACACCCCTCAAGCTATTCAAAACTGATTTTACAAACTTTATTAAGCCTTTAGGCTGGGTTCACACCTGAGCGTTTTACAGCGCGTTCAAACGCGCTGTAAAACGCTCAACACATGAAAACCAATGCTTCCCTATGGGAATGGTTCTCACCTGGGCGTTTTACAGCGCGTACGATCGCGCTGTAAAACGCCCGACGCATAATCAAGTACTTGAGCTTCTTTGGGGCGTTTTGACGCGCGTTTGTGGCCATAGGACACTGCAGTCAATCACACAAACGCGCGTCAAACGCGCGTTTACTATTACAAAAAACGCGCATAAAAACGCGCGACAAAAACGCGCGTAAAACGCGCGTTTGAGAAACGCTCAGGTGTGAACCCAGCCTTAGATGTCCCACGAGAATTAAAGGAAAATAAATTTCACTTTTTGTAGCAGATTTTACATTTTGATCTATATTTTTCTGCAACACATCAAAGGTTAACAGTCAATTGAAAATGCCAAATCTATAATACTGAATCTATAGTTTACAGAAACACCCCATATGTGATCAAAAATCGATGTATGGGCGCACAGCAGCCTTCAGAGTGGAAGGAGCACAATATGGCTTTTAGAGATTGGATTTAGATGGAATGGTAATTGGGAACTATGTTGCATATGAAGACACCCTGAGGTGGCCCTACAGTGGAAACCCACAAAAAGTGACCCCATTTTGGAAACTACACCCCTCACGGAATCTTTCAAGGTATGTAGTGAGCACTTTGACCTCAAAGGTGTTTCCTAGAATTAGGAAACACTTGTCAGTGAAAATGAAAAATTGAAATTTTCTCACTAAAAAGTTGCTGTACACCCACATTTTTCACCTTCAAAAAGGTTAACAGGACAAAATGCATGCCACATTTTGTTCCCCATTTCCCCCAGAATAAAGCAACACCCCATATGTGCTCAAAAAATTATGTATGGGCACACAGCAAGGCACTAGAGTCAAACAGCAAAATATGGATTTTGCTGACCTGAATTGGCAGACATTGATTTTAGGTGCCATGTCGTATTTAAGAAATTCCTGAGGTCCCCAGAAATTAAAAACCCCAAAAAGTGACCCCATTTTGGAAATAGGACCCTGTACGAACATTTTAAGTTGTGGAAAGGGTACTTTTCAGCAAACAGGTGTCTCACAGAAGGCAGAAACATTTATTAAAGGATTTCAAAGCAAACATTTGTGAAAATGAAAAATTACTAGCAGACCACAATTTTTCACTTTCACAAGGGGTTAAAGGAGCACCCCAGTATGTGTTCCCCATTTTCTCCCCATTCAGGAAACACCCCATATGTGCTTGTAGCCTGCTGTATGGACGCACAGCAGGCAAACAGCAAAATATGGATTTTGCTGGCAGGCCTGAATTGGCAGCCATGCATTTTAGGTGCCATTTTGAATGTTAAAAAATTCCTGAGGTCCCCAGAAATTATAAACCACAAGAAGTCATCCCATTTTGGAAAGAGCACCCCCATACGAACATTTTAAGTGGTGGAAAGGGTACTTTGGACCTAACAGGTGTTTCACAGAAATAATTATGTAGTGGTTGGTGAAAGGTGGATCTGTAAGCTATGCGGACTAAGGGTCCATTCACACGTCCGTTGTTTCTTTCCTGATCTGTTCCGTTTTTTGCGGAACAGATCTGGACCAGTTCTGTACCCATTCATTTTCAATGGGTCCTGAAAAAAATCGGACAGCACAATGTCAGATTTTTTTTCAGGACCCATTGAAAATGAATGGGTACAGAACTGGTCCAGATCTGTTCCGCAAAAAACGGAACAGATCAGGAAAGAAACAATGGACGTGTGAATGGACCCTAAATCAGAGATACAAGGTGGTAAAACTACAGGGTACCATATTTTTCGCCCTATAAGACGCACCTGCCCATAAGACGCACCTGGTTTTAGAGGGTGAAAATAGGAAAAAAAAATATTTGACAAAAGGTGTGTCAAAACTTTTAATAAAATAACAGACCAATATTTTAACAATGTAAACATTAACAGTAGTAACCAGCAGCATTAATAACCATCATTATTGACTTAAATGTCCAGGTACAGTACTCCTCTATTCATCAGGAAACCTCAAAAACTCCTCATCACTACTGTCCAGGTTAATCGCACTCTGTGGCTGAGTATCACTAGTATCGATGCCTTCAGATTCATCGTACAGCATATTGTCCTCAGTGCCATCCAAGGCATTGCTAACGCCACACTTTTTAAAGGATCTGACGACTATTTCATCGTTGACTGCCTGCCATGATGTTTTCACCCACTCACAGACTTGGGTGATGGTGGGCCTCTTCATCCGTCCAGTGGGAGTCAGGTCATGGTTCCCAGCTGCCATCCACTTGTTCCATTCCTCCCTCATGAACACTTTAAATGGCTTACTAATGGAAACGTCCAGTAGTTGTAGATGGCTGGTAAGCCCGCCAGGAATTACCGCTAGATGGATGTTCACTTCCTTAAATCTTGTTTTTGTGGATTCGGTGATATGTGCCGTAAACTGGTCAAGCACTAGTAGGGCAGGTTTCTTCAGAAGTCCTCCAGTGCGTTTGGACCACACCTTTTCGATCCATACTTTCAAGCCATTTTCATCTATCCACCCTTTGTCGTGAACATGGACAATCACTCCTCGTGGGATCACCTCTTTTGGCATGGTCTTCCTTTTAAAAATCAGCATTGGTGGCAGTTTAGTGCCATCTGCGAAGCAGGACAAGACAACCATGTAATGCGTTTTCTCGTGTCCAGAGGTCTTCACAGTTATGGTTTTTGCACCTCTCACATCGATGGTCCTATTCGATGGAACATCGAAGGTTAACGAATCTTCATCCATGTTCCCAATCTGGCCTATTTCATAGCCATGTTTCTTTCTTGAATCCAGCACAAATTTATGAAAAGAAAGAATCTTGGACTTATATTCTTTGGGCATTTTTTGTGCAATTCTTGTTTTGGTGCGCATAGCAAGGCCACATCTCCTCATGAATCTGTAGCACCATGATGCCGATCCAGTGAAGTCGTCAATGCCTTTCTCTGCAGCAAGACGTTTGGCTTCATAGATGATCATTTTTGTGGATACTGAGAAGCCGTTGTTCCTGTGACATGTGATCCACTCTTCCATGTCCACGTCTAGCTGTGGCCACTCTGCAGCACACCCACGAAGAGTGTGTTTACTTTTCTCTGCTTTCTCCAACGGATCCTCTTGTTTCCTCCATGCACGAATCATCTTTTCAGTTGGAGGCGGCCCAAAATGTCTCTCCGCTGCCCTGTTTCCATGCTGTTTGGCGTACTTTATCACCTCTAGTTTAAAAGGAATTTTATAAGAAAGCTTTATCTGCTTTGACATCGCTCAGAAATGTACAGTATGCAGCAGGAGACTACGGTAATTTTCTGCAATAGAATACAGTAATGGAAGAACTGTTAGCACTACAATTATGGGGGTACTGTAGCTAAGAACATCAGTGGATGACAATGTTATGGGGGGATATGTTGCTGACATACGGTACCGTACTTGTTGGGAAAGGGGGGGATCCAATGACACTTTAAGGCGTCATGCAGACATCCATGGAGCATGGTCCGTGAAATCCCATCCTGCTGAGTGCACGAAGGGCACGGCGTCATAGCAACCAATGACGCCATGCGCTTTGTGCACTCAGCAGGACGGGATATCATGGACAGTGCTCCACGGATGTCTGCATGACGCCTTAATAAGGGGGTCACTTTATTAGGAGTGAGCTCACTTTATTAGGAGGGGGGGCTCTCAAGATTGGTGTTATGCACATTTCCTTCCCCCCACTTCACATTTAAAATGCTGAAAGACATCCCTAAGGAATCCCAGTGTTAATAAAGTGCCACCCATAATAATAAAGTGGTGCGCCCTGCCAGAAAGACATTCCTAAGGACCCCACTGTTAATAAAGTGCCCACTTTATTAGGAGGTGGGCACTTTATTAACAGTGGGGTCCTTAGGGATGTCTTTCTGGCAGGGCACACCAGTTTATTATTATGGGTGGCACTTTATTGACACTGTGATTCCTTAGGGATGTCTTTCAGCATTTTAAATGTAAAGTGGGGGGAAGGAAATGTGCATTACACCAAACTTGACAGCCCCCCCTCCTAATAAAGTTCAAAACACTGCCTGCATGAACATCTCATACCTCCAGCGATGTCTGACTGAGCGCAGCGTGACGACTGAGAAGAGGGGCGGAGCAGACTTCCGTGACACACATGCAAGCTCCGCCCCTTGTCTTCCTGCTCCTGCGCTCCTTTTTTTCCTCCGGCCGGCCGGTACAACCTAGCACTTACTGAGGCCGGATCGCAGCAACGGACTCCCGCACCACTGCCCGCCGGACATGTGAGCGCTGCAGGTATAATCAAATATAAGCGCCGGATATGTTTTTTTACCCCAGGGTTCACCTATATTCGCCCTATAAGACGCACTAACTTTTTTCCCCCATTTGGGGGGGGGGAGTGCATCTTATAGGGCGAAAAATACAGTACATCATGGATGAAATTAAATTAATACTCCATGGATGAGTGGAAGATTTTAAAACACTCCTGCATGCACAGGCCAGGTTTTGCTGTGGTAAATAGTGTCTTTCCTTATCCCCCTTTTGGAACACACCCTGTATAGAAACATAGAAACATAGAATGTGTCGGCAGATAAGAACCATTTGGCCCATCTAGTCTGCCCAATATATCTGAATCCTATGAATAGCCCCGGCCCTATCTTATATGAAGGATGGCCTTATGCCTATCCCATGCATGCTTAAACTCCTTCACTGTATTTGCAGCTACCACTTCTGCAGGAAGGCTATTCCATGCATCCACTACCCTCTCAGTAAAGTAATACTTCCTTATATTACTTTTAAACCTTTGCCCCTCTAATTTAAAACTGTGTCCTCTTGTGGTAGTTTTTCTTCTTTTAAATATGCTCTCCTCCTTTACCGAGTTGATTCCCTTTATGTATTTAAAAGTTTCTATCATATCCCCTCGGTCTCTTCTTTCTTCCAAGCTATACATATTAAGGTCTTTTAACCTTTCCTGGTAAGTTTTATATCTTTTTTGGGTCCTTCCCTTTCTTGCTGTCTGGGGGACTTGACCTGGAAAATGTTGCCCTGGTACAACACGAGCACCATGACTTCTAGACATACTGGGACCCTTCCTGGCCTGGCTTTGAAAAATTAGGGCCCTTATAACCACCTTTTGGAACTGAAGGAAACTTCCTGTGTGGCCTGCAGATTGAAATATCACGTACGCATTGCACATTACATTATATTACACATTATATTGAACATTGCATTACAATGTGTATGGCCAGCTTTTGGTACCACACTTTTGTTTTTCGTGTGGCACTGTAGGGCTTCAGAAGTTGATCTGATAGATGCACACCTCCAATGTGCCTGTTGTAGTCCAGGATACAAACTGGTTTGGGTGTAGTGGTATATCGTATAGGAGCAGGGGAGTTGGTGTTAGTGTGAATGGTGGTCAGTACAAGGACGTCCCTCTTGTCCTTGTACTTAACCACCAGCATGTTCTCATGGAGGAGAGCCCTACTTTCACCCATTCTCAGTGGTTGCCCTACGAGGCATCTAGGGAGGCCTCTTTGATTGTTGCACACTGCGCCGCAAGCCACAGTACCTCTGGTGATTCACGCAGTTTTTATTATTATTTTTTTCTGTTCCGGCGTTTTCCCCGCATAATTTTTTTTTCTATTTTAATAGTTTGGACTTTGCGGACGTGACGACATGTTTATTTATTTATTGTTTATATATTTTATATGTAGTTTATATATTTTGGTGTTTTTCTTTTAATTTATTTTTTTACTTGTTATTTAATAACCATTTCTCCCCATAGGGGCTAGAACCTGGGATTCTTTCATCCCTTGTCCTATTCACCCTGATAGATCTCTATCAGGGTGAATAGGACTTTACACTCTCCCTGCTGCTCTGTGCTCTGTTCACACAGCAGCAGAGAGCCGACTATGGCAGCCAGTGCTGGGGCTCCGATCAGAAGCTGCCACTACCACCAATGAAGAGGAAGGGACCCTGTGGCCACTGCTACCAATGATTTTAATACTGGGGGGGGGTTGAGGGGGCACTGAGCCACCAATGATTTTAATACTGGTGGTTGAAGGTGGGGAGGGGGCACTGAGCCACCAATGATTTTAATACTGGGGGGGTTGAAGAGGGGCGGCGCACTGCGCCACCAATGATTCTAATACGGGGGGGGGGGGGGGGGGCGCCACCAATGATAATTAACCTTTAATACAGGAGGTGGGTACTTGCAGCAAATCAGCAGCAGTTAACCCCTCAGGTGCCGCACCTGAGGGGCTAACTGCCGTTGATCGCAGCTCCCTGTCAGAGGCAGGTTCCGGCAATGTGATTCTGCTGCCGGCACCTGCCTCCTGTATTAAAAGTTAAAGACTACCTTTCGTGGTTTCGGACTTAGTTAAGTTACCAGGCTACATAGAGCGGCGCCCAGGGATCCCCCTGCACAGACTATTATTCCTGGGCGCCGCTCCGTTCGCCTGCTGTGCCCCAGTTACAGTCTTCTGCTCCGTATGCTAATTACTACTATCGGAGCAATGGGGAGGAGACATCAGCTTCTCTCCTGGGCGTTCCGAGAAGTCCTCCTAACATGCAGGTTGTGGAAGTTCTTCTCTTTTTCGGTAGTCGGTTGTGGACAAAATAAAGGCAACGAGACTTCCTGATCACAGTGAAATCTAGAGACCACTTTGGGAAGGAACAAAGGGCAATACCTTAGGATTATACGGTCGTCTAGTATAGTTAGGTAAGGTTGTAAAGGCTTGTATTTCCCCAATCCGTCTCGCAGTGGTTATTGCCACTAAAAATAGAGTTTTGTAGGTTAGTAGCTTCAAGGAAATGTTGTCCACTGGTTCGAATGGATGCTCCATCAATACTGAGATCCCATGGTGAGATTACAGAACGGACAGTTGGTAACTTTCTTGTGGCCCCCTTAATGAAGCTCTTAATAAGGGGTGAGTCAGCTAATTTTTTATCTAAGAAGGTGCTGAGGGTGGATATTTGCACTTTTAGAGTGGCGGGTCGAAAACCTTTGTTCAAACCCGATTGCAAGAATTCAAGTATTTGAGGTATGTCGGGAAAAAGAGAATTTTTAGGGAAGGACAGAAAGGCTTTCCAGGTTCCTAAATAAATTTGTTAGGTAATTGGGGGAAGATCTGGGGATTTAAAGACCATTCCCCTTCCTTCAAGATTGTTCCACTGAGGAAATCGGCTACAAAATGTTGTTTTCCCTTGACATGGACTGCGGATAAGGACTGAAGATTTCTCTCTGCCCAGAGAAATATGTTGCGATCTATGGCTGCTAGGGACTGGCTTCTGGTTCCGCCCTGCTTGTTGAGGTAAGCGACAGCTGTGGTGTTGTCAGATAGCACTTTTACGAGTTTTGAGGATAAGGGCGTGTGTAGAGAAGTGATGAGTTTGTAAATGGTCGTAAGCGTTTTTAGATTTGAAGAGGCTTTTAACATATTCGGGCCCCATTTGCCCTGTACTATCTTTCCGTTTGCGTGGCCTCCCCATCCTGATCAGCTGGCGTCTGATATTTTTGTCTCCAATAAACCCCTGTGTTTAGGTTTCTTTCTACTTTCCACCACACAAGGGATCTTTTTACAGAATTTGGGATGTAAACCTTCTTTTCTAGGGAAGAGATTGTTTCGTCCCATGAGGAAAGAAGGAAGGACTGAAGCACCCGTGTATGGCTCTGAGCCCATATGACTGACGGGATTGTGTAAGTAAGAAGACCCAGAACTGTCATAATGTTCCTGAAAGAGGAAGTCCTGCAGGAACAGGAGATCTCCAGTAACAACCTGGTCTCCTTTTCTGTTGGTAGAAAGAACATTAGTAGATGAGAATCCAACAGAACCCGAAGAAAGATCTTTCTTCTGTCTGGGGACAGATTTTTTTAAATCTATGATCCACCCCAGGGTGGTGAAACAGTCCTGAACCAGGGAGAGATGGAGTCTGAGGAGTTCTTTTGAGCCAGATGCTATTAAGAAGTACAGATATGGTGTTATTAGAATTTTTTGGAGATGTAGGTGTTTTATGACGTCGGACATGATTTTGGAAAACACTCTTGGGGCTGAAGAGAGACCGAACGGAAGGGCTCTGAATTGGAAGTGGCACACATTTTCTCCCATGAAAACAACGATTCGTAAACATTTTTGATGGGGTGGAAAGGACCCGTTTGGTTTTGGTACCAAAAAGACGTATTGATCTTTTGGGACCGGAAGAAGTACCTCCTTTTTTATTAACGAGGAGACTTCTGACTCTAGACAAAGTTGTTTTTGTAGAGACAGCCTTTTATTTATTGTGAACTGATTTAACGGAGGGGATAAAAACTCCAGTTGTAATCCTTCCTTTAGAGTGTTTATTACCCATGGAGAGGCATGGATTTGTTCTCACGCAGGAATGAAGCCCGTTAAACTGCCTCCTACCAGACTTCTGGTGTCAATGGGTGGGGCGAGAAGAACTTTTGGGGTTAAGTAGGTACCCTCTACCCATGCCTCTGTAAGATTGCCACTTTCTGGAGCCCTCTTTCTTTTTGGGGTCCACTCTGGCCTTTCTTTGGTTCTGAAAGGACTGTCTCTGATGAAAGTACCTATTTTCCAGGGGGAATCCTTTCTTTTTATCAGACGCTTTTTCAAGGATGTCATCTAGTCCAGAAGCAAATAATCTGTCCCCCTCACAGGGGATGGAACACAGGCGACTTTTTGAGCCTGAGTCTCTGACCAGAATCGAAGCCAAATTGTTCTTCAGGCCGCGTTTGAAAGTGCAGCTGATCTAGCGGAAAGTTTTACTAAGTCGTCAGAGGCGTCCGCTAGAAAGTTGGAAGCTTTTTTTTTTAACATGGGTAGGGATGGAAGGATTTCTTCGCCAGGGGTACCCGCAGCAATGTGTTCTTCTAACTAATTAAGCCAGACTGATACAGTTCTGGTCGTAAAAGTAGAGGAAATTTCCTTTTAAAAGAGTTTGTGACAGTCGTTTTTTTCCCTGAGTTTTTCAACTATTTTGAAATCAGAGATTTTATGTTGTTATGGATTGGGAATACCCCTCTACGTCTTTCTTCTAGACTCTGAAACATATGGTCTTGAATTGAATGTGACTCTTTAACATCTTCTATGTGCATAGTAGCACGGATGGTTTTTAGGAGACAGTCAGTTTCTTCTGCGAGATAAAAGGGCCTGCCTGAGCCCTCATCAGAAGAGGCTGAGTCGTTAATTCCGAAATCAACTCTCCCTCATTAAGATCAAAAGGCAATTCTGAGGTATGCGATCTCTGGGATGTGGATGGTCGTGGAGATTGGGACGCAGTTTTTAAGCCCACAGCCGTATTCACCTCCTCCTTAATAATCGCTCTCAGGGACCCAAGGAAGGAGGGCGACTCCTCAGAAACAACCTTTTCTGTGCATTTCTGGCACAAGGGTTTTCTATTTTTTGAGGTAAACGATTTTTTGCAAAAGGGGCATTTTCTGAGTCCTGCTTCCCCATTGGCTGGCTTGGGAGTCATGGTCTCAGTGCCCTAAAAGATAAAATAAAGGGCAGTAGGGGAGGAGGCTTACCGGGCTGAGGGCAGAGGCATCGGGATCACCAGGCTTCCTAGCGAGGTCCTCCACTGGAGCGAGCATGGCAGATCCGTTTCCTGGCAAGCGGTGAGCGTGGGCTGGATGGCCGGCTTCTTCGTAAATGCCGGGATCTCAGCCGCTCTTATCCGGGAAGTACGTTGAAATATCGCGAGATTATATTGCCCAAGAAGAACCTCGACTGGTGATGTCATAGATCCCGCGCAATTTCCCTCTTCTCATGGGAAATCACAAGCCCGGGGATGCCTGAACGCAGGTCTTACTCCGATAGACGGGAAAGGGAGGCACACGCGTCCCCGGGAAACCCGTCCCCTGCACCAGCCCTCCTACACGAAGAATCAGGCTGGGCGAAATGAAAATCTTCCTGGCACTGCAGGAGCGGCTCCTACATATCCCGAGGACAGGAAATAACGACTGGATAGGTAAGGCAAAGGAGGGCTTTTAAATTATTTGCTCCTGCGTTGTTTCGTGTCCCGGGGGCAGGGACACCCTCCTGTCAGTGCCGTTGTGGAGGTGCCGGGGAAAAAAATCTAGTTCAGTGAAGCCCGCACAGTCTATCTGTATTCCTGAGCTGCCCTCAAAATCCGGAATTTGGGGCTGATAATTGTCAGGTGGTGGGGTCCATATGGGCGCCTTCTAGAGGGTCCCTCATCAACCGATGATGATGATGATGAGGGGGTAGATGAGTAGAGGAAGTGGCATCCTCTTCTCCCTCATTGGCAGACTCCGTATCGGAGGCAAGCATGGTGTATGCCTCTTCAGCTGAGTATACTCATTGGGGTTTTACTTATCCACGCCATTCTGAGATTGTTTTCTTGTGACACATTGGACTTCATGACAGTGGTAAATTTGAGTTTATATATTTCACCTTTATTTATAAAATAATCAAAAATTTACCCAAAATTTGGAAAAATTAGCAATTTTCAAAATTTAAATTTCTCTGCTTTTAAAACAAAGTGATACCTCATACAATATTTATTACTTAACATTCCCCAAATATCTAATTTATGTTGGCATCATTTTGTAAATGTCATTTCATTTTTTTAGGATGATCTTTTTAAGGATCAGTTCAGGTCTGAAGTCACTTTGTGGGGCTTACATAGTGAAAACAACCCATAAATTACCCCATTGTAGAAACTATACCCCTCAAGTTACTCAAATAAGATTTTTACAAACTTTGTTAACCTTTTAGCTGTTCCACAAGAATTAAAGGAAAATGGAGATGACATTTCTAAATTTCACTTTTTTGGCAGATTTTCCATTTTAATCCATTTTTACTTTAACACATCGACAATTAGCAGCCAAACAAAACTCAATATTTATTACCCTGATTCTGTGGTTTACAGAAACACCCCACATGTGGTCGTAAACAAAAGAAAAGGATTTTGCTGACCTGGTTTTTAGATGCCATGTGCCATTTGAAGCCCCCCTGATGCACCCTTACAGTAAAAACTCCCAAAAAGTGACCCCATTTTGGAAACTAGTGGATAAAGGTGCCAGTTTTATTGGTACTATTTCTGGGTACATGATTTTTTATTGCTCTATATTGCGTTTTTTGTGAGGCAAGGTAACAAAAAAATGGCTGTTTTGGCACTGTTTTTATTTTTACAACATTCATCTGACAGGGTAGAGAATGTGCTATTTTTAAAAAGCAGGTTGTTACGGATGCAATGATATCAAATATGTCTACTTTCTTTCTTTTTCAGTTTTACATAATAAAGCATTTTTGAAAAAAAATTATGTTTTTGTGTCTCCATTTTCTGAAAGCCATATTTTTTTATTTTTCTGCCGTCAGTCTTGCGCAGGGGCTTGTTTTTTTGCAGTAAGAGTTGACTTTTTTTTGTACCATTTTAGGAAACATATGATTTTTTGATCATTCATTATTACACTTTATGGGGAAGGTGACCAAAAAATTGGTTGTTTTAGTACAGTTTTTATTTATTTATTTTTACAGTGTTCTCCTGAGGGGTTAGCTCATAAGACATTTTTATAGAGCAGATCATTACGGATGTGGCAATACCTAATATTGGGGGGCATTCTTTGATCGCTTGGTGTTGCACTTTATGTGATGTTAGGTGACCAAATAATTACTTTTTTGGCACTTTTTTATTTAATTTTTTACGTGTTCACCTGAGGGGCTAGGTCATGTAAAATTTTTATAGAGTTGGTTGTTACGGTGATACCTAATATATCTACTTTTTATTTATTTATTTCACTTTAACACAATAATAGCTGTTTTGAAATAAAAAAAATCATATTTTAGTGTCTCAGTTGTCTGATAGTCAAATTTTTTTTTATTTTTTGAACAAATGTAGGGATCTCATTTTTTGTGGGATGAGGTGACGGTTTGATTGGCACTATTTTGAGGTGCATATGACTTTTTGATTGCTTGCTATTACACATTTTGTGATGCAAGGTGACAAAAAATGGCTTTTTTGACAACATTTTTATTTTATCTTTTTTTACAGTGTTCACCTGAGGGGTCAGTTCATGCAGTATTTTTACAGAGCAAGTTGTTACGGACATGGAGATACCTAATATGTTTACTTTTTTAAATGTATTTTTAAAGAATAATAGCCGTTTTGAAGAAAAAAAATATATTTTAGTGTCTTCATTGTCTATTAGTCATATTTTTTATTTATTTTTGACCAATTGCCTTAGGTAGAGTCTCATTTTTGGCGTAATAAGGTGACGGTTTGATTGGTACTATTTTGTGGGACATACGCCTATTGATCACTTGGGGTTGCACTTTTGTGATGGCTTTTATTGACACCGTTTTTTATTTATTTTTTATGGTGTTTATCGGACAGGGTGGATCATGGGATATATTTAAAAAGCCGGTTGTTAAGTACGCGGCAATACTAAATATATCCATTTTATTTTTTCTATCTGTATTTTACACTTTGCCTCCCCCATAAGGTCAATTCAATATTTATTTATTTTTCTCTATTGATTTCTCCTGTAACTGGGACTGACATAGTAGCCACAGGTACAGTGGAAATACACCCCCAGAGAGGCTTCACAGCAGTATACTGCCAGACCAGACAGCTCTTGCACTCTCCCGGCCCCGGGCGGTCACATAACCACCGGGCCGGCCCAGGAAGCGGCATAGCACTTCCTGCTCTCGTTGAGCGCTGTGTATACAGAGATCTAGAAGGCAGGGACACCTGGGAACTGTCTCTGCCTTCTCTAAGGGTTGCCCCCCCCCCTCCCCCCCCGCTCGGCAGCTGCAAGATTAGTATGCAGCTACCATCTCTGAATGGACGTTCCAGAACAAACATCCACCCATAGGTAGTTTATATCCTATGGACGGATGTGAAGTGGTTAAAGGAGTTGGCCATGTTCTGGCTACTACTGACCAATGAATATGTAAGGTGACTATATGGCACTTACTAATACAGCCTTTGTTGAAATTCTGTGCCATTTTCCATATTTCATAAGGTCTTGTCCATAAAATGGCTTCTGATGGAGGGTCATGTGACTAGGAAAATCCCCTCCATGTGATGTCCCCTCCATTCAAATACACTGCACCTGCCGTCTGCTCGTTCACTGTTGGGAGTTTAGTGCAGTTACAGTGTGTTTGAATTGAGAAGACTGAATTATGTGTCGGGTCACATGACCCTCCATCAGCAGCCATCTTATGAACAGAACCTCTATGAGGACAGCACAGAAGATTTACCTAACGAGGGGATTTGCCAAACAGAATACAACAAAGGATATAGTAGTAAGTGCTGAATAGTCATTTTACCTATACATTGGTCACAAATAGCCAAAAAGTGGCCAACCACTTTAACCGCCTAACGCAGATGTGCGGTCCGGAGGCGGCAGCGCTGCGCAGAGTCACGCATATACGCGTCATCTCGCGAGACACGAGATGACACGCTTTGCCGGCCCGCGCATGCGCAGTTCGGGCTGGCATTTCGTCAAGGGGGGTCGCGTCATCAGCTTGCCAGCCAATGATCGCGGCTGGCAAGCTGAGGATTTAAAAAAAAAAACAATCAAGTGCCAGATAACAGATCATATTAGTAAATATGATCTGTTATATGGATGCCCTGCTCCTCTGCTGGTCCTTTTCGTCGGTTGGATCCAGCAGAGGAGCAGGCTTCACAGTGAGTAGCACCAAAAGTACACACTAGCCCCAGATCACCCCCCTGCACCCCAATCAACCCTTTGATCACCCCTGTCAATCACTAGTTGAAGGAAAAAAGTGATCAGTGCAAACTGTCACTTTTTTTTTTCACTGGTATTGACCGTTAGGTTTTAGGATAGTTTAGGCCCTTTGGTTAGGTAGTTTAGGGATCGGTTAGCGCCCACCGCACCGCAGTCACTGATTCGCTGATTAGCGTATCGCTAATCAGCATTTGTACTTTTATAGTATCTGGAAGTGATCAAAACTGATCACGGTCAGATCTATAATAGTATTAGTGTCACTTTAGTTCGCCCTAAACCGAAAACGCAGTGTTTGCCCGATCAGGCCTGACAGTCGCCCACACGTGCGTTCGCCCACACCCGCCCCACCGCAGTGACAAAAAATGTTTTTTTTTTTATCACTGCACATTCACTTTACACGCGCTGCGGCGATAAAAAAAATCAGTTTTGATATTTTTTATCAACCGCAGCGGCCTCCGGTACTTCGCTAGCCTCCCCTTTGTAAGACAGGCTTGCTTTTTTTTCTTGGGTAGTCTCAGGGAATACCCCTAAATTTAGTAGTTGCCCAAATGTCAAAACAGGGGGTATTCTTCTGAAGAGGCCTACAGGCTTCTGACCCAGTCGGATGAGGAATGGGAACCCTCATCTGATGAATCTAGCGGGTCAGAATACGAACCTGTAGAAAGCAGTGGCTCTCTGACCCAAACTTCGGACGAGGAGGCTGAGGTCCCTGATGGCACCAGGCGTATCCGGCCCCGTGTCGCTAGACCACAGGTTGCGCAGGATCCGCTTCAAGAGCAGCAGAGTGGGGCTGGCGCTGTCGGATTACGTGGTGAGGCATACACCAGCAGCGCAGCCCTCCCTGGACCTAGTACCAGCACTGCCGTACAACCTGGGGAAGTGGCGAGCACCAGAAGGGCAGTTGAAGCTGGTACGGTGGCAAGAGCAGTAGTGCCTCCATCGCAGCCACCGCAGCAGGAGTGGAATAAGGCGTGACACCCGCTATTTCTGTCCTGACCACCCTGCCCTATGCTTTGGAGAGTGTTTCCGGAAGTACCACACACAGGTACACCTAGCATAGGGATCACATCTCACCTGGACAGGCACACAGGGCTATTAGGGCCCATTCACTCACAGCTGCTGCAAACGTCTCCTTTCACCTGGGACAAAGTGCATAACGCACTTCGCCACATCTTTGGGCGATTTGCGCTTTGCACATTGACCCATGGGGAAGGAGAGGTTTGTTCTATAAAGGTAAAAAAACAAAACACCAGTAAGCAAAAAGGTTAATGTTTAGTTCAAAAAGTTAAAGTTTATATGTTCTGTTCCAAAGTTAATAAAATTATTGCATTGCGGCCTGTTTTTTTTTTTTTTTTTTTACCTTCCAGGTGGACCAACCAATCGACTAGCTGCAGCACTGATGTGCAGTCTGATTACACGCAAGTCGATGTATGCGGCGCTGCAAGACGAGATTTCTACTCTGCAGTAAAAGATACGTTTGCCAAGGCATACGAGCTGAGGAGGAGGTGGCGTTCCTATGCTTTGGCAAACACTTTGTATATAAAAAAAATATAAATAAATCCCGGCAATGATTTATTCATCCACATCGATTGATGTGAATGGAGAAATCTGGTTTGCCAGGGCATACGAGCTAAGTGGGTATGGATGTTGGGCGGAGCTCCTATGTCCTGGCAGACGCCTTTCCCCTCTTTTTTTTTTTTTTTGGCAGAGATTTTTTCATCCACATTAATCGATGCGAATGAAGAAATCTGTGCCGTTCATTTTTTTCTTTCAGCCCAGAGGCTGAACGGAAAAAAAAATCTCATTACCTGTATGCTCAATATAAGGAGAATAGCAGAAACTCCTAATGCTGGCCATACATGTAATGATTGCGGAGACCCTCAAATGCCAGGGCAGTACAAACACCCCACAACTGACCCCATTTTGGAAAGAAGACACCCCAAGGTATTCGCTGAGAGGCATATTGAGTCCATGAAAGAATGAAATTTTTGTCCTAAGTTAGCGGAAAGTGAGACTTTGTGAGAAAAAAAAAAAAACAATTTCCGCTAACTTATGCCCCAAAATTTTTTTGGGATGAACTTGCCAGGCCCCTCATTGAATACCTTGGGGTGTCTTCTTTCCAAAGTGGGGTCACATGTGGGGTATTTATACTGCCCTGGCTTTTTAGGGGCCCTAAAGCGTGAGAAGAAGTCTGGGACCCAAATGTCTAAAAATGCCCTCCTAAAAGGAATTTGGGCACCTTTGCGCATCTAGGCTGCAAAAAAGTGTCACACATGTGGTATCGCCGTACTCAGGAGAAGCTGGGGAATGTGTTTTGGGGTGTCATTTTACATATACCCATGCTGGGTGAGATAAATATCTTGGTCAAATGCCAACTTTGTATAAAAAAATGGGAAAAGTTGTCTTTTGCCAAGATATTTCTCTCACCCAGCATGGGTATATGTAAAATGACACCCCAAAACACATTCCCCAACTTCTCCTGAGTACGGCGATACCAGATGTGTGACACTTTATTGCAGCCTAGGTGGGCAAAGGGGCACACATTCCAAAGAGCACCTTTCGGATTTCGCAGGCAAAAAATAAAAAAAATTCTAGGAACTCGCCATGCCCCTCACGGAATACCTTGGGGTGTCTTCTTTCCAAAATGGGGTCACTTGTGGCGTAGTTATACTGCCCTGGCAATTTAGGAGCCCAAATGTGTGAGAAGTACTTTGCAATCAAAATGTGTAAAAAATGGCCTGCGAAATCCGAAAGGTGCACTTTGGAATATGTGCCCCTTTGCCCACCTTGGCTGCAAAAAAGTGTCACACATCTTGTATCTTGGTATCGCCGTACTCAGAAGAAGTTGGGGAATGTGTTTTGGGGTGTCATTTTACATATACCCATGCTGGGTGAGATAAATATCTTGGTCAAATGCCAACTTTGTATAAAAAAAATTGGAAAAGTTGTCTTTTGCCAAGACATTTCTCTCTTTTTGTAAGAAAAAAAATAAAATCATCATTTTCCGCTAACTTGTGATAAAAAATAAAAAGTTCTATGAACTCACTATGCTCATCAGCGAATACCTTAGGGTGTCTACTTTCCGAAATGGGGTCATTTGTGGGGGGTTTCTACTGTCTGGGCATTGTAGAACCTCAGGAAACATGACAGGTGCTCAGAAAGTCAGAGCTGCTTCAAAAAGCGAAAATTCACATTTTTGTACCATAGTTTGTAAACGCTATAACTTTTACCCAAACCATTTTTTTTTTTTGCCCAAACATTTTTTTTTATCAAAGACATGTAGAACAATAAATTTAGCGAAAAATTTATATATGGATGACGTTTTTTTTTGCAAAATTTTACAGCTGAAAGTGAAAAATGAAATTTTTTGCAAAAAAAAAAAATCGGTTCATTTTGATTAATAACAAAAAAAAGTAAAAATGTCACCAGCAATGAAATACCACCAAATGAAAGCTCTATTAGTGAGAAGAAAAGGACGTAAAATTCATTTGGGTGGTAAGTTGCATGACCGAGCGATAAACAGTGAAAGTAGTGTAGTGCAGAAGTGTAAAAAGTGGCCTGGTCATTAAGGGGGTTTCAGCTAGCGGGGTTGAAGTGGTTAAAGGGGTTGTCCCATCTTGGACATTTAGCGCATACCGCCAGGATATACTCCTAATGTCTGATAGGTGCGGGTCCCACCTCTGGGACCCGCAACTATCCTTGGAACAGAGTATGCAAAGCACAGGAGGGCGCAAATGCAGCCGCCCTCCAATCATTTTTATGGAACTGCTGAAAATATACGAGCACTGTTCAGCCCCATAGAAGTGAATGGAGTAGTGGCTGTGCTTGCGCGGTGTGCCCTCCAGCACTTTGCAGGCTCCATCATAAGGATAGGTGTAGGTCCCAGAGGTGGGACCCACCCCTATAAGACACTGGAGGCATATCCTAGCAATATGCCCCTAATGCCCTTGATGGGATTTAAAGAGGACTTTAGCCCTTCCCAACCGCAATCCGTATATATACGTGATATCTGCACATTCCCTGTGCAGCTACCACGTATATAAACGTTCTGGCAGCATACAGTGTAGTAATGCCGGCAAGGGACCAATCAGAGTGGCCCCTTGCCGGCAATTGATCCGATTGGTTAGTCTGTGCAGACTAACCAATCGGATTGAGGCAGTGAAAAAATGACGGTTTCAGGCTCTGATCTGCGCTCTGCAGATCAGAGCCTGAAATCACAGTGTCCTCGTGCCCCCCCTCCCCGATCTGTGCAGCCCCCCCATCTGTGCCCCCTCGATCTGCGCCCCACCTTGTGTCCACAGTGCCCCTCCTTGAGTCCGCCCCCTCCCCGCCCCATACATTTATTCCTCCTGCTGCCCACCTCCCTCAATGCTGGCCGTGACACCCTCCCTCAATGCGGCGGCTCCATTCCTGAGTCGCCGCCATCATCAGAGTGTCAGCTCTATGCTGACACTCTGCTGTAACCCCATAGATGCCGCGGCAGCGGCATCCATGGGGTTAATAGAGGGAGGGGGCCTTAGCAACCGGATGCTTTGCAAAAGCGTCCACTGTTGCCACCTACAGGGCATCTGATTGTATTACACTTTGCAATGCAAGAGCATTGCAAAGTATAGTCCTGCCATCAGCCCCACTGGATCTTCAAGATCCAAGAGGGACTTGATAAAAAAAAAGTAAAAAATAAATAAATAAAAATGTAAAATAAAATAAAAAAATTGCCTTTGCCTATAAAAAATGAAAAATAAAAAAACTACACATATTAGATATCACCGCGTCCGTAACGACCGTCTCTATAAAGATATCACATGGTGGACCCCGTCCGATAAACACCATAAAAAAATAAAATAAAAACGGTGTAAAAAAAAGCCATTTTTGTCACCTTACATCACAAAAAGTGCAACAGCAAGCGATCAAAAAGGCGTATGACCCCCAAAATAGTACCAATCAAACCGTCACCTAATCCCTCAAAAAATGATACCCTATTTAAGACAATCGCCCAAAAAATAAAAAAGCTATGGCTCTCAGACTATGGAGACACTAAAACATCATTTTTTTGGTTTCAGAAATGCTATTATTGTGTAAAACTTTAATAAATAAGAAAAAGTATACATATTAGGTATTGCCACGTCCATAACTATCTGCTCTATAAAACTGTCACATGACCTAACCCCTCAGATAAACGATATAAAAATAAATAAATAAAAACGGTTTCAAAACAGCCAATTTTTGGGTCACCTTGCCCCATAAAGTGTAATAATGAATGATCAAAAAATCCTATGTACCCAAAAATGGTACCAATAAAAACCTCAACTCTTTCTGCAAAAAACAAGCCCCTGCACAAGACGATCGGCAGAAAAATAAAAAACATGGCGTTCAGAAAATGGACACACAAAAACATACCGTATTTATCGGCGTATAACACGCACTTTTTCCCCCTGAAAATAGGGGGCAAATGATGTATGCGTGTTATACGCCGATATAATGTTAAGAAGCCATGTTTTTACATACCGAATGTATAACATTAAGACGGCGCAGCGCCTGCCGCAGCTCCCTCCTCATGCGCCGCCTGTCCCAGCTCCCTCTGTCATGCGGCGCCTGCCCCAGCTCACTCTGTCATGCGCCGCTTGCCTGTTCATTCATAAAGTGAGATAACCCGGCCGGCGGCGCATACGGAGGGAGCTGGGGCAGGCGGCGCATGAGGAGGGAGCTGGGGCAGGCGGCGCATCAGGAGGGAGCTGAGACAGGTGGCGCATGACCGAGGGAGATGCCGGTCTGCGCCGTCTTAATGTTATACCTCCGGTACTACAGTAAGTACCGTACAATTAGATATAGAGTCAGATTGAATGTTTAACAGTTGCGGGGCCCGGTGTATTAGAGTAGAGTCACTGCACCGGGCCCCGCCATGAGTGTTCCCGCCTCCTCTCTCCACACTTATCCATCTGATGGGGGATCTGTAGATGACACTTATGGGGATCTGTGGATGACATAAGTGTCATCCACAGAGCCCCATAAGTGTCATCCTTTTACATTATTTACCTTATAAGTGGTATTAATATTAATAAAAAAAAAGTTCTGAGCTACCCTTTTTTTCCTGAAATTTCCCTCTTAATATGAAGGTGCGTGTTATACGCCTGTGCGTGTTATACGCCGATAAATACGGTAATTTATTTTTCAAAATTGCTTTATTATGTAAAACTGAAACAAACAAAGAAAGTAGACATACAGTGGGATGCGAAAGTTTGGGCAACCTTGTTAATCTTCATGATTTTCCTGTATAAATCGTTGGTTGTTACGATAAAAAAATGTCGGTTAAATATATCATATAGGAGACACACCCAGTGATATTTGAGAAGTGAAATGAAGTTTATTGGATTTACAGAAAGTGTGTTTAAACAAAATTGGGCAGGTGCATAAATTTGGGCACCACAAAAAATTAATTAAATCAATAGTTAGCAGATCCTCCTTTTGCAGAAATTACAGCTGCTAAACGCTTCCTGTAGGTTCCAATAAGAGTCTGGATTCTTTCTTACTTTCTGTAAATCCAATAAACTTCATTTCACTTCTCAAATATCACTGTGTGTGTCTCCTATATGATATATTTAACTGACATTTTTTATCGTAACAACTAACGATTTATACAGGAAAATCATGATGATTAACAAGGTTGCCCAAACTTTCGCATCCCACTGTATTTGATATAATTGCGTTCGTAACAACCTGCTATATAAAAATAGCACATGATCTACCCTGTCAGATGAATCTTGTAAAAAAAAAAGTGCCAAAACAGACATTTTTCAGTTACCTTGCCTCACAAAAAACTTAATATAGAGCAATTAAAAATCATATGTACCCAAAAATAGTACCAATAAAACTGGCACCTCATCCTCTAGTTTCAAAATAGGGTCACTTTTTGGGAGTTTCTACTGTATGGGTGCATCAGGGGGGCTTTAAATGGGAGATGACATTTAAAACCAGTTTAGCAAAATCTGCCTTCCAAAAACCATACGGTGTTCCTTTCAGTCTGCGCCCTGCCGTGTGCCCTTACATCAGTTTACGACTACATGTGGGGTGTTTCTGGAAACCGCAAAATCTGGGTAATAAATGGTGAGTTTTGTTTGGCTGTTAACCTTCAATGTGTTAAAGAAAAAAAATGTAATAAAATGGAAAATCTGCCCAAAAAGTGAAATTTAGAAATTTCATCTCCATTTTCCTTTAATTCTTGCGGAACACCTAAAGGGTTAACAAAGTTTGTAAAAATCAGTTTTGAGTAACTTGAGGGGTGTAGTTTCTACAATGGGGTAATTTATGGGCGGTTTCCACTATGTAAGCCTCACAAAGTCACTTCAGACCTGAACCGGTCCTTAAAAAGTGGGATTTGGAAATTTCCTTAAAAATTTTAAGAATTTCTTCTAAACTTCTAAGCCTTCTAACGTCCTAAAAAAATAAAATGACATTTCCAAAATGATGCCAACATAAAGTAGACATATGGGAAATGTTAAGTAATAAATATTTTATTAGGTATGACTTTCTGTTTTAGAAGCAGAGAAATTGAAATTTAGAAAATTGTGAATTTTTCATTTTTTTTTTGAAATTTGGGATTTTTTCATAAATAAAGGTGAAATATATTTACTCAAATTTATGACTATAATGAAGTACAATGTGTCACAAGAAAACAATCTCAGAATTTCTTGGATAAATAAAAGTGTTCCAAAGCTATTACCACATAAAGTGACACATGTCAGATTTGTACCGTATTTTTCGCCCTATAAGACGCACTTTCCCCCCCCCCCCCCAAAATTGGGGGGGGGAGGCAGTGCGTCTTATGTGGCGAATACTTGAGTTTGTATACCGCCGACCGCATGCTGCGCAGCGCGGTGGCGGGTGTATTAGTAGGCATGGATGAGGGAGGAGGGGCCGGCATCCAGCTCTGTAACTACAGCGGGCCCGGTGCAGTCACTGTATCCTGCTACATCGGGCCCGCTCACTGTAGGAGTCCTAACTGCAGGCAATGCTAACAGTAGTCTTTTATGCAGCCTGTACTTACGATACTAACTTTCCGGCAGGCAGCGGGCAGGAGGCTGAACTGGCGGGCGGGCGCTTACAACGTAACTCACTATGTCACGCGCCGGCTCCGCCCACTTTATGAATGAAGAAGGGAGAGCCGGCGCGTGACATAGTGAGTTACGTTGTAAGCGCCCGCCCGCCAGTTCAGCCTCCTGCCCGCCGGAAAGTTAGTATCGTAAGTACAGGCTGCATAAAAGACTACTGTTAGCATTGCCTGCAGTTAGGACTCCTACAGTGAGCGGGCCCGGTGTAGCAGAATACAGTGACTGCACCGGGCCCGCTGTAGTTACAGAGCTGGATGCCGGCCCCTCATCCCTATTGGGGGTCATTCTATGGATGGCACTGTTATGGGGGTCTGTGGATGACACATAGCGTAAAATGCTATTTATGTGTCATCAACAGATCCCCCATAACAGTGCCATCCACAGTCCCCAATAACAGTGCCATCCACAGTCCCCAATAACAGTGCCATCCACAGTCCCCAATAACAGTGCCATCCACAGTCCCCAATAACAGTGCCATCCACAGTCCCCAATAACAGTGCCATCCACAGTCCCCAATAACAGTGCCATCCACAGTCCCCAATAACAGTGCCATCCACAGTGCCCCCCATAACCGTGCCATCCACAGATCCCCATAACCGTTGCATCCACAGATCCCCATAACCGTGCCATCCACGGACCCCCCATAACAGTGCCATCCACGGACCCCTATAACAGTGCCATCCACAGATCCCCATAACCGTGCCATCCACAGATCCCCATAACCGTGCCATCCACCAACCCCCCCATAACAGTGCCATCCCCAGATCCCACATAACACCATTAGGCACACCTTTTGGTTCAAATTTTTTTATTTTATTTTTTCCTCCTTAAAAACCTAGGTGCGTCTTATGGGCCGGTGCGTCTTATAGGGCGAAAAATACGGTAAATTTTGACCTGGACACTGGGGCATCAATGACTCTTGGTCATGAAAGGGTTAATAATAAAAAATAATAAAAATGAAAGGTTCGCTTCAAAGACTGGCCTATTTTGGGGCGTGGCAAGTGTCTGATCAGTGGGGGTTCAACAGGCAGGACCTCTACTGATCTTGAGAATAGGGATCTCATGTCCCCCATCTGAATGAGCAGAGGTCAAATATACACATGCCACTCTATTTAAAACTTATGAGACTGTCAAGAACGGAATTCATGTATGTTATGGATTCTTAAGGGGTTAACACATCTAAAATAAATTATAAATTAGGCAGACATTCCTTGATTTCTTTTCCTCCATGTTGCAAAAGCTGCTACAGTACCTAGGCCCCTATTACATCTCAATCACAAGACTTAAATTAAGTCATTTCAGCAAATAAAAGTTCTTATACATCGGACTATGTTAAAAATCAGTTCTCACCAGCACTGGAACCCAGGTGACTTTCTTTTTGTCCCCAAAATTTAAGGAAACACAGACAACCTTCCCTAGTAACTCATCTCCAGGTTTGTCCTCTTCCTCATCTTCATCGCTCGATGATGTGGATGACTCGTCCTCTGGACTATAAAATACAAAAAATAGTAGTGTAAATGTACATTATGAAATGGTTTATATCATTAAGACATGGCTGCATAAATAGTATATAGGGGGGCACATGGCTGCATAAATAGTATATAGGGGGGCACATGGCTGCATAAATAGTATATAGGGGGGGCACATGGCTGCATAAATAGTATATAGGGGGCACATGGCTGCATAAATAGTATATAGGGGGGGCACATGGCTGCATAAATAGTATATAGGGGGGCACATGGCTGCATAAATAGTATATAGGGGGGGCACATGGCTGCATAAATAGTATATAGGGGGGGCACATGGCTGCATAAATAGTATATAGGGGGGGCACATGGCTGCATAAATAGTATATAGGGGGGGCACATGGCTGCATAAATAGTATATAGGGGGCACATGGCTGCATAAATAGTATATAGGGGGGCACATGGCTGCATAAATAGTATATAGGGGGCACATGGCTGCATAAATAGTATATAGGGGGGGCACATGGCTGCATAAATAGTATATAGGGGGGGCACATGGCTGCATAAATAGTATATAGGGGGGCACATGGCTGCATAAATAGTATATAGGGGGGGCACATGGCTGCATAAATAGTATATAGGGGGGGCACATGGCTGCATAAATAGTATATAGGGGGGGCACATGGCTGCATAGATAGTATATAGGGGGCACATGGCTGCATAAATAGTATATAGGGGGGAACCTGGCTGCATAAATAGTATATAGGGGGGGCACCTGGCTGCATAAATAGTATATGGGGGGGGGGGCACCTGGCTGCATAAATAGTATATGGGGGGGGGGGGGGGGGCTCCTGGCTAGATAAATAGTATATAGGGGGGGGTTCCTGGCTGCATAAATAGTATATAGGGGAGGGCTCCTGGCTGCATAAATAGTATATAAGGGGGGCATCTGGCTGCATAAATAGTATATAGGGGGGCTCCTGGCTGCATAAATAGTATATAAGGAGGGCATCTGGCTGCATAAATAGTATATAAGGGGGGCATCTGGCTGCATAAATAGTATATGGGGGGGGGGGGGCACCTGGCTGCATAAATAGTATATAGGGGGGGGCACCTGGCTGCATAAAAAGTATATAGGGGGGGGGGGAACCTGGCTGCATAAATAGTATATTGGGGGGGTAGGGGGGCACATGGCTGCATAAATAGTATATAGGGGGGGGCACGTGGCTGCATAAATAGTATATGGGGGCACGTGGCTGCATAAATAGTATATGGGGGGCACATTGCTGCATAAATAGTATATGGGGGGCACATGGCTGCATAAATAGTATATGGGGGGCACATGGCTGCATAAATAGTATATAGGGGGGGGGGGCACCTGGCTGCATAAAAAGTATATAGGGGGGGGGAACCTGGCTGCATAAATAGTATATTGGGGGGGGAGGGGGGCACATGGCTGCATAAATAGTATATAGGGGGGGGGCACGTGGCTGCATAAATAGTATATGGGGGCACGTGGCTGCATAAATAGTATATGGGGGGCACATTGCTGCATAAATAGTATATGGGGGGCACATGGCTGCATAAATAGTATATGGGGGGCACATGGCTGCATAAATAGTATATAGGGGGGGCACCTGGCTGCATAAATAGTATATAGTTATGCAGCCATATGCCCCTCTACATACTATTTATGCAGCCATGTGCCCCCTAGTACAGTGAGGAATATAAGTATTTGAACACCCTGCGATTTTGAAAGTTCTCCCACTTAGAAATCGTGGAGTGTCTGAAATTCAAAATGTAGGTGCATTCCCACTCTGAGAAACAGAATAAAAAAAAAAAATTGTATGATTTTTAAAGAATTTGTCATAACATAAGTATTTGAACACCTGAAAAACAGCAAGAATTCTGTCTCTCAAAGACCTGTTACTGTGCCTTTAAAAAGTCCACCTCTACTCTACTCATAATCTAACTTAGGCCTCATGCACACGACCGTTGTGTGCATCCGTGGCCGTTGTGCCGTTTTCCGTTTTTTTTCACGGACCCATTGACTTTCAATGGGTCTGTGGAAAAATCGGAAAATGCACCGTTTGGCAGCCGCATCCGTGAGCCGTGTTTCCTGGCCGTGAAAAAAATATGACCTGTCCTATTTTTTTCACGGCCAACGGTTCACGGGCCCATTCAAGTCAATGGGTCCGTGAAAGAACACGGATGCACACAAGATTGGCATCCGTGTCCGTGATCCGTGGCCGTAGGTTGCTTTCATACAGACGGATCTGAAGATCCGTCTGCATAAAAGCTTTTTCTGATCTAAGTTTTCACTTCGTGAAAACTCATTTCCGACAGTATATTCTAACACAGAAGCGTTCCCATGGTGATGGGGACGCTTCTAGTTAGAATACACTGCAAACTTTGTACAAGACTGCCCCCTGCTGCCTGGCAGCACCCGATCTCTTACAGGGGGATATGATAGTACAATTAACCCCATCATATCCCCCTGTAAGAGATCAGGGCTGCCAGGCAGCAGGGGGCAGACCCCCCCCCCCCTCCCCAGTTTGAATATCATTGTGCGGCCCCCCCCCCCCCTGTTGTTAACTCGTTGGTGGCCAGTGTGCGCACCCCCCTCCCTCCCTCCCTCTATTGTTTTAATACATTGGGGCCAGTGTGCGCGCGCCCCCCCAACCCCCCCTCCCTCCCTCTATTGTTTGAATACATTGGGGCCAGTGTGCGCGCGCCCCCCCAACCCCCCCTCCCTCCCTCCCTCCCTCTATTGTTTGAATACATTGGGGCCAGTGTGCGCGCGCCCCCCCAACCCCCCCTCCCTCCCTCTATTGTTTTAATACATTGGGGCCAGTGTGCGCGCGCCCCCCCAACCCCCCCCCCCCCCCTCCCTCCCTCTATTGTAATCATCATCGGTGGCAGCGGAGTGGAAGATTTTCATACTTACCTGGCTGCTGGCTGCTGCGATGTCTGCGTCCGGCCGGGAGCTCCTCCTACTGGTAAGTGACAGCAATGCGCCGCACAGACCTGTCACTTACCAGTAGGAGGAGCTCCCGGCCGGACACAGAGATCGCAGCAGCCAGCAGCCAGGTAAGTATGAAAATCTTCCACTCCGCTGCCACCGATGATGATTACAATAGAGGGAGGGAGGGGGGGGGGGGGGGTTGGGGGGGCGCGCGCACACTGGCCCCAATGTATTAAAACAATAGAGGGAGGGAGGGAGGGGGGGTTGGGGGGGCGCGCGCACACTGGCCCCAATGTATTCAAACAATAGAGGGAGGGGGGGGGGTTGGGGGGGGCGCGCGCACACTGGCCCCAATGTATTAAAACAATAGAGGGAGGGAGGGAGGGGGGTGCGCACACTGGCCACCAACGAGTTAACAACAGGGGAGGGGGGGCCCACTGGCCACCAATGAGTTAAAAACAGGGGGGGGGGGGGGGGTCTGCCCCCTGCTGCCTGGCAGCACCTGCCAGGCAGCAGGGGACAGTCATGTACACAGTTTTTTTGTATATTCTAACCTGAAGCGTCTCCATCACCATGGGAACGCCTCTGTGTTAGAATATACTGTCGGAAATGAGTTTCACGATGTAGCTCATATCCGACAGTATATTCTAACATAGAGGCGTTCCCATGGTGATGGGGACGCTACAAGTTAAAATATACCATCGGATTGGAGAAAACTCCAATCCGATGGTATAACAGAACTCCAGACTTTACATTGAAAGTCAATGGGGACGGATCCGTTTGAAATGGCACCATATTGTGTCAACATCAAACGGATCCGTCCCCATTGACTTGCATTGTAATTCCGTTTGGCTCCGCACGGCCAGGCGGACACCAAAATGACTTTTTTTTCATGTCCGTGGATCCTCCAAAAATCAAGGAAGACCCACGGACGGAAAAACGGTCACGGATCACGGACCAACGGAACCCCGTTTTGCGGACCGTGAAAAAAAACGTCCGTGTGCATGAGGCCTTAGTAACACCTGTCTGAGCTCTTTAATGACACCCACAGTCAGTCAGACGCCAACTACTACCATGGACAAGACCAAAAGACCTTCACAAGGCTGGAAAGGGCTATAGGGCAATTGCCAAGCAGCTTGGTGAAAATAGATCAACTGTTGGATCAATTGTTAGAAAATGGAAGAGGCTAAAGACGACTGTCAATCTCACTCGGACTGGGGCTCCATGCAAGATTTCAACTCGTGGGGTATCACTGATGATAAGAAAGGTAAGGAATCAGACCAGAACTACACGGGAGTAGCTGGTCAATGAAATGAAGAGAGCTGGGACCACAGTTTCAAAGGTCACTGTTGGTAGAACAGCCGTCACGGAAGGTTCCCCTGCTCAAGTCATCCCATGTTCAGGCCCATCTGAAGTTTGCCAATGACCATCTGGATGATCCAGAGGAGGCATGGAAGAAAATCATGTGGTCAGATGACATCAAAGTAGAACTTTTTGGTCTAAACTACACTCGTCGTGTTTGGAGGAAAAAGAAGGATGAGTTACATCCTAAGAACACCATCCCTACTGTGAAGCATGGGGTGGTAAAAATCATACTTTGGGGGGTGCTTTTCTGTAAAGGGGACAGGACGACTGCACTGTACTAAGTAGAGGATGAATGGGGCCATTTATTGTGTGATTTTGAGCAACAACCTCCTTCCCTCAGTCAGAGCATTGAAGATGGGTCGTGGCTGGGTCTTCCAACATGACAACGACCCGAAGCACACAGCCAGGATAACCAAGGAGTGGCTCCGTAAGGCCTCATGCACACGACCGTATTTTGTTTCTGTGTCCGATCCGTTTTTTTTTGCGGATAGGATGCAGACCCATTCATTTCAATCTGTCTGCAAAAAACACTGTGTGCTGTCCGCATCAGTATGTCTGTTCCGTTGCTCCGCAAAAGAAATTGTGCATGTCCTATTTTTTTCTAGTTTGCGGACAAGGATAGGCATTATTACAATGGATCCGCCCAAAAAACGGATCCGCAAAAAAAAAACGGATGCCAAACGGAACGTCATGCTTTTTTTTTTTCCGGGCCGCAAAACACATACGGTCGTGTGCATGAAGCCTAAGAATTATATCAAGGTTCTGGAGTGGCCTAGCCAGTCTCCAAACCTAAATCCAATAGACCATCTTTGGAGGGAGCTGAAACTCCGTGTTGCTCAGCGACAGCCCCGAAACCTGACAGATTTAGAGGAGATATGTGTGGAGGAGTGGGCCAAAATCCTTGTTGCAGTGTGTGCAAACCTGGTCAAGAACTACAGGAAACATTTGACCTCTGTAATTGCAAAGCTATCTAACAAAGCTTCTGTACCAAATATTAACACAGATTTTCTCAGGTGTTCAAATACTTATGTTCAGCAGTGCAAGAAAAAATGTTTAAAAATCATACAGTGATTTTGTGATTTTTTTTTTCTTTTTTATTCTGTCTCTCAGAGTGGGAATGCACCTACAATGTGAATTTCAGACCCCTCCATGATTTCTAAGTGGGGGAACTTGCAAAATCGCAGGGTGTTCAAATACTTATTATGCTGCATAACTAGTATATAGGGGGCACCTGGCTGTATAACTATTATATATAGGGGGCATAACTAACATATAGGGGGGCACCTGGCTGCATAACTATATACAGGGGGCATAACTAACATATAGGGGGGCACCTGGCTGCATAACTATTTTCGCCGGCCCTATAGAAAATAAATGGAGGGAGGCTGTGCATGTGCAATGCGTCCTCCTTCCCCTTCAGGGCTCGGTTCTCAATATAGGTGCGGTCTCAGTGTTGGGACCCGCACCTATAAGACAATGGGAGCACATCGTAGTCACCATGGTAACACCATTTACAGACTATTTCGCTTCTCCAAGACAGGCTTGGGATGGACAGATTTGGTCAGTTCATATTCTCCTTATATTCAATTAGGCACGGAAACATTTTTTTCAAATTAGTTTATTTATTTATTATCCTATTGGAATTAATATCTATGCATTTTCAATGTTGTTTGCATAATTAAGGGTGCCGCTATTTTGCTGTAATTAGAAACTCAAACATTTGCTTTACATCAGCCACACGGACAAAAGTAACCTTACTCAGAAAACAACTCCTTGACGTGGAAAAAAAAAAATGACAAAAAAACGTTAAAAATGTATTTTGAACAAAAACATAAGGTCAACACAAGTCATGTGTTGACAACATTTCCTTTAACGTACTAAGAATGTACATTGTGGCAACTTTGCTAATATTAGTGTATTGTATTTTGGAAAACTGTGCACACCTAATGTACTAACTTGTTCACTACCGGAGTTTTTTTTCGTTTTTGCGGTTTCTTCCCCATCTTCCTTGAGCCATAACTTTTTAAATATTTCCGTTGACATAATGTAGCTGTATGAGGGCTTATTTTTTGAGGGACAAGTTGTATTTTCTAATGCCACCATTAATTATGGCATACAATGTAGTGGGAAGCGGTAACAAAAAAAAAAAATCACCATATTCTGACCCCCATAACTTTTTTATACTTATGTTAGCTTAGCTGTATAGGGGCTCATTTTTTGCGGGACAATCTGTAGTTTTTATTGATACAATTTAGGAGTGCGTGTGACTTTTTGATACATTTTATTTATTTATTTTAGGTAAGAGAAGCAATTAAAAATATGGCAAACCGGCTTTTGACCCTTTTTTCCCGTTACCCTAATCGCCGTATTGGAAATGTAAAAACATTTTTTAATAGTATGGGCATTTTCGGCCATGGTGATGATGACCCATGATGTTTATATTTAGGCATGAGCAAAGCAAAACTTTGTTTCAATACTATACGGAGCCAATGCTATGTACTGTATTAGAATGCATTGGCTCGGGAAATATTACCTAGGTGAGATGAGACAGTCCTGATCACCTCCTGGCCGGGCAACAGCAGAGTATTCCCAGTAGGTCCCATTGCCGTGCATGAGAAATACGGAAACATTGTAGCACAGCAAGCTATGCTCTCTCCTTAGCTCAGAAACAGCATAGCAAAGGGAGCTACTGAAACAGCGAGCGCCCTGCTGTTTCCCGCCTGGCTAGTGTTTGGGACTCTCTCATCTTGCCTTGGTAATGGCGAGATGAGACAACTCATTTAACTTTTTTAATGTAGATTTTTAATGTAAAGATTTAATATATCTTGTTGGCACACAACTGAGGGGTCACAATTGCAATTGTCCTTAGTGACAATTCATTTTAGCCTTAAGGACCGATAATATCCCCCCCCCCCCCCCAACAGTCATAACTTTAATTTTTTTTTTTCTTTTTCTTTCAAATTCTTGGGGGGATTAGTTGTAGGTTTTTTAGAAATCATTTTGGGTTATATATAGTGTAGTAAATAACTTTTTTAATTTTAGGGAAAAAGACAACATTTTTCGCATTATTTTGTAGAATTAATTTACGGTGCTCACTGAGCGGCATGACTAACATTTCTATAACATTTCTACCCCGTAGGCCTAGGTAACCTGTCATTCCTTGTAGGAGGGACTGGGAAGTAGGCTGGCAGGGACTTGGAAGTGGTGGAGAGGGAGTGGTAGGAGATCGGTAAAGCATCACGTATTTTATATCCTGGAAAACATGCTCTGAGTGCACACAGAGCTGAAAAAGTCAAGGAAGCATAAATATGCATAGTCACCACTCTAGGCAGTTTATTACAAGCAGAATAAAGGCAAAAAAAAAAAATATATATATATATATATATCCATAGAAAAGATTTGGCAGCACTCCTTCGCATGCAGTGAATAGTTGTACGGTGCCCGCGGTGGTCCCTCGATACAGGACGGATAAACAACAGAGAAAGTCTGCAGCACTCCTTGAAGTAAAAAATGTGCAGTTTATTCACACGTCAGAAAATTTACTGACATGTGTGACTAAACTGCACATTTTTTACTTCAAGGAGTGCTGCAGACTTTCTCTGTTGTTTTATATATATATATATATATATATATATATATATATATATATATATATACACACACACACAGTTGCAAGAAAAAGTATGTGAACCCTTTGGAATGATATGGATTTCTGCACAAATTGGTCATAAAATGTGATCTGATCTTCATCTAAGTCACAACAATAGACCATCACAGTCTGCTTAAACTAATAACACACAAAGAATTAAATGTTACCATGTTTTTATTGAACACACCATGTAAACATTCAGAGTGCAGGTGGAAAAAGTATGTGAACCCCTAGACTAATGACATCGCCAAGAGCTAATTGGAGTGAGGTGTCAGCCAACTGTAGTCCAATCAATGAGATGAGATTGGAGGTGTTGGTTACAGTTGCCCTGCCCTATAAAAAACACACACTAGTTCTGGGTTTGCTTTTCACAAGAAGCATTGCCTGATGTAAATGATAGTAACATAGTACATATGGCCGAAAAAAGACATCTGTCCATCCAGTTCGGCCTGCCATCCTGCAAGTTGACCCAGAGGAAGGAAAAAAAAAACAAAAAAAAAAACCTGTGAGGTAGAAGCCAATTTTCCCCACTTTAGGGGAATAAAAAATTTCTTCCCGACTCCAATCAGGCAACCAGAACAACTCCCCGGACCAACGACCCCTCTCTAGTAGCTATAGCCTGTAATATTATTACGCTCCAGAAATACATCCAGGCCCCTCTTGAATTCCTTTATTGTACTCACCATCACCACCTCCTCAGGCAGAGAGTTCCATAGTCTCACTGCTCTGACCGTAAAGAATCCTACTAGTGACAGTGACCCAATCTGAGTGTGTACCGTTAATAACCACCCTCAAATGATGCCTCACAAAAAAGAGCTCTCAAAAGACCTACGATTAAGAATTGTTGACTTGCATACAGCTGGAAAGGGTTATAAAAGTATCTCCAAAAGCCTTGCTGTTTATCTGTCCAAGGTAAGACAAATTGTCTATAAATGGAGAAAGTTCAGCACGGCTGCTACTCTCCCTAGGAGTGGCCGTCCTGTAAAGATGACTGCAAGACCACAGTGCAGACTGCTCAATGAGGTGAAGAAGAATCCTAAGTGTCAGCTAAAGACTTCCAAAAGTCTCTGGCATATGATAACATCCCTGTTAGCGAATCTTCGATACGTAAAACACTAAACAAGAATGGATTTCATTGGAGGATACCACAGAGGAAGCCACTGCTGTCCAAGAAAACCATTTCTGCACGTTTACAGTTTGCACAAGAGCACCTGGATGTTCCACAGCAGTACTGGCAAAATATTCTGTGGTCAGATGAAACCAAAGTTTAGTTGTTTGTGAGAAACACACAACACTATGTGTGGCGAAAAATAGACACAGCACATCAACATCAAAACCTCTTCCCAACTGTGAAGTATGGTGGTGGGGGCATCATGGTTTGGGGCTGCTTTGCTACGTCAGGGCCTGGACGGATTGCTATCATCGAAGGAAAAATGAATTCCCAAGTTTATCAAGACATTTTTCAGGAGAACTTAAGGCCATCTGTCAACCAGCTGAAGCTCAACAGAAGATGGGTGTTGCAACAGGACAACGAACCAAAGCATAGAAGTAAATCAACAACAGAATGGTTTAACCAGAAGAAAATACGCCTTCTGTAGTGGCCCAGTCAGAGTCCTGACCTCAACCCGATTGAAATGCTGTGGCATGACCTCAAGAAAGCGATTCACACCAGACATCCCAAGAACATTGCTGAACTGAAACAGTTCTGTAAAGAGGAATGGTCAAGAATTACTCCTGACCGTTGTGCACGTCTGATCTGCAACTACAGGAAACGTTTGGTTGAAGTTATTGCTGCCAAAGGAGGTTCAACCAGCTAATAAATCCAAAAGTTCACATACGTTTTCCACCTGCACTGTGAATGTTTACATGGTGTGTTCAATAAAAACATGGTAACATTTCATTCTTTGTGTGTTATTACTTTAAGCAGACAGTGATTGTCTATTTCTGCACATTTTATGACCAATTTGTGCAGAAATCCATATCATTCCAAAGGGTTCACATACTTTTTCTTGCAACTGTCTATATATATATATATATATATATATATACACACACACACACACACACAGTGGATATAAAAATCCTACAAACCCCTGTTAAAATGTCAGGTTTCTGTGATGTAAAAAAATGAGACAAAGATAAATCATTTCAGAACTTTTTCCCACCTTTAATGTGACCTATAAACTGTACCACTCAATTGAAAAACAAACTGAAATCTTTTAGGTAGAGGGAAGAAAAAATATAAAAATAAAATAATAGGTCACATTAGTTTATAGGTCACATTAAAGGTGGAAAAAGTTCTGAAATGATTTATCTTTGTCTCATTTTTTTACAGCACAGAAACCTGACATTTTAAACGGGGTGTGTAGACTTTTTGTATCCACTGTATATAGTGCCATTTATCATGTAGAGAAAGTTAATACAAGCCATTTACTAATGTACTGTGATTTCATTTTTCCATCACATTATACATTGCTCGTTTTCCATGGTTATAACCACCCTGCAATCATCAGTGGTGGCTGTGCTTGTACACTACAGCATCTCTGGTGGCTGGGACCATGGGAGCGCACCTAGGCAAGTGCTTTTTTCTATAGTGTGCAAGCACGGTCACCAGTTCTGGACTGCAGGGTGGTCGTAACCATGGAAACAAGCAGTATACAGGTCCTTCTAAAAAAATTAGCATATTGTGATAAAGTTCATTATTTTCTGTAATGTACTGATAAACATTGGACTTTCATATATTTTAGATTCATTACACACAACTGAAGTAGTTCAAGCCTTTTATTGTTTTAATATTGATGATTTTGGCATACAGCTCATGAAAACCCAAATTTCCTATCTCAAAAAATTTGCATATTTCATCCGACCAATAAAAGAAAAGTGTTTTAAATACAAAAAAAGTCAACCTTCAAATAATTATGTTCAGTTATGCACTCAATACTTGGTCGGGCATACTTTTGCAGAAATTACTGCTTCAATGCGGCGTGGCATGGAGGCAATCAGCCTGTGGCATTGTTGAGGTGTTATGGAGGCCCAGGATGCTTCGATAGCGGCCTTAAGCTCATACAGAGTGTTGGGTCTTGCGTCTCTCAACTTTCTCTTCCCAATATCCCACAGATTCTCTATGGGGTTCAGGTCAGGAGAGTTGGCAGGCCAATTGAGCACAGTAATACCATGATCAGTAAACCATTTACCAGTGGTTTTGGCACTGTGAGCAGGTGCCAGGTCGTGCTGAAAAATGAAATCTTCATCTCCATAAAGCTTTTCAGCAGATGGAAGCATGAAGTGCTACAAAATCTCCTGATAGCTAGCTGCATTGACCCTGCCCTTGATAAAACACAGTGGACCAACACCAGCAGCTGACTGTGGGTACTTGACACTGGACTTCAGGCATTTTGGCATTTCCCTCTCCCCAGTCTTCCTCCAGACTCTGGCACCTTGATTTCCGAATGACATGCAAAATTTGCTTTCATCTGAAAAAAGTACTTTGGACCACTGAGCAACAGTCCAGTGCTGCTTTTCTGTAGCCCAGGTCAGGCGCTTCTGCCGCTGTTCCTGGTTCAAAAGTGGCTTGACCTGGGGAATGCGGCACCTGTAGCCCATTTCCTGCACACGCCTGTACACGGTGGCTCTGGATGTTTCTACTCCAGACTCAGTCCACTGCTTCCGCAAGTCCCCCAAGGTCTGGAATCGGTCCTTCTCCACAATCTTCCTCAGGGTCTGGTCACCTCTTCTAGTTGTGCAGCGTTTTCTGCCACACTTTTTCCTTCCCACAGACTTCCCACTGAGGTGCCTTGATACAGCAATCTGGGAACAGCCTATTTGTTCAGAAATTTCTTTCTGTGTCTTACCCTCTTGCTTGAGGGTCCTAATGATGGCCTTCTGGACAGCAGTCAGGTCGGCAGTCTTACTCATGATTGCGGTTTTGAGTAATGAACCAGGCTGGGAGTTTTTGAAAGCCTCAGGAATCTTTTGCAGGTGTTTAGAGTTAATTAGTTGATTCAGATGATTAGGTTAATAGCTCGTTTAGAGAACCCTTTCATGATATGCTAATTTTTTTAGATAGGAATTTGGGGTTTTTATGAGCTGTATGCCAAAATCATCAATATTAAAACAATAAAAGGCTTGAACTACTTCAGTTGGTGTGTAATGAATCTAAAATATATGAAAGTCTAATGTTTATCAGTACATTACAGAAAATAATGAACTTTATCACAATATGCTAATTTTTTTAGAAGGACCTGTATAATGTGATGGAAAAATGAATCAAGCAAGTAAAGGAGGCTATATGGGTAATAACAATACATTTGTAAGTGCCTTGTTTTGACTTTCTCTACATAATAAATGTTATTTGCTGAAGTGACACAACACCTTTAAGCACTTTTTCCCACAGCCCGAGCTGAGCTCAGGCAAAACAGTTAGGTGGTTAAGTGGGCTGCCTGCTACTGAACTATACTAGGTTATACCTGGTATTATTTGCACCTACTTTTCTGAAATGAAAAGTGGCCAAACAAGTTAAAGACTTAGGGCTTTTTCACACTAACTGATAACGTGCGCATCAGCCACAGCGTGAATGACAGCCAAGCCACCTCCAGACAGCAGAGACACAGAGCATTAACATGATTGATAATGCTCCGTGCCTCTCTGTGATCTTTTTACTACAAAACCACAATGACAACTTTATCTCACTGTGATTTTGTAGTAAAAAGATGACAGAGAGGCACAGAGCTTATCAATCATGTTAAGCAGGCAATATGGACAAATCGCTATACTTTAATAAATGCCTTGTATTAACTTTCTCTACATGATAAATGTCATTTGCTGAAATGAGAAAACCCCTTTAACCTCTTACAGACACTGGAATTGGATGCTTGCTGAAATCAATCAGCAGGCACCCTGGGTCCTGTGACCCCACCCCCCCTACCGTATCGGCGATCGCTGCGGATTAACCCCTTCTATGCCGCTACCAGGTTTGTCTTTGAGGGAGCACATCGAGTCCCCGCGCTGCTGTGGCGGGTACTTGATGTCTCAGAAGACAGCCCGATGCATGGGGACTCGATGCCTTGCACGGCATCGGGAACTGCTTTCTACGGGAGCAGAGGAGATCCAGCCTCAGGCTGGGTCTCCTAGGCAACCTGTTTGTGTACTACTCACTGTAGTACATGAACAGGCAATGCATTACAATACAAATGTATTATAATGCATTGAACAGGGGATCAGACCCCCAAAAGTGAACTTCAGAAATAAAGTAAAGAAAAAAAAGTTTTGTTTTTAATAAAAATTAATATAGTAATAAAATAAATAAAGTAAAAAATGAAAAAGTAAAAAAAAAAAAAAAAAAAAAATACCCTTTCTCCTTATTTTAGAATAAAAAAATAAAATAAAATAAACACACATATTAGTTATCGCCGCGTCTGTAATGACCGGCTCTATAAATATATCACATGATCCACCCTGTCCGATAAATACCATAGAAAAATAAAAACGGTGTAAAAAAAGTGCAACACCAGATGATCAAAAAGGCCTATGCCACCCAAAATAGTGCCAATCTAATCGGCAACTCATCCCGCAAAAAATTAGCCCCTACCTAAGCCAATCACATAAAAAAATAAAAAAAAACTATCGCTCAGAATATGGAGACACTAAAACATAATTTTTTTTGTTTAAAAAATGCTGGTATGTGTAAAACGTAAGTAAAAAAAAGTATACACATTAGGTATTGCCCCGTCTGTAAGAACCTGCTCTATAAAAATATCACATGACCTGACACGTCAGGTGAACACCGTAAAAAAATAAAAATGGTGTAAAAAAAGCAATTTTTTGTCACCTTACATGACAAAAAGTGTAATAGCAAGCGATCAAAAAGTCATACGCACCCCAAAATAGTGCCAAACCGCCATCTCATCCCGCAAAAATCATACCCTACCCAAGATAATCGCCCAAAAACAAAAAAAAACTATGGCTCTCAGATTATGGAGACACTAAAACATTATTTTTTTGTTTCAAAAATTAAATCATTGTATAAAACTTACATAAAAAAATAAATAAATAAGTAGACATATTAGGTTTCGCCGCGTCTGTAATAACCTGCTCTATAAAAATATCACATGACCTAACCCTTTAGGTGAATACCATAAAAATAAATAAAAACAAGCGATCGAAAATTCATACACCCCCTAAAATAGTGCCAATCAAACAGTCATCTCATCTCGAAAAAAATTAGCCCCTACACAAGACAGTCACCCAAAAAATAAATAAAACTATGGCTTTCAGAATGTGGAGACACTAAAGAATCATTATTTTTTTTCTAAATGCTTTGTTATGTAAAACTGAAACAAATAACAAAAGTCACCTTTGGTATTGTTGCGTCCGTGATAACCTGCTCTGCTCTATAAAAATACCACAGGATCTAACCTGTCAGATGAATGTTGTAAATAACAAAAAATAAAAACTGTGCCAAAACAGCTATTTCTTATTACCTTGCCTCACAAAAAGTGTAATATAGAGCAACCAAAAATCATATGTACTCTAAACTAGTACCAACAAAACTGCCACCCTATCCTGTAGTTTCCAAAATGGGGTAACTTTTTTGGACTTTCTACTCTAGGGGTGCATCCAGGGGGGCTTCAGATGGGACATGTCAAAAAACCAGTCCAGCAAAATCTGCCTTCCAAAAACCGTATGGAATTCCCTTCCTTCTGCGCCCTGTCGTGTGCCCTTACAGCAGTTTATGACCACATATGGGGTGCTTCTGTAAACTACAGAATCAGGGTCATGAATATTGAGTTTTGTTTGGCTGGTAACCCTTGCTTTGTAACTGGAAAAAATGGATTCAAATGGAAAATCTGCCAGAAAAGTGAAATTTTATCTCTATTTTCCATTAATTCTTGTGGAACACCTAAAGGGTTAACAAAGTTTGTAAAATCAGTCAAATATTTTTCCCATACAATCCACCTTTCTGTGCGGGTCGGATCCAGATCCATTCACTTCAGTGGGGCCACAAAACATGCAGACAGAACACAGTGTGCTGGCCGCATCCATATGTCTGTTTCGTGGCACCTGCAAAATTATGGAACATATCCAGTTCTTGTCCGTTTTATGGACAAGGATAGGACTTAGGTGTGAGTGAATCGAGCTTCAGATACAAGATCCAAAGTCGATTTGTTCCCCAACTTAGTTTTAATGCTGTATGGAAACCTGTTTCCAAACAGCATTAAAATGTATGTGCCTAGCATAGACAAAATTCGTTAAGTCTGAAGTCGCGTGAGATTTCAGTGAATAACTTCAGCCTTTGACATGACTTTAAAGGGGTTCTACACTTTGTTTAAACTGATGATCTATCCTCTGGATAGATCAGCAGCTTCTGATCGGCGGGGGTCCGACACCCGGGACCCCCGCCGATCATCTGTTTGAGAAGGCTGCGGCGCTCCAGTAGCACCGCGACCTTCTCATTGTTTACCGCTGGCCCAGTGACGTCACGACTAGTATTAACTAGCGTGGGCAGGGCTAAGCTCTGTTCACTTGAATGGACCGGCAGAAAACAGTGAGACGGTGCTGGAGCACCATTGCCTTCTCAAACAGCTGATCGGCGAGGGTCCCGGGTGTCGGACCCCTGACGATCAAAAGCTGATGATCTATCCAGAGGATAGATCATCAGTTAAAACAAAGTGCAGAACCCCTTTAAAAACAGGAATCTGAAGTCTGCTTCGGTACCGAGGTACAAGCTGGGACAGAAGTCATCTTTGGATTACTGTTTTAAAAGTCGTAGAATCAAAGGTCAAATTTATTTACCAAAAGACTTAAAGAATTTTACCTCGCCGCAGCACATACATTTTTATGCTGTACGGAGACAGGTCTCTGTACAGCATTAAGGCTACTTTCACACTAGCGTTTTTACTTGATCTGGCAGGGTTGACCAAAAACACTTCCGTTACTGATAATACAACCACCTGCATCCGTTATAAATGGGGCCGGTTATATTATCTTTAACATTGCCAAGACGGCTAAGTCATGAACTCCATTGAAAGTCAATGAAGGACAGATCCGTTTTCTATTGTGGCAGATTGTGTCAGAGAAAACGGATCTGTCCCCATTGACTTGCATTGTCATGCCGGATCCATCTTGCTCCGCATCCCAGGACGGAAAGCAAACTACAACATGTTGCGGTTTGCTCTCCGTTCTGGGAACGCAACTAAACGAAACAATGCATTTTGGAGCATTCTGTTCTGTTCAGTTCAGTTTTGTCCTCATTGACAATGAAGTGTTTTTTTCCGGTATTGAGCCCCTATGACTGATCTCAATACCGGAAAACTAAAACGTTAGTGTGAAAGTAGCCTAAAACTAAGTTGGGGAATTAATCGACTTCAGATTTTGGACTGTTCTATAGAGGCCAGGACATTCTGTTTCGCAAAATGCAGAACCAATGAGGCCGTTATTCGTGTTTTGCAGATCCATAATTTGTGAATCACAAAACATGCTACGGTCATGTGCATGAGCCCTTATTCACAAGTCGCTGTTTTGTTTAGAGATTTCCATCATTGATTTTGAGCCAAAACCAGGTTCGGCTCTAAACACAGAACAGGTGTCTATCTTAGGAGGCTCCAATCCTGGTTTTTGCTCACAATCACTGATAGAAATGACTCTGCATTGGTAGAAGGAATCAGACCCTCAAAAGTCCCCTATTAAACTGGAGAATAATTTTTTTATTTATTTTTTGCTGTTAACCCTTGCTGTGTTACAGGAAAAATGTATTAAAATGGAAAATCTGCAAAAACATTTCACCTCCATTTTCTTTTAGCTCATGTAGAAAATGCAGGATGTCGTTTTTAAAATTGGTCCTTACCCTTTTGAGCCCCAAAGGATTTTTCATTTTTGTGTTTTCATTATTTCACTCCCTGACTATGAGTCATAACACCAGGGTGGATAAAAATCTATGATTTAAATCCGATTTTTTTTTTAAAATATAAAATGCTTTTTGAGGAAAATATATTACCATCCAAAGGTTATTCAATCATGAAATAAAGATTCATTTTTTAATTATGTAGAATAAGGCTGTATATGTTTAATTTTTTGGGTAAATAAATTCCATTAATCCATTCACAATGGGAGGGAAGAAATGCAAATGAGCTCTTAACAAGCTTTGCCTCTAATGCCACCAGATGTAAGGCAGCTATCCTATAAGTCAATATTCAGCTCTTAAAATAAGCCTTGAGACATGACTTGGATATTAAATAAGCCAGCACCTCATCTGCAGACAGCTGTTTCGGGGTGATTTCCCCTCATCAGTGCAGAGCAGAGAGTACTGGCTTAACTGGGTAAAGTGCACTGATTAAGGTGCTCTCTCCCTAAGGAGAGTTAGTTTCCCCCTTTGTCCATTCACAATGTCATGCTCTTCCAGAGGTTTTTGTAAGATTATTGGGCAGTTTCTCTGCCTACAAGATATTATCACAGATGCTTGGTTTACTTTTGCAGTTCTCAAAACTGAATTTGACTCAGCAGAGATCACATGCCTCTCCTTTACAGCAAAAATGTTATAACATGAACAGAGTTGAGAAAAAGACCTTAATACTAACTTCTACAAACCTATGAATACAGAATCAACCTAATCAAACTAATATGAAAAGTTGTTATTCTAAAAATCTTCATCTACTTGCATATTATAAGTTATACCAGCAAGAAATAGTCTTTATGTAGAAAACTATGATTTAAATCAAGTTTGATTTAAATCAAATCTACCCTGCATAACACTTTTTATTTTTCCAGTTCACATAGCTGTATGCGAGCTTGCTTTTTGTGGACCATTTGTACTTTCTAATGGCACCAATTGTTGCATACAATGTAGTCGGAAGCTGGAAAAAAAAATTCCAAATGGGGTAAAATTGGAAAAAATGCTATTTCACCAGTTTTTATGGGTTTTGTTTTTACAGCGCTCCCTATGCAGTAAAACTGACCTGCCCCCTTCATTCCCTGGGTCAGTACAATTACACAGTTATTACTACGGATTAGCAAATTGACTTTAGATGAAAAATCCAAAATTGATTCGCAGAAAACTTCGTTAGAATACTGTACGGAGTGAGCATTAGAATATATTGGCTCCTAACAGCTGAAGTTATTACTTCGCAAAGTCTCACGAGACTTAGGGTAAGAACTTCAAAAATGAATTTCTACCATTAGAAACCTTTTCGCAAACCCCCTCCTTATTTGGTGTTAACTGTAATCGTATTGACCCCCAGAATAATGTCATTTTTAGTGCACACTGGACACCGTTTTATTAAAACACAAAAAAACTTTGCATTGTGAGATTTTTCAGTTACACCCAATAAATTTTTTTTTTTCTGTTTTCCAATATAAGACATGGTAATTTAAATGATGCCATTAAAATACAACTTATTTCTCAATAAGTAAGCCCTCATATGACTATATGAATGGAAAATTTTAAAAGCTATGGCTATTGGAATGTATTGAAGAAAACGCAAAAATGAAAATGGGCCTGGTTCTTTGAGGGGTTAATATCTATTTTATGAGGGATGGCTATATGTCTTAAAAGCAGAGAATAAAAAAAAAATTAAATTGAAACTTTAGAAATTTTGAAAATAGTTCTTGCACATTTCTCTAAATTTTTTATTTTATTTTTGTAAATGAAGGTAAAGCAAATCAACTCAAATTTACCATTAACAAGTGTCACAAAAAGACAATCTCTATAATAGCTTGGATAAGTAAAAGCATTCCAAAGTTATTACCACATAAAGAGACATGTCAGATTTACAGAATTAGGCTTTATCATCGGATTCTGGGTATGGTAATAGGAACACCTGTGGCTCCAGCGTTCACCACCCTATTTTTGTTTCTTTCGGAAGAGGAGATTAATTACTTTGTCAGTAACCCTTATATGCAATATTTGAGATTAGGGGCCCTAAACCCCGTGGATCCCCATGAAATGAACTGTGTGGGTGGTCGGAAATGTGCACGGCCGCTCCATTAATTTCTATGGAAGTTCTTGAAATAGCAGAGTACAGCACTCCACTATATCTGGAGCTCCCATACAAATGAACAGAATTGCCGTGCATTTCCAACCACTCGCTCAGTTCATTTCAGGAAGGGGTTCCACAGGGTTTGGGGCCCTTGTAATCGGTGGAGGTCCCAGCGGGAGGACCCCGTCCGATCTAATAATTAACAAATATCCTGTGGATAGGGGATAACTTAACCAGAATATCAAGACTGTGGCTCCACCCTATTTTTTGTCAGTAACCGTTATGTGCAATATTTGAGATTGGGGGCCCTAAACCCTGTGGATACGATCTGGCTGTGCAGCACTAAGATACAGACTTTGTTGATTGAAGGGTTCCTTTGTAGATGAGCCAACACAGAACTTGTTAGAGATGGAATACTCCTTTAAGGAGATGTACCAGTGAGAAAACCTATATCATCTTTTAAGCGCAGGACTAAGATACAGAATTTGTTGGCCGAGTGTTCCTTTGTGGAACGGCCAACACAGATTTGGTTAGAGGGTCTGATGCCTAGAGGAAACCACCATTGTGGACAGAGGCTATAGACACAAGATATTGGTTCAGAGTATTGTAGCCAAGTTGATTATGTGTACAGAGGCACTGGGACTGCTCAATCTTAATTAACAGAACAATCTCAGGTTCTTCTTGGTGTTGTTGTTATCCAACTATGAATTCAATGTAGTTCTTATACTGTAAGTGCTCTTTGTTTATTGTGTCTTCTTTGTATTTAAAACAAAGAGTAGAAACACTCCAAGACAATTCCACTTCAAATAAAGTATTATATAATCTGGTCTGACGTAGAGGTCTTAACAAAGTGCAGACTCAATAACTATGATATTTTTGAATTGTTCAGCGATGCAGTTCTTTTATTCTTACTGAGTACACAAAGTAAAGTGTTGGCTCATAGATGGACTTTCTCAATCTATGAGCTGCAATGTTACCATTGATACCATTGATTGATGCTGTCAACCTTTGAATAAATAATAGCTACATCTCACTAGACCAAATTCAGCTTTATGCTTTATTGTTCTTCCTATTGTATCTCTTCTGATACTGTTCGCTTCTTTTTGAATGTATCAAAGTCACTACACACTTTACAGAGCTCTGTGGTTCCGATGCCAGGCTTCAGCACCATAGCTTATTGGCCAGAGTGAAAGGAGTCACACACTGACAGATCTAATAGTGATAAACTAGGTCCTGGAAAACCCCTTTAAAGGGTTTGTCTCGTTTTAGGAGGAACCCAGGCAACACAAGAGGTCTACCAGCAATAAAGAAGTGATCATTATTTACTTGACAGATCCTGTGCCGCTGCTCTGGTTCTCCCAGCCGAGATCTGTTTAGCCGGCTATAGCGGTGACATTATGTTACCGCTGCAGCCAATCACGGTTCTCTTTACAAACCACTGAGGCTGGTAATTGGCTGCAGTGTTCACATTGTTGTTGATATGACATCACAGCTACAGCCGGAAGAAGCAGAGTGGTGGTGCAGGATCCGTCAGATAAGTAATGAATTACAGGAGCATCCCGTGTTGTCCGACTTCAGGAGGAAACTGAGAAAATATTTAATATCAGTCTGTTAAATCAAAATACTAAATTGGTGAATAAATGTTACAATTCAGTGTAGAAGACACTCACATGTGATTAGATCTCCTTCCCCGATTTGTTTTCTTTCCTATTACAGGAGTTCCAAAATGTTCTGGATTGGTCAGTGGAAGTTGGTCTAGTGTCTGTTGAAACAAAATATACTAACATCAGTCTTAATTAGCATTTTTAGTGAATTTAAAGGGGTTTACCAGACTCCTGATATTGATGAACTATCCTCAGGCTCTGATCATTATAAAATATGTGATCATAAATATGTAAAGTCACCCCTCTAGGTCTAGGTAATATAATTAAAACAAGTTTATTAGAAGCAGAATAAAAGCAGACAAAAAAAAATAAAAATAAATATATAATGCACATAGCTACTATCACACTAGCATTTTTGCTGGATCCGGTTGTATTATTTTTAACATAGCCAAGATTGATTCGTCATGAACTCCATTGAAAGTCAATTGTGTCAGATAGCGTCAGAGTTAAATGGATCAGTCCCCATTGACTTGCATTGTTGGTCATGACTGTTCCGTTTTGCTCCGCATCCCATGACAGAAAGAAAACTGCAGCATGCTGCGGTTTGCTCTCTGGTATGAGAACACAACCATTTTGCAGCATTCAGTTTTGTTCAGTTACATTTTGTCCCCATTGACAACGAATGAGGACAAAACAGAAGCATTTTTCCGGTACTGAGACCCTATGATTGATCTCAATACCGGAAAATAGAAAGCTAGTGTGAAAGTAGCCTTAACAAAGTATAAAAACAGACAAAAGTTTGTGGACCATATATTGTTTTTTCAGATAACAGATGGATCTTCACAGCATGGTGATTTTAGTAAAAATTATTGGATGTTGATATTAACAACCATTAGGGGTGGGCGATATGGCCTAAAATCTATATTGCGATATAATTTTAAGCATGTGCGATATATATCGCGATATATTGTTTTCTATATTTGGGGGGGCGTGTTTAAACTTTTTTTTTTTTTTTTTTTTACTTTTTATTTAATAACTATTAGCCTCCTTAAGGGCTAGAACGTACTAGAACCCTTGTCATATTCACCCTAATAGAGCTCTATTAGGGTGAATAGGACTTTACACTCTCCCTGCTGCCCTGTGCACACAACAGCAGGGAGCCGAGTCCCCTCCCCTAAACGGTGACATCCACAGATCCCCCTCCCCTAAACGGTGCCATCCACAGATCCCCCTCCCCTAAACGGTGCCATCCACAGATCCCCCCTCCCCTAAACAGTGCCATCCACAGATCCCCCCCCTCCCCTAAATGGTGCCATCCACAGATCCCCCCCTCCCCTAAATGGTGCCATCCACAGATCCCCCCTCCCCTAAACGGTGCCATCCACATCCCCCCCTCCCCTAAACGGTGCCATCCACAGATCCCCCCTCCCCTAAACGGTGCCAGTCACAGATTTCCCCCCCCCCCCCTAAACGGTGCCATCCACAGATCCCCCCCTCTCTTCCGCTAAACTGTGCCATCCACAGATCCCCCCCTCCCCTAAACTGTGCCATCCACAGATCCCCCTCCCCTAAACGGAGCCATCCACAGATCCCCCCCTCCCCTAAACGGTGCCATCCACAGATCCCCCCCTCCCCTAAACGGTGCCATCCACAGATCCCCCCCTCCCCTAAACGGTGCCATCCACAGATCCCCCCCTCCCCTAAACGGAGCCATCCACAGATCCCCCCCTCCCCTAAACGGAGCCATCCACAGATCCCCCTCCTCCTCTAAACGGTGCCATCCACAGATCCCCCGCCATCCACAGACCCCCCCCTCCCCTAAACGGTGCCATCCACAGACCCCTCCCCCCCCCCCTCACTCTAAACAGTGCCATCCACAGATCCCCCGACGCTCACAGGAATACATTTAAAAACTAATCAGTAACTTTATTAATTGGTGATGTCTTTACTGTATACCTTACTAGGGCTTAGCTCCAGTAACAGCAGGCAGTGCGGGGGGCGGCGCTCACTCACTGACATCACGGGCCTGCGCCGCCTAGTGGGAGGAGCAGGCCCGTTACGTCAGTGAGTGAGCGCCGCCCGCCCGCACTGCCTGCTGTTACCGGAGCTAAGACCTAGTAAGGTATAAAGAGATCACCAATTAATAAAGTTACTTATTAGTTTTTAAATGTTCTACTGTCAGCGGCGTGGCCTTGTATATTCTAACCCCCAGGCAAGCGTCCCTGTCACCATGGGAACGCCTGGGGGTTAGAAAATACCATCGGATTTGAGTTTTCACGCGCTCACTGAGATTGTGAAAACTCAATGATTTACTGTCAGTTCCTCCCCTCCTCTTTTCTCATTGGTTGTCAGCGGCAGCCGCGCACAGTGAGCTCAGGAGAAGATGGTGCGCGCAGAGAGCGCGATCATGGCGATATAGGCGATATGCTAAAAAGTCATATCGTGGCACAAATTTATATCGCATATCGCCTATATTGTCTACATCGCCCACCCCTAACAACCATGTTCAATTGTTGTTAAATATGTATCAAAAGTTCTTTTGTTCTTCCCAACCATGTTCCTTTGTTGCAATATATATGTTTGATATTCTTTTTGTAACTTTGCATTTAGCGTTGTAGAAGTTAAACATATTTCATATATATAATGCTGGCCTTGGATGCTGATACTTGTAATATAAACAATTGCTTGATTCTTTTATAATTTTAAGGTTTTTACTCACTGCATCCCCACTAAGGTGTTTTGACTAGAGTTATTTGAAAAAATATATATGGTCCGGTCCCACAAACGGTAGTCAGCATACTTTTAGATTTAAAGGTCATCATAATCACTTCTGTTTCAGGTAGCCGCTGAGCTCACCTAAGCTCTGGTGAATGATGCAGGCTCCCAGCAGCTTTCCAAGGACAGCGCCGTACATCATAAAGTGGCAGTACTTTGTACTGCAGCTTAGGCCCACTGACTTGAATGGGGCTGAGCTGCAACTAGGCCATGTGACCGATGTACAGCGATATCACTAGGAAGAAGATGTGGAGCTCAAGGCCTCCTCTTACAGCTGATCAGCAGGGGTCTGGGGTGTCGCAACACTGCAGATCTGATACTGATCCTCAGGATAAGTCATAAATATATTTTCCTGGATAACCCTTGAATTGTCTGTTTTTAGACTTATATATAAATATACACACAGTGGATATAAAAAGGATACACACCCCTATTAAAATGTCAGGTTTCTGTGATGTAAAAACCATTAGACAAAGATAAATAATTTCAGAACTTTTTCCACCTTTAGGCCTCTTTCACACTACCGTATGGATATTTCAATGTTTTGCGGTCCGTTTTTCTGTTTCCGTCGTGTTTCCGTTTCGGTTCCGTTTTTCCGTATGGCATATACAGGTCCTTCTAAAAAAATTAGCATATTGTGATAAAGTTCATTATTTTCTGTAATGTACTGATAAACATTAGACTTTCATATATTTTAGATTCATTACACACCAACTGAAGTAGTTCAAGCCTTTTATTGTTTTAATATTGATGATTTTGGCATACAGCTCATAAAACCCCCAAATTCCTATCTAAAAAAATTAGCATATCATGAAAAGGTTCTCTAAACGAGCTATTAACCTAATCATCTGAATCAACTAATTAACTCTAAACACCTGCAAAAGATTCCTGAGGCTTTCAAAAACTGCCAGCCTGGTTCATTACTCAAAACCGCAATCATGAGTAAGACTGCCGACCTGACTGCTGTCCAGAAGGCCATCATTAGGACCCTCAAGCAAGAGGGTAAGACACAGAAAGAAATTTCTGAACGATAGGCTGTTCCCAGAGTGCTGTATCAAGGCACCTCAGTGGGAAGTCTGTGGGAAGGAAAAAGTGTGGCAGAAAACGCTGCACAACTAGAAGAGGTGATCGGACCCTGAGGAAGATTGTGGAGAAGGACCGATTCCAGACCTTGGGGGACTTGCGGAAGCAGTGGACTGAGTCTGGAGTAGAAACATCCAGTGCCACCGTGTACAGGCGTGTGCAGGAAATGGGCTACAGGTGCCGCATTCCCCAGGTCAAGCCACTTTTGAACCAGAAACAGTACTTTTTTCAGATGAAAGCAAATTTTGCATGTCATTCGGAAATCAAGTTGCCAGAGCCTGGAGGAAGACTGGGGAGAGGGAAATGCCAAAATGCCTGAAGTCCAGTGTCAAGTACCCACAGTCAGCTGCTGGTGTTGGTCCACTGTGTTTTATCAAGGGCAGGGTCAATGCAGCTAGCTATCAGGAGATTTTGGAGCACTTCATGCTTCCATCTGCTGAAAAGCTTTATGGAGATGAAGATTTCATTTTTCAGCACGACCTGACACCTGCTCACAGTGCCACAACCACTGGTAAATGGTTTACTGACCATGGTATTACTGTGCTCAATTGGCCTGCCAACTCTCCTGACCTGAACCCCATAGAGAATCTGTGGGATATTGGGAAGAGAAAGTTGAGAGACGCAAGACCCAACACTCTGGATGAGCTTAAGGCCGCTATCGAAGCATCCTGGGCCTCCATAACACCTCAGCAGTGCCACAGGCTGATTGCCTCCATGCCACGCCGCATTGAAGCAGTAATTTCTGCAAAAGGATTCCCGACCAAGTATTGAGTGCATAACTGAACATAATTATTTGAAGGTTGACTTTTTTTTTAATTAAAAACACTTTTCTTTTATTGGTCGGATGAAATATGCAAATTTTTTTAGATAGGAATTTGGGGTTTTCATGAGCTGTATGCCAAAATCATCAATATTAAAACAATAAACGGCTTGAACTACTTCAGTTGGTGTGTAATGAATCTAAAATATATGAAAGTCTAATGTTTATCAGTACATTACAGAAAATAATAAACTTTATCACAATATGCAAATTTTTTTAGAAGGACCTGTACAGTCCCTGACAAAAGTATTTTCCGTATGGCATATACAGTCCCTGACAAAAGCCCTCCCAAATGATGTTTAAAGAGGACCTTTCACTAGTTTAAAAACTAAAAACTAACTATATCAGTGGGCAGAGCGACGCCCAGGGGTCCCCCTGCACTTACTAGTTTGTCTGGGCGCCGCTCCGTTCGCCCGGTATAGGCTCCGGTGTCTGCAGCTCCCTCTGTTGTACTGGGCGGAGTTTTTGTATTAGGGTTGTCCCTTGCTGCAGCGCTGGCCAATCGCAGAGCACAGCTCATAGCCTGGGAGTCCCAGGCTATGAGCTGTGCGCTGCGATTGGCCAGCGCACAGAGCGGCGAACGGAGCGGCGCCCAGACATACTAGTAAGTGCAGGGGGACCCCTGGGCGCCGCTCTGCCCACTGATATAGTTAGTTTTTAATTTTTAAACTAGTGAAAGGTCCTCTTTAATGCACTGAAATAAATTAGTTTCACTGAAAAAAGATTTATCATTTAATCAAGACAGAAAGGTAAAATTTTGGCAAGACAAAAGTTTTGTCGCCTATACAGAAATTGTATAGAAACGACTTTACTGCAAATCCAAAAATATGTCAGTAAATTAAGTAGTGGTGCTATGAGATCCAAATTTAATATCTTGTATGACTTCCATGAGCTTGAAGGACAGCATCCATGCGGTTTGGCAAGGATTCATACAATTTATTGATGAAGTCATCAGGAATAGCAAAGAAAACAGTCTTGCATGCCTCCCAGAGTTCATCAATATTCTTTGGCTTCGTCTTCCATGCTTCCTCTTTCATCCTACACCACATATGCTCAATGATGTTCATGTCTGGTGACTGGGCTGGCCAATCCTGGAGCATCTTGATCTTCTTTGCCTTAAGGAACTTTGATGTGGAGATGGAAGTATGCGATGGAGCATCATCCTGCTGCAGAATTTGGCCTTTTTATGGTTGGGAATATAAGAGGTAGTTAAGATTTCTTGGTATTTTAGATTATTGATGTTGCCTAATACCCTGCAGATCCCTCGCACACCCCCATACTGGATGTAACACCAGACCATGATTTTGCCTCCACCAAACTTCACTGTTTCCTGGGTAAATCTCGGCTCCATGCAGGTTCCAGTAGGTCTCCTGCAATATTTGCGGCGACTGTGGTGTAATTCAACAGAAGATTCATCTGAAAAATCCACCTTCTGACACTTTTCCAGCATCCATCCTTTTAGCAGGCTGTGGCCCTAGGCAAATGCCACACGGTTTTTCAATTGTCTTTTGTTTAGTGATGGCTTATGGGCACTGATTCGACCATGGAGGCCATTTCGAGACAGAATCCGACAAACTGTTCTGGTTGACACAGGGACTTCAGGTGACCAGGTCTCGTGGAGCTCTGCTGCAGTGGAAAATGGGCTGGCCTTGGATTTTCGAGCCAACAAACGGTCCTCTCGAGCAGTTCTCTTGCGGGGTCGGCCTGACCTGGCCTTGTCCAAAACGTCTCCAGTCTCTTCAAATCTTTTTTTTATCCTCTGAACTTGACGCTGAGACACATTGAAGGTGTCTGCCACATGGTCTTCAGCCTCTTGATAATCAACACTTTAGTCTCCGGGTGAATCTTAGGCATGTTTGCAGAGGTCTAGTTGCAGTTGATGTCAAGGTCTAGTGTTAGGCTACTTTCATATTAGCGTTCGGGGCTCCACTTGTGAGTTCCGTTTAAAGGCTCTCACAAGGGGCCCCGAACGCATTCGTCCAGCCCTAATGCATTCTGAGTGGATGTGGATCCGCTCAGAATGCATCAGTCTGGCAGCGTTTGGCCTCCTCTCCGCTCAGCAGGCGGACACCTGCAGCTTGCAGCGTTCGGGTGTCCGCCTGGCCGTGCGGAGGCAAACGTATCCGTCCAGACTCACAATGTAAGTCAATGGGGACAGATCCGTTTGAATTTGACACTATATGGCTCAATTTTCAAACGGATCCGTCCCCCATTGACTTTCAATGTAAAGTCTGGACGGATCCGTCTGACTAACTTTCACACTTAGAATTTTTTCTACAATATAATGCAGACGGATCCGTTCTGAACGGATCCCATTGTCTGCATTATATGAGTGGATCCGTCTGGGCAGACCCCAGACGGATCCGCTCTGAACGCAAGTGTGAAAGTAGCCTTACTGGGGTTCTTTTTATACACACCTGAGACCTAATTGATCCATTATTAGTCACAGGTGAGGCTCATATGACAAGGCGACAACACTTATGTCTTGGCAAAAATTGACTCAATGGGCTTTACAAAGCTGTGAATATTAGAATACTTTTTGTCAGTTTTGTTTTGCACTGAAACATTATTACAAAAGCTGTTGGGATTAAAATGACCCATTCTTGTAACAAAATCTTGATTAGAAATATATTTTAGCGACACTTCAGGTCAATTTGTACACAAGCGACAAGACTTTTGTCAGGGACTGTACAGTATAAAGTAATTACATAGAACAAATTGGGGTTCCCTCTAGCTCAACTAAGGCCCCAGTTCCAGCTAAAGAAAAACAGCCCAAAGCATGATGCTGCCACCACCATGCTTCACTGTGGTTATGGTGTTCTTTTGGTGACGTGCAGTGTTGTTTTTCCGCCAAACATATCTTTTGGAATTATGGCCAAAAAGTTCAACCTTGGTTTCATTAGACCATAACATCTTTTCTCACATGCTTTTGGGAGACTTCAGATGTGTTTTTGCAAAATGGCTTGGATGTTTTAATTTGTAAGAAAAGGCTTTCGTCTTGCCACTCTACCCCATAGCCCAGACATATGAAGAATATGGGAGATTGTTGTCACATGTACCACACAGCCAGTACTTGCCAGATACTCCTGCAGCTCCTTTAATGTTGCTGTAGGCCTCTTGGTAGCCTCCCAGACCAGTTTTCTTCACGTCTTTTCATCAATTTTGGAGGGATTTTCTCCACTTGATAAAGTCTGTCTTCACTGTGTTCCATGGTATATCTAATGCCTTGGAAATTCTTTTGTACCCTTCTCCTGACTGATACATTTTAACAATGAGATCCCTCTGATGCTTTGGAGGCTCTCTGTGGACCATGGCTTTTGCTGTGGGATGCGACTAAGAAAATTTCAGGAAAGACCAACTAGAGCAGCTGAACTTTATTTGGGGTTAATCAGAGGCACTGTAAATGGTGACAGGTGTATGCTGACACCTATTTAACATGATTTTGAATGTGATTGCTTAATTCTAAATACAGCTACATTCCCAGTTATGCAACTACATTATTTTAGTTTTTTTTTAGTTTTCTTACCTCCACCTAAAAGATTTCAATTTTTCAATTGAGTGGTACAGTTTATAGGTCACATTAAAAGGTGGAAAAAGTTCTGAAATGATTTATCTTTGTCTCATTTTTTTTACATCACAGAAACCTGACATTTTAACAGGGGTGTGTAGACTTTGTATATCCACTGTGTGTGTATATATATATATATATATATATATATATCCACTGTGTGTGTGTGTGTGTGTGTGTGTGTGTGTGTGTGTGTGTGTGTGTGTGTGTGTGTGTGTGTGTGTGTGTGTGTATATATATATATATATATATATATATATATATTTAAAATATTTTTTGTTTGCCTTTATTCTGCTTGTAATAAACCGCCTAGAGTGGTGACTATGCATATTTATGCTTCCTTGACTTTTTCAGCAATGTGTGCACTCAGAGCATGTTTTCACCACTTGGCCAAATAGGTGATCCACTGTCTTTGAATCCAGGATATAAAATATGTGATACTTTACCGATCTCCTACCACTCCCTCTCCACCACTTCCAAGTCCCTACTGCAAGGCATGACAGGTCAGCCAATCACTACCCACAACTATGATCTGCCTCAGCAGTTGGTTCAGTGAGTGGTAATTTCTCCTATGTTCAGAAGGACCAGGAAGTAAAGACCAGTGGAGAGACTCTGAAGAACCAATATAACATTCACTAGTCATTTTATTATAACAGTATAATGGAACATAGCACACTTACTGTCAGCGCTGATCGCTGCAGCCTCATTAACCTATCTCTTCCCTGGGTTTACTGAGATGTGCAGAACTGGCAGCAATCCAGATGGGCAGGGATAGGTCAAACACTGTTAGGGCAGGCGCAGAGAGACAGGGGCTGGGATAGGGAGATAGACAGGCTGAGAAATCAGACTTGTTTTAAACACAGCTATCTTCCGTGGAGATGAGCAAATCAATTTGTGCAAATTGATTTGTCTCTTCAAGAAGAGTTCCTCACTTGCTGCTTATTGACAGGGCCAGACATTTTGCCTGGCACTGACAATCTCGAGCTTGTGCTGCTGCCACAAGCAGGGAAAGGGAGGGCAATGAACAGAGATTCTACAGATTTCATTGGGTGTACTGGTAACTGTATACATACCTATCCGTTGAGCTCCCCCTAGTGGTGGCTGTAGATAACCAGTTACCGTATTTTTCGTCCTATAAGACGCACTCCCCCCCCCCCTTCCCCCAAAAAAGTGGGGGTAAAATAGCAGTGCGTCTTATGGGGCGAATGCTGCTGATTTTGAAGAATTTTCAATGATACACCCGCCGCGATGCCGCGGCGGGTGTATCAGCTGTGAGGGAGGAGGGGTTGGGGGCTGGCATCTGCTTTTATAATGACAGCGGGGCCCGTGCAGTGACTGTATTCTACTACACGGGCCCCGCTCACTGTATAATCGTATCTGTAATAGTTAATTATGTATATAATTGCATAATCAGCGCCTGTATTTCTTACAACTACAAGCGCTCGGTAGGTAGCAGAGAGGAGGGATGAGGCAGGCCGGGAGGACGGGCGCTGGCAGCGTGAGTCACCACGTCACGCGCCAGCGCCGCCCACTTTCTGAATGAAGCAGGCGGCGTGGGCACATGACGTAGTGACTCACGCTGCCAGTGCCCATCCTCCCGGCCTGCCTCATCCCTCCTCTTTGCTACCTACCGAGCGCTTGTAGTTGTAAGAAATACAGGCGCTGATTATGCAATTATATACATAATTAACTATTACAGATACGATTATACAGTGATCGGGGCCCGTGTAGTAGAATACAGTCACTGCACGGGCCCCGCTGTCATTATAAAAGCAGATGCGACCCCCACCCCCTGTATTGAGGGTCATTCACTACAAGGACACTGTTATAGAGGGGATCTGTGGATGACACATAGCATAAGATGCTATATATGTGTCATCCACAGATCCCCCCCCCATAACTGTCATACACAGTTCCCCATAACAGTGCCATCCAGAGACCCCAATAAGTGCCACCCACAGATCAGCCATAAGTATCACCCACAGATCCCCCATAAGTGTCACCTACAGATCCCCTATAACAGTGCGTCACCCATAGATCCCTATAACAATGCGTCACCCACAGATTCCCCATAAAGCACACCTTTTGGTTCAAAATATTTTTTTTCTTATTTTCCTCCTCAAAAACCTAGGTGCGTCTTATGGAGCGAAAAATAAGGTATGTCATATGGTCGGAAGCAGAGGATTTATCCCAACAGTATGGGAGAAATTTATCAATGTATTTAACTCTTTTTACCCTGGGCCATTTTCTATTTCAGTTATTTACTCCCTGCCTACTCAGGGAGTATTTTTCCATTCACATAGCCATATGAGGACATGCTTTTTGTGAGACAAGTTGTACTTTCTAATAGCACTATTAACTCTTGCATACAGTGTAGTGAGAAGCTGGAAAAAAATTCTAGATGGGGTAAAAACGAAAAAATGCAATTTCACCAGTTTTATGGGTTTCATTCCCTATGCATTAAAAAATGACCTGTGCTCTTCATTCTCAAGGTCACTATAATAACAACGATACCACACTTGTATATTTCTTTGTTGTGTTTTAATACTTAACTCCTTAAGGACCAGGCAATTTTTTGCAAATCTGACCAGTGTCACTTTATGTGGTAATAACTTTAAAACGCTTTGACTTATCCAGGCCATTCTGGGATTGTGTTTTTTCGTCACATATTGTACTTCATGACACTGGTAAAATGGAGTCATAAAAATTCATTTTTATTTATAAAAAAAAAATACCAAATTTGCCAAAAATTAGCAAATTTCCAAGTTGCAATTTCTCTACTTCTATAATACATAGTAATACCTACAAACATAGTTATTACTTTACATCCCCCATATGTCTACTTCATGTTTGGATCATTTTGGGAATTACATTTTATGTTTTGGGGATGTTACAAGGCTTAGAAGTTTAGAAGCAAATCTTGAAATATTTCTGAAAATTTAAAAAAACCACTTTTCAAGGACCAGTTCAGATCTGAAGTCACTTTGTGAGGCTTACATAATAGAAACTACTCAAAAATGACCCCATTCTAGAAACTACACCCCATAAGGTATTCAAAACTGATTTTACTAACTTTGTTAACCCTTTAGGTGTTCCTCAAGAATTAATGGAAAATAGAGATACAATGTCACTTTTTTGGCAGATTTTCTATTTATATAATTTTTTTCCAGTTACAAAGCAAGGGTTAACAGCCAAACAAAACTCAATAATTATGGCTCTGATTCTGAAGTTCACAGAAACACCCCATATGTGGTCGTAAACCGCTGTACGGGCACATGGCAGGGCGCAGAAGGAAAGGAATGCCATACGGTTTTTGGAAGGCAGATTTTGCTGGACTGTTTTTTTTACACCATGTCCCATTTGAAGCCCCACTGATGCAGCCCTAGAGTAGAAACTCCAAAAATGTGACCCCATTTTAGAAACTACGGGATAGGGTGGCAGTTTTGTTGGTACTAGTTTAGGGTACATATGATTTTTGGTGGCTATATATTAAACTTTTTGTGAGGCAAGGTAACAAGAAATAGCTGTTTTGGCACCGTTTTTATTTTTGGTATTTATAACATTCATCTGACAGGTTAGATCATAGAAACATAGAATGTGTCGGCAGATAAGAACCATTTGGCCCATCTAGTCTGCCCAATATACTGAATACTATGGATAGCCCCTGGCCCTATCTTATATAAAGGATGGCCTTATGCCTATCCCATGCATGCTTAAACTCCTCCACTGTATTTGCAGCTACCAAGTCTGCAGGAAGGCTATTCCATGCATCCACTACTCTCTCAGTAAAGTAATACTTCCTGATATTCCTGATCATGTGACATTTTTATAGGCCAGGTTGTCACAGATGCGGCGATACCTAATATGTATACTTTTTTTTATTTATTTAAGTTTTACACAATGATATCATTTTTGAAAAAAAGAAAATCATGTTTTAGTGTCTCCATATTCTGACAGCCATAGTTTATTCAGATTTTGGGCGATTAACTTAGGTAGGGTCTCATTTTTGGCGGGATGAGATGACAGTTTAATTGGCACTATTTTGGGGTGCATATGTCTTTTTGATACCTTGCTATTACACTTTTTTGTGATGTAAGGTGACAAAAAATGGTTTATATAGCACAATTTTTATTTTTTACAGTGCTCATCTGAGAGGTCAGGGTCATGTGATATTTTTATAGAGCCGGTCGATACGGACGCGGCGATACCTAATGGGTATACTTTTTTTATTTATTTAAGTTTTACACAATAACAGCTTTAAAAAAATAAATAAAAATGATGTTTTAGTGTCTCCATATTCTGAGCCATAGTTATTTTTTTTTTTTGGGGGCGATTGTCTCAGGTAGGGGCTAATTTTTTGTGGGATGAGGTGACTGTTAGATTGCTACTATTTTGATAGGCATACGCCTTTTTGATCGTTTGCTGTTGTACTTTTTGTGATGTAAGGTGACAAAGAAATTGTTTATTTAGCACAGTTTTTATTTTTTTCGGTGTTCATCTGAGGTGTTAGGTTATGTGATATGTTTATAGAGCCGGTCAATAAAGATGTGGCGATACCTAATATGTATACTTTTTTTTTTATTTATGTTTTATTTTTAAAAAAATCACTTTATTTGGGGAAAATGATGTTTTTGTTTATTTATACTTGAAACTTTACTTGAATTTTTTTGGGGGGAAAACTTTCTTTTTTCAATTTTTTTTTTCACTTTCTTTTTTGTCCCACTTTTGGGGGTCTAATCCTTTACAATGGATTCCAATACTTCTGTATTGGAATGCATTGGCTGTATGAGTAATACAGTGAGTATTACTCATACAGCTTCCGGTTTGTGAGATCCAGGGGGCTGGATTTCACAGACTCGTCACAGGAAGGCAGCGCTGATGCCTAAGGAAGGCATTGCGCTGCCTTAAATGCCATCGGGTCCTCCCCACAGCTCCACGGGGGATCCGAAGGCACCGCCGCAACCTGCAAAAGCTTCAAACTGCAGGTCTGAATTGACCCCCCACGCATTGACCCAAGGTGCCTGCTGGGCGGCGGTGATCGGAAATGCACAAGACGTACCGGTACGTCATGTGTCCTTAAGTACCGGGACAACATGCCGTACCGGTACTTCATGTGTCCGGAAGAGGTTATAAAAATAAAATAACTTTGGGAAAAAATATTTTTTTCTTTGCATCACCATATTCTGGCCTCCATACCTATTTTATTTTTAAGTCTATAGAGCTGTGTGAGGGCTCATTTTTGTATGAAAACTTGTAATTTTCATCGAAATGTGTATGACTTTTTAATCACATTTAATTACATTTTTTTGGGGTTGTGACATGCATGATATGCAGCTAGGTGTGGACAAGAGAGGGAAGAGATTGAGCCCAGTGATAACTGTGGGGTGTGGATAAGTTGCTGGGAGTTAATGGTGTGTATGTTTCTGTATGTATGAAAGGGAAGAATGTAATAAGAAGAATGAAAGCTCTTCAGCTGATAAAGTCAGAAACTGAGCAAAAGTAGGAGAAGACTAGGTTAAGCATTTTGCTGCCTTTGTGTGTGGCAGAGGAAATGCGTTCTGAGAACAGCCACTTGCAGGGTGGAAGAATTGATTGTGTGGACCTGCAAAAATTGTAATGTAAGTGAATGTATACATACTCCTCCACCATGCCTGTGGTCATGTCTGGGAGTATGGGAAAAGTGTAGCCCACCATAAGACAGAGCAGCATGGGAAGCGGTGTCAGAATGTTGAAGCCACATTTCTGTGAGTGCCAGAATGTTGAGAAATTTTGAAAGGAAGAAGTCAAGACATAGGGCCAGATTTATCATGACTCTGACAGCTCACTCCACTTTCACATATGGCTAAAGTCAGTTTTAGCCAAGTCAGATTTATGATCGGCCCTTTAAGACTGTAATAAATGTGGTTTGACGGTAGCAGTTTATCCATCAGTAAGCAACTTTACAAAAGTCGCACATCTTTACGAAAAAGTTGCAAGTTTTTACGAAAAACTTGCATGTTCTATTAAAAAGTCTCATAAGATAAGCATGGTTCTCACTGGAGTGAAATTGCGCATTTTTTTGCGATTTTTTAAATAGCCCCAATGGTAAATCTGTCTAGAGATTCATTTACATAAGAAAACATGCCCACTTAAAAAAAAACTAAGTTTTTTGCGTTTGCAAGTTTTTTTTTGCGACTTTTTCACTCCATTATTCTGACTTGAGCTAATGATAAATCTGGCCCAAAGAGTTTCAGAAAGCATGGAATAGAAAGAGCATACGGTTGAACGATTTGCGAGCATGTCTCTTGTGTTTTACTATGGTAAAAGATGGGTCAGGGTGAAGGAAGTAAAAAGCGTATGCAAACTGTAAGAAAGGAGAGACTGATGTGGAAAGAAAGAATAAAAGGTGGAAGTTAAGGCGAAATTTGAAGGTAAAACACAGCAATGAAAAAAGAAGCAGGAAGCAAGGCGAAACAATACTGCAACATACCTGCGCTGTGAACAACTTTGTCTGTGTAAATCACATAGCATCCCTAGTATTTCCTGCCCTAACTGCCAGGCACTTAAACAAATATGTCATTTTGAATCATACCTACCCCTACACGAGTGCCTCCCCTTAGACTGTGTCTAGATTTATTGGGTGTAAGCTTAGATCTAGGGGTAATTTAGCTTATTAACGTATTAATCAATCAAACATAACACATGAGGAGAAATGCAATGTAGAGGTAAAGAAACAAAGCTAAAGACCTGGATGTGCCATAAAGTTCATTATGTATCATAGACATACACAGTACTAAGTACCATAAGATAACACTTGCAGGGAAGAGAGTGGGATCACCAGAGATGGTTATTATGTAGCAACTCACCATCCCCACCTCCTCAGGCAGAGTTCCATAGTCTCACTTCTCTTACCGTAAAGAATCCTCTTCTATGTACAAACCTTATTTCCCCCAGACACAGAGGATGTCCCCTTGTCACAGTCCTGGGGATAAATCCTGGGGATAAATAAATGATGGGATAGATCGCTGTACTGACCCCTGATATATTTATACATAGTAAATAAATCTCCCCTCAGTCTTCTTTTTTCTAAAGGGAATAACCCTAATTTTGATACTTAAAATTTTAAACGTGATGTTGTGACACAGCAGGAGAAATTATTGATCCCAAATCAGCCACACAGTAAAAACTTGGGATACATAACTTTATACTTACTTCACTCTCTGCAAAATGTCTCTCTCCCTTTAAGCAAAGTGAGGATCTTCTTAAAGTTTTTTCATCACCATCATCAAACACTATTGGTCAAAAATAATACCGTAATGTTAGTTGTGGCTTACTGATCAAGTTGATCAAAACAGACATTTCAACCAAAACAAAACAAAGGATAATTTTGGCCAGCCAATGACAGACCATTATCACTTGAAAACAAGTCAGCAGTGTTTAATATTTTCATACAATAGTTGTACAAAGATCTTTATTTCAAAGAAACTTCCCAGAAAGATCTGTATTACCCTATATGTTCTAAAATGTGTATGGTCTTGTCTGTGAAATGAACGTTTACCATATCTGTATTTGTTCAACCATCAACCAGCTTCTATCTAAAGATCCCTTTACATGGGACAATGTACCGGTAGATTGTAGGGAGGGAAGCATTCCTTCCCGACAATCTGCTGGTCGCTTGTGGAGGAGACCACTGCATTTACATGCAGCGATCTCCCCCAGAGTATGGGGAGGAGCGATCGCTAATGCCGTCGCTCTTCCCCATAACGACTCTGTTTCCCAGCAGCAGATCATGTTTACCCAGCACGATCTGCCACCAGGAAACTACAATTTTAGTGTTAGCACAAATGATCGAATTACCCAATGAACGAGGTGATTCTGGGCCAGTGTAAAAGGTCCGTAATGTGTATTTTTTAGGAACAAATACTTTTAATATCAGAATACTTAACCCCTTAAGGACCTTGCCATTTTTCACCTTGAGGACCAGGCCATTTTTTGCAAATCTAACATGTGTCACTTTATGTGGTGATAACTTTAAAACGCCTTTACTTATCCAAGCCATTCTGAGAATGTTTTTTTTGTCACATATTGACAGTGGTAAATTTGAGTCAAAATATTTCATTTTTATTTATAAAACAAATTAGCAATTTAAAAAAATTCCATTTCTCTGCTTTTAAAACAGATAAAACAGATACTAATACCTCCTAAAATAGTTATTACTTTACATTTCCCATATGTCTACTTCATGTTTGGATCACTTTGTAGAATGACATTTATTTTTTTCTTGGGGGGACGGGACGTTAGAAGGCTTAGAAGTTTAAAAGCAAATCTTAAAATTTTTCAGAAAATTTCCAAAACCCACATTTTTAAGGACCAGTTCAGGTCTGAAGTCACTTTGTGAGGCTTGCATAATAGAAACCACCTATAAATCCGGCTCCATTTTAGAAAATACACCCCTCAAGGTATTCAAAACTGATTTTACAAACTTCATTTTGTTCATTTTTTTAGGTGTTCCACAAAAATAAAAGGAAAATGGAGATGAAATTTCAAAAATTTACTTTTTGGGCAGATTTTCCATTTTAATACTTTTTTTTACAGTAATCAAGCAAGGGTTAACAGCCAAACAAAACTCAATATTTATTATCCTGATTCTGTAGTTTACAGAAACACCCCATACGTGGTCGTAAACTGCTGAACGGCCACACGGCAGGGAGCAGAAGGAAAGGAATGCCATATGGTTTTTGGAGGGCAGATTTCACTGGCATAATTTTAAGTTGCCATTTCACATTTAAAGATCCCCTGATGCACCCCTAGAGTAGAAACTCCCCCCAAAAAAAAACATTTGGGAAACTACGGGATAAGGTGGCAGTTTTGTTGGTACCATTTTAGGGTACATATGATTTTTGGTTGCTCTATATTACACTTTTTGTGAGGAAAGCTAACAAAAAATAACAGTTTGGGCACCATTTTTATTATTTGTTATTTACAATGTTCATCTGACAGGTTAGATCATGTGGTATTTTTATAGAGCAGGTTGTTACAACACAAAAAAAAATTTTTTTTAGTGTCTCCATATTCTGAAAGCCATAGTTTATTTTTTGGGCGACTGTCTTATGTAGGGGCAAAAATTTTTCAGTATTAGAGGACAGTTTGATTGGTACAATTTTAGGGTGCTCATGACTTTTTGATTGCTTGGTATTACACTTTTTGTGATGTAAGGTGACGAAAAATGGCTTTTGTGACACCGTTTTTATTTTTTTTATGGTGTTCACCTGAGGGGTTAGGTCATGTGGTATTAGTGTCTTCATATTCTCCATTATTTTGTGGGGGATTGTCTTAGGTAGGGTCTTATTTTTTGACCAGACGGAGTGGACCATGTGATATCTGTTACACACTCAAAAGGGGCTTTTCTTTTCTTAATATTTTTATTTATTGTTAAACACACACTATAGGACTTCAACATTACAGGGTCTGATCCCTGTTTCAATGCAGCACAATACATCTGGGAAGGGGGGGGGGGGGGGGAATTACCACAGGACGAGAATGCTCGTCCTGGGGCGCAAAGTACTGGCCATTTAGGACGAGCATTCTCATCCTGGGTCCTTAAGGTGTTAAGCAGATCATGATAACTTGAATATTGTTAAAAGTCCGCTGACTGATAAACCGGCAAATGTATTCTGCTGATCAAGCCTGGAAAGCTATACCTGAGCAATAAAATCCCTTGCAACATCACAATGATTATTATTAAAGAGGACCTTTCACCACTCCTGACTTGTCTGTTTTAATAGTTTCATGCATTCCCCATGTAATTACAATTAATCTATTCTTATGGCTCTATGATGTCCCATTCCTCTATTATTTCTACTAGAAGCTATGAATGAATTGCTATTAGCCTTCAGTAAGGTACAGAGGGGAGGTAACCAGTTGGGGGGCTGTACCTGCAAAGTCTGAAAATGGAAGCACTGGCTGGATAGAGTGAGTTCTGTGTACCCCCCCCCCCCCCTTCCCCACAACTTGTTACCACTGCTCTGTACCCTAACTGCAGACAGTTAGCAAATATTTCTAACTTATATAAATATAAAAATAATAGAGGAATGGCACAACATAGAGCCATAAGAGTAGATGCTCCAGAATTGTTATTACATGGGGAATGCATGAAACTATTAAAACAGACATGTCAGGAGTGTTGAAAGGTCCTCTTTTAGTCCTCACTTTTAAAACAGCATTCTTATTTTTAAGTTTATTTCAACATTGTATTGGAAAGTTACTACACTCCTCAACATTAAAATTGCAACACCGAGAAGAAAATGTTGTGAAATTATGAAAGTTACAGGATTGATAGACATGTTAATAATATGCAAATGATAAAAAAAATGGAAACAAAATATTCAAAACACCTAGATGTATTCAATGTTGAGTATAAGCACCATGCACAGAAATACAAGCAATTACATATCTTGGCACATGACGTCAATGACGTTATTAATGGTTGTGTGAGGAATATTCTTCTACCATGCTGAATGCACTAAGGCATGCAAGGCATCAAGATCGGCTGCCGGCAGCTCCCTTTGCGATTGCAGACCAATGATCTCCAAGATGTGCTCGATGGGAGACAAGTCTGGATACACTGCAGACCATAGTGGCATTTTTATGCCATGTAAGCTGCTCACAGTATCGCACTTAACATGTAGTCTGGCACTGTCCTGTTGAAAATCAGCATCTTTGAGCAGTTTGAAATATTGTCTGTACCGCTGGTTTCACAACCAAAATGAATGTAACGCTGAAATGTTAGTGTGCTTGAAATGAAGATTAGAGGGGTCTGGCTACTCTACATTATTCCACCCCACATCATAATAATAGGAGTAGAACAGGAGTGATGTTCCCTTGCAAAGGCCTCTTCATGACGTTGCCCAGGTGGCCTCTAGACCAATCTCTGGTTATCTATGCATCTAAGACAAAAAAGGGACTCATCGCTTCCAAACAAATCTCGATTGCATGCTTGCTTTGCGCCAAGCTAACCTTTGAGAGCCATGGTGCGAGGTCAATAGTGCAAACGTCTTCTGATTATTTGTATAGACTGTGTTTGCCATCCTAGACTTGGGATGTGACATCCAATTTCACTTGCAGTACAGAATGGATCACTACATGCCATTCTTCTAATCCAAAAATCTGTCCATGCAGTGGTTCTCCTCTGCACATCTCTTGCAGTCATGCCAGTTTGTCGTTCGCCCAACCACCGGGACAAGCAACGTTGAACAGTACTGTCATCTTGATCTAGGTGCAAAGCTGCCAGAATTATAAACCAAGGTCTCTCAGTTTAAGGATTCTGTCCCTCTCAGTTTGTGGAAAGTGGCGATAACTGGCATATCGATGAACATCCCACATAACTTGATCAGATTTTTTAGCTTGGCTTTTATGCCCCTCCCACATGCCACAGATTGGAGCTAGGTGCTTAAAAATGTGAACATCTGCAGATGTGAGCGACAACTGCTACTTCCTTGATTTGCATAACCTTATGGCTTGTCCTTCTTGATGCTGCAATTTCAATGTTAAAGAAAGCGTATTTATGCAATAAACTAATAAACTGGTTCACATCTGGTGTTTTACAAACAAATACTTAAATTGCTTGGATTATATACATATCATTATAACTCACAACTGAATCTACTAAACTCACCGACTGTATACCAGCTTGCGTCAGTTAACTTATTGATAACAGCTTCCTGATAAGTTCCATCTGGACTTTTGATTTCTACCACAGCTCCAATCTGATAAAAAAAAAAAAAAAGTTACACTTTTAAATTAAAGCTGGACAAAATTAACCCTTTCAAGCCCTTTTTTTTTTCTTTTATGTTTTCGTTTTGCGCTCCCTGCCTTTCCAGAGCCATAACTTTTGTATTTGTCTGTTCACATAGCCATATCAGGGCTTGTTTGGAACAAAAAAGTCAAGTGGAAGACCCAAACAAATTTCATCAGCACTGAGCTGGAGGATCCAATTGGCTGTCCTTCAAGACACTGGACGATCCTCGACCCAAATTAAGGCCCTTACTGGTGCTGGCTGCAGCCTCATAACCATCAGACGGCATCTGAGACTGAAGGGCTTCAAAAACAAAAAACGTCTTCAAAGACCTCGTCTCCTTGAACGCCACAGAACTGCTTGTTTGGACTTTGCAAGAGAGCACCAAACATGGGACATTCAAAGGTCTAGGCAATCTAGCATAAGCAGGTCGGGTCCTGGCTGTGAGACACAGCTGGGACCCTGAGGAGAAGATGGGAGTGGTTTATCACCGCTCTTGCCCTCTCCTGTGCCGGAAGGAGAGGACTGCACCAGCGCAGGGGGGAGAGCAGGAAGCGGCCGAGCCAGGTGTAGGAGCAAAGCTGCAGGGTCTAAGGAGACCTTTTAATGACCTCCTGGTGCCAAAAATAAATTTAAAACAATCGTCACAAAACAGGGAACCCACTGCAATAATGAATTTTTTAGTCAGTTTTAATATTTAAGAAATAAAAAGCTGTAATTCCCAAAAATTTCTTTTTAATAAGAATTAGCGGTTTTCCCCCAAATCACAAACATTATTTTGGTAGTCAGAAGTTAGGGTTACTAAACCCCCACGTGCACAAAATCACTAAAAATAGTGATATTCAGGCCTTTTTTAGGCCCAGTCATGAAAGGCGGTAAGTAATATGTAGCCCAAAAAAGGTACCAATAGAATATACAGCTACCCCTGCAAAAAGCAAACCGTCACACAGCTCTCAGACAGAAATATAAAAAAAGTTATGTATTGACCAGCAGAATAAGGTTGTCATATCATTTTGGTGCACAGAGAACATCATAAAAATTAAACCACAAAAACCTTGGTGGAATTGCCATTTTTTCAATTTCACCCCACAAAGAATTTTTTCACATTACCAATGCAAGATATGATAAATTAAAAAGTAAAAATACAACTTATTAAATTAAATAAAACATAAAAAAACAAGCCTTATACGGCTGTATGAACGGAAAACTTTATTACAACTGGTGTTAAGGAAAACTGGCTTAGTTGCCTATAGCAACCAATCCGATCACACCTTTTTATGGAAATTATCAAACTGATTGGTTGCAATGGGCAACTAAGCCAGTTTTCCTTTACACCAGTTTTGATAAATCTCTCCATATTACTCTTGGATGGCTGAGAAGAAGAAACTATGAAAAAATATATATAAATAGACTTTAAGAGGGTTAAGAGTTAGATATGTATTAGGGAGGACAAGGAAATCGTAATCCAAAGCATTACTATAGCAACAGAGATCAGATCTTATTTTTGGAGAAAGTTGCAAGACAGATTTACACTGACCAGCTGAGCAGGCAATTATTGGGAAGGGCCTGTTTCTTCCTAAAAGTTGTTTGCTCGCCAATACATGTAAAGAGCTGCGTTTACATGAAGAGATCCCCTCTGTTGTTTAGAGTTGAGTAATGGTTACTAAAATACACATTCATTGTTTCTGGGCAGCAGATCAATGTTCACACAGCATTATCTGCGACCCACAAACCATGATTTAATGTACTGCATGAAAGGTTATTTTGTCTAATCAATGAACATTTTGTGTGTTCAGCAGGCGATTGTCAGCATATTTTCATGGGCCTATTATCAGGAATGAAAGTTTGTAGTAACGGTCTTTCCCAATAATCAGCCTGACAATTATGTGGTGTAAATCCGCCTTAAAGGGGTGTCTCACTTCAGCAAGTGGCATTTATTATGTAGAGAAAGTTATTACAAGCCACTTACTAATGTCTTGTCAGTACCCATGTTGCTTCCTTTGCTGGCTGAATTCATTTTTCCATCACATTATACACTGCTCATTTCCATGGTTATGATCACCCTGCAATCGATCAGCAGTGGTCATGCTTGCACAATATAGGAAAAAGTGCCAGCCTCTCTGGTGGCCGTAACAGTGGGAGCTCACATAGGCTGGTGCTTTTTTGTATAGTGTGCAAGCATGACCATCACTGCTGGATTGCAGGGTGGTCGTAACCATGGAAACGAGCAGTGTATAATCTGATGGAAAATCGAATCCAGCCAGCAAAGGAAGCAATATGGAAAATAAAAATACATTAGTAAGTGGCCTGTATTAACTTTCTCTACATAATAAATGATATTTGCTTAAGTGACACAACCCCATTAATGCTGCTCAGTTTAACGTAAATAAAGCTCACTCACTTCTATTCACTAACAAGCAGCAATCTTAGCAGTATTTTCTTGTTAATAATTATGACACCGTTAATATTAAAGAGGTTGTCCGGTCCCAAAATCAAAATTCTTTTTATGTGCTCCTAACACCCCTCACCATCCATCCATATGCCCCCAATACCTGTTTTTCATGTCTAAGCTTTCCTTCCTTCACATTATCCTGGCAGATCTGTTTACTTTCTTCCCTTCTCGTTTTGTTGAATACATAACTTTATTGATACACAAGCCTGGCTGCACTGCAGAGTGATGAGTCACAGGCTGGACACTCCCCCCACACTGCTATGCCTGTGTAACGTTATATTTCCCTACCCTCGTCACTTCCTGTCGCACCGGACACGACGTGAGGAGGTGTGCACAACGACAGGGTAGGGCAATTTCACAGCAGAGCGCACATACGCCGGGAGCCTCGCCAGTGGTTAGGGTAGGGAAAAATTACGGGCCAGTGCGCAGGCGCGGTGATCGAATGGATGTTCACAGCTGGACACCGGCCAACACTGCACATGCGCCGGGAGCCTCACCAGCGGTTAGAGAAGGGAAAAATGCGCGGTATGCAATACTGCCTGCTGAAGTGTGTATCTAATCCCCTCTTATATGATGCAGCCTGCTGAGCTGTGTATCTAATTCTTTTTTGTATGATCCTGCCTGCTGAACTGTGTATCTAAACCCTTATGCACACGACTGTATCAATTTTTCGGTCTGTGAGTCGCAGATTCGCTAAATAAGGATACTGTCCATGTGCCCCCAGCTTTTTTCTTTTTTTTTTGCAGTCCCATTGATTTCTATGGATTTAAGGTCTGCATTATGAGGACAAGAATAGGACTTTTTTTTTTTTTTTTAAGTACTGACACTGTGCTTTCCACATCCATATATTAGTGCAGCAAAAGATAGAACATGTCTTATTCTGGTCCTCATAATGCAGATCTAAAACCAATAGAACTCAATGGCCCTGGAAAAAAGGCACATCTCACACAGGCAGTATCCTTATTTAGCAGATCTGCTACTTGGAGAAAGCCGAACTGATTTTTTTTTGGTCCTGACTGCTGAAGGTTTTATCTTGGGTCATTCATGTGTGATACACATGAGATAAGACCATGATCAGCCTGGGAAACACGGTCCGTGTGTCGCCGCATCTCCCAGGCCTACAGCACTCTCCTGACCGAACTGACGATATGACAGTAATGTATGATACAGCCAGTCTCTTAGGCTACTTTCACACTAGCGTTCGATCGGATCCGTTCTGAACGGATCTGCTCATATTAATGCAGACGGTGGCTCCGTTCAGAACGGATCCGTTTGCATTACCATGAACAAAAAAAAAAAAATAATAATACTGTGTCAACTTCAAACGGATCCGTCCCCATTGACTTACATTGTAAGTCTGGACGGATCCGTTTGCCTCCGCACGGCCAGACGGACACCCGAACGCTGCAAGCAGCGTTCAGGTGTCCGCCTGCTGAGCGGAGCGGAGGACAGACGGAGCCAGACTGATGCATTCTGAGCGGATCCGTATCCACTCAGAATGCATTAGGGCTGGACGGATCAGTTCGGGGACGCTTGTGAGAGCCTTCAAACGGAACTCACAAGCGGAGCCCCGAACGCAAGTGTGAAAGTAGCCTAATATGGTCAGGGGAGCCGAGGTTAGCCTGGAAATTGTGGCTAAAACATGGACTGAGCCATGGATTCCTGGGCCGATCACAGTAGTTTGCATGATCCCCATCACTCATACTGAGCCACCATAACAGAGACATCCACGGCGTCCCCGCACTGTTAAGGGAGCACTGTGGATATCACTGTTATGGGGTCACTCTAGATGTTATCCACAGTGAGCCTGTGGCTGATAGCTACACTGTCACTCATGTACAGCTCTTACATCGCGCTCTACATGAGTCAGTACAGGCTTCACATAGAAGCCTGTACACTCAGAAGACGGCCAGCGGTCCCGGCGCATGCGCAGTAGTGTGCAAGTGACGGGACCGAAGAAGGCTGGCAAGAGGGGGTGATTTCATTAATGATATTCCGTCTCCTGCCTCAGTCAGGAAACAAAGAGGACTGTGCTGGAAAGGAAGACTTCAAAACGCTTCAGGAGTAGTCACGTGACCGTGAAGAGCATCATAGGAAGGGCTGTGCTGTGGAGGGTAAGTATTAGTGCAATCAATCTTCCCTCCACGGGTTATGAAGATGGACAATTTTTAAGTAGTGGCCGGAGAACCCCTTTAACCACTTCAACCCCGCTAGCTAAAACCCCCTTAATGACCAGGCCACTTTTTACACTTCTGCACTACACTACTTTCACCGTTTATCGCTCGGTCATGCAACTTACCACCCAAATTAATTTTACCTCCTTTTCTTCTCACTAATAGAGCTTTCATTTGGTGGTATTTCATTGCTGGTGACATTTTTACTTTTTTTGTTATTAATCAAAAAATGAAATTTTTCAAAAAAAACGACATCCATATATAAATTTTTCGCCAAATTTATTGTTCTACATGTCTTTGATAAAAAAAAAAATGGTTGGGCAAAAAAAAAAAATGGTTTGGGTAAAAGTTATAGCGTTTACACACTATGGTACAAAAATGTGAATTTCCGCTTTTTGAAACAGCTCTGACTTTCTGAGCACCTGTCATGTTTCCTGAGGTTCTACAATGCCCAAACAGTAGAAAACCCCCACAAATGACCCCATTTCGTAAAGTAGACACCCTAAGGTATTCGCTGATGGGCATAGTGAGTTCATAGAACTTTTTATTTTTTGTCACAACTTAGCGGAAAATGATGATTCTTTATTTTTATTTTTTTTCCTTACAAAGTCTCATATTCCACTAACTTGCGACAAAAAATAAAAAATTCTAGGAACTCGCCATGCCCCTCACGGAATACCTTGGGGTGTCTTCTTTCCAAAATGGGGTCACTTGTGGCGTAGTTATACTGCCCTGGCAATTTAGGGGCCCATATGTGTGAGAAGTACTTTGCAATCAAAATCTGTAAAAAATGACCGGTGAAATCCGAAAGGTGCACTTTGGAATGTGGGTCCCTTTGCCCACCTAGGCTGCAAAAAAGTGTCACACATCTTGTATCGCCGTACTCAGGAGAAGTTGGGCAATGTGTTTTGGGGTGTCATTTTACATATACCCATGCTGGGTGAGAGAAATATCTTGGCAAAAGACAACTTTTCCATTTTTTTTATACAAACTTGACCAAGATATTTTTCTCACCCAGCATGGGTATATGTAAAATGACACCCCAAAACACATTCCCCAACTTCTCCTGAGTACGGCGATACCAGATATGTGACACTTTTTTGCAGCCAAGGTGGGCAAAGAGGCACATATTCCAAAGTGCACCTTTCGGATTTCGCAGGCCATTTTTTACACATTTTGATTGCAAGGTACTTCTCACACATTTGGGCCCCTAAATTGCCAGGGCAGTATAACTACCCCACAAGTGACCCCATTTTGGAAAGAAGACACCCCAAGGTATTCCGTGAGGGGCATGGCGAGTTCCTAGAATTTTAAAAAATTTTGTCACAAGTTAGCGGAAAATGATGATTTTTTTTTTTTCCTTACAAAGTCTCATATTCCACTAACTTCCGACAAAAAATAAAAAATTCTAGGAACTCGCCATGACCCTCACGGAATACCTTGGGGTGTCTTCTTTCCAAAATGGGGTCACTTGTGGCGTAGTTATACTGCCCTGGCAATTTAGGGGCCCAAATGTGTGAGAAGTACTTTGCAATCAAAATGTGTAAAAAATGGCCTGCGAAATCCGAAAGGTGCTCTTTGGAATATGTGCCCCTTTGCCCACCTTGGCTGCAAAACAGTGTCACACATCTGGTATCGCTGTACTCAGGAGAAGTTGGGGAATGTGTTTTGGGGGTGTCATTTTACATATACCCATGCTGGGTGAGAGAAATATCTTGGCAAAAGACAACTTTTCCAATTTTTTTATACAAAGTTGGCATTTGACCAAGATATTTATCTCACCCAGCATGGGAATATGTAAAATGACACCCCAAAACACATTCCGCAACTTCTCCTGAGTACGGCGATACCACATGTGTGACACTTTTGCGCATCTAGGCTGCAAAAGTGCCCAAATTCCTTTTAGGAGGGCATTTTTAGACATTTGGATCCCAGACTTCTTCTCACGCTTTAGGACCCCTAAAAAGCCAGGGCAGTATAAATACCCCACATGTGACCCCACTTTGGAAAGAAGACACCCCAAGGTATTTAATGATGGGCATAGCGAGTTCATAGAAATGTATTTTTTTGGCATAAGTTAGCGGAAATTGATTTTTTTTTGTTTTTTCTCACAAAGTCTCACTTTCTGCTAACTTAGGACAAAAATTTAAATCTTTCATGGACTCAAAATGCCCCTCAGCGAATACCTTGGGGTGTCTTCTTTCCAAAATGGGGTCAGTTGTGGGGTGTATGTACTGCCCTGGCATTTGAGGGTCTCCGCAATCATTACATGTATGGCCAGCATTAGGAGTTTCTGCTATTCTCCTTATATTGAGCATACAGGTAATGAGATTTTTTTTTCCGTTCAGCCTCTGGGCTGAAAGAAAAAAATAAACGGCACAGATTTCTTCATTCGCATCGATCAATGTGGATGAAAAAAATCTCTGCCAAAAAAAAAAGGAGGGGAAAGGCGTCTGCCAGTACATAGGAGCTCCGCCCAACATCCATACCCACTTAGCTCGTATGCCCTGGCAAACCAGATTTCTCCATTCACATCAATCGATGTGGATGAATAAATCATTGCCGGGATTTTTTTTATTTTTATTTTTACATACAAAGTGTTTGCCAAAGCATAGGAACGCCGCCTCCTCCTCAGCTCGTATGCCTTGGCAAACGTATCTGTTACTGCAGAGTAGAAATCTCATCTTGCAGCGCCGCATACACCGACTTGCGTGTAATCTGACAGCAGCGCAATGCTTCTGTCAGAATGCACATCAGTGCTGCAGCTAGTCGATCGGTTGGTCCACCTGGAAGGTAAAAAAAGAAAAAACCAGGCCGCAACGCAATAATTTTATTAACTTTGGAACAGAACATATAAACTTTAACTTTTTGAACTAAACATTAACCTTTTTGCTTACTGGTGTTTTTTTTTTTTTTTTTTTTTTTACCTTTGTAGAACAAACCTCTCCTTCCCCATGGGTCAATGTGCAAAGCGCAAATCGCCCAAAGATGTGGCGAAGTGCGTTATGCACTTTGTCCCAGGTGAAAGGAGAGGTTTGCAGCAGCTGTATGTGAATGGGCCCTAATAGCCCTGTGTGCCTGTCCTGGTGAGATGATCCCTATGCTAGGTGTACCTGTGTGTGGTACTTCCGGAAACACTCTCCAAAGCATAGGGCAGGGTGGTCAGGACAGTCAGGACAGAAATAGCGGGTGTCACGCCTTATTCCACTCCTGCTACAGACACGACATTTTTTTCGGGGTGGCGGTCGGTTTGAGGTACCAGGAACGACACTGGGGAAATGTCGCTCGTGTAGACGGCTAACTACACTGGTGGATGGGGCCACGGAACCTCCTGGGTACAGGAGGTTCGCGATGATCTCTTCCTGAAATTTGAGGAAGGATCCAGTTCTCCCAGCCTTACTGTAGAGAACAAAACTATTATACAGAGCCATTTGAATTAAATATACAGACACCTTCTTATACCAGCGTCTGGTTCTGCGGGACACTAAATACGGAGCCAACATCTGGTCATTGAAGTCCACCCCTCCCTTGAGCAAATTATAGTCGTGGACTGAGAGGGGCTTTTCAATGACACGGGTTGCTCGCTCAATTTGGATTGTCGTGTCTGCGTGAATGGAGGAGAGCATGTAAACGTCACGCTTGACTCTCAATTTCACCGCGAGCAGTTCTTCGTTACACAGTGCGGCCCTCTGCCCCCTTGCAAGAAGGGTGGTAACGAGCCGTTGGGGGAAGACCGCGCAACTAGTTCGCGCGGTGCCACAGGCGCCAATCCGTTCTAGAAACAAATGCCTAAAGAGGGCCACACTTGTGTAAAAATTGTCCACATAAAGATGGTACCCCTTGCCGAATAAGGTTGACACCAAGTCCCAAACTGTCTTCCCACTGCTCCCCAGGTAGTCAGGGCAACCGACCGGCTCCAGGGTCTGATCTTTTCCCTCATAGATCCAAAATTTGTGGGTATAGCCTGTGGCCCTTTCACAGAGCTTATACAATTTGACCCCATATCGGGCGCGCTTGCTTGGGATGTATTGTTTGAAGCCAAGGCGCCCGGTAAAATGTATCAGGGACTCGTCTACGCAGATGTTTTGCTCAGGGGTATACAAATCTGCAAATTTCAGGTTGAAATGGTCTATGAGGGGCCGAATTTTGTGGAGCCGGTCAAAAGCAGGGTGGCCTCTGGGACGGGAGGTGCTGTTATCACTAAAGTGCAGGAAACGCAGGATGGTCTCAAATCGTGTCCTGGACATAGCAGCAGAGAACATGGGCATGTGATGAATTGGGTTCGTGGACCAATATGACCGCAATTCATGCTTTTTAGTTAGACCCATGTTGAGGAGGAGGCCCAGAAAAGTTTTAATTTCGGAAACTTCGACTGGTTTCCACCGGAAAGACTGGGCATAAGAGCTTCCCGGGTTGGCGGATATAAATTGTGTGGCATACCGATTTGTTTCGGCCACAACTAAGTCTAAGAGCTCCGCAGTCCAGAACAGCTCAAAAAATCCCAGGGCCGAACCGATCTGAGCTGTCTCAACCCGAACTCCAGACTGGGCAGTGAAAGGGAAAACTACAGGTGCGGCTGAAGTTGGGGACTGCCAATCAGGGTTTGCCAGCACCTCAGGGATTCTAGGGGCTCTACGGGCACGTCTTTGCGGTGGCTGCGACGGGGTCACTACTGCTCGCGCCACCGTACCAGCTTCAACTGCCCTTCTGGTGCTCGCCACTTCACCAGGTTGTACGGCAGTGCTGGTACTAGGTCCAGGAAGGGCTGCGCTGCTGGTGTATGCCTCACCACGTAATCCGACAGCACCAGCCCCACTCTGCTGCTCTTGAAGCGGATCCTGCGCAACCTGCGGTCTAGCGACACGGGGCCGGGTACGCCTGGTGCTATCAGGGACCTCAGCCTCCTCGTCCGAACTTTGGGTCAGAGAGCCACTGCTTTCTACAGGTTCGTATTCTGACCCGCTAGATTCTTCAGATGAGGGTTCCCATTCCTCATCCGACTGGGTCAGAATCCTGTAGGCCTCTTCAGAAGAATACCCCCTGTTTGACATTTGGGCAACTAAATTTAGGGGTATTCCCTGAGACTACCCAAGAAAAAAAGCAAGCCTGTCTTACAAAGGGGAGGCTAGCGAAGTACCGGAGGCCGCTGCGGTTGATAAAAAATATCAAAACTGATTTTTTTTTTTATCGCCGCAGTGCGTGTAAAGTGAATGTGCAGTGATCAAAAAAAAATATTTTTTTTGTCACTGCGGTGGGGCGGGCGTGGGTGAACGCACGTGTGGGCGACCGATCAGGCCTGATCGGGCAAACACTGCGTTTTGGGTGGAGGGCGAACTAAAGTGACACTAATACTATTATAGATCTGACCGTGATCAGTTTTGATCACTTCCAGATACTATAAAAGTACAAATGCTGATTAGCGATACGCTAATCAGCGAATAAGGGACTGCGGTGCGGTGGGCTGGGCTCTAACTAATCGCTAAACTACCTAACCAAGGGGCCTAAACTATACCTAAAACCTAACGGACAATACCAGTGAAAAAAAAAAAGTGACAGTTTGCACTGATCACTTTTTTCCTTTTCACTAGTGATTGACAGGGGCAAGAAGGGGTGATCAAAGGGTTAATTGGGGTGCTGGGAGGTGATCTGGGGCTAGTATGTGGTGTTGGTGGGTACTCACAGTGATGTGTGCTCCTCTGCTGGAACCAACCGACCAAAAGAAGGAGCAGAGGAGCACAGCAGCCATATAACCACATCATATTTACTAATATGATGTGGTATCTGGCTGCTGATTTGTTTTTTTGAAAATCATCAACCTGCCAGCCACGATCATTGGCTGGCAGGTTGATAACGAACTTGTCCTTTGAATTTTACCGGCCCGCGATGCGCATGCGCGGGCCGGCTTTCCCCGAAATCTCGCGTCTCGCGAGAGGACGCACGGGCGCGTCCACCCAGAACAACACGACCGCCGCAAAGACGCAATCCTGCGTATGGCGGTCGTGAGCCGGTTAAAGGCGGTTTCCCAGGTTCAGAATATTGATCACCTACTCTCAGGTTTGACCATTTATATCAGATCAGTGGGGATCCAACTCTCCTCATTCCCACGGATCAACCGATTGAAGGGGCTACAATGCTTGTGCAAGCATCTCCAGGGTCTGATATTTGTGGCCTGTCCTGTGACTAGGCCATCAATATCCTGAATACAGAAAACTTGAATAAATCTATCTAATTTATATATATTCCAACTTGATTTTCCTTGAAGCATACAGTACAATATTTAAGACAACTTTATAGATGAAATGCTAGCAACAAGGCTACATTAAACAAGCACTTCCACAAAAATTCTTAGTCTCTGGCCAATTAGAAAGGTACATGATGTAAGCTTTTTACCAGAGGCTTTAGTTGTGAGTTGTCCACTTTATTGGTTCTCAGCTGTGTCATGTGATTGACTCTCTGATTCTCGGACTCAACAGTCGACATTTACTAAAAGGTTTTACGCCACTATGGCATAAAAAATGTAAAAAGTTATGGCGTTTATTGTGCAATAGATTGTGACTTTTCTGAATTCCCAATAGAAGGGGTGGGGCTTAGCAGGAAAGGCAGGGCTTTGTGCTGCCCGCCAAATTACTATAACTTTCGCCAGAAAATGGAGTACATTATAGCGAAAGTCTAAGCCAGCCTGTAGCTGGCACAGACTTCAGTATCTGGCGCAGAGCAGTGCGCCTAATTTACTAAGAAGCGTCAGTCTTTTAATAAATCAGGCGCATCTCACACCAGTGCAGGGGGATCAACACTGGTATGATACAGTTTTGATAAACGTTCCTTAATTACATGTGGACACCAAGTCAGTTTTAGTCAGAGCAAACACTTTTGTGTGTTTTTAAAGATAACAATTGTAAAGATAGTTACCTTCAGTGGACCTTTAACATGATCATCCTGAACCTCTGCAATTGTGGCATCCCTTCGAAATGTTACCTATGGGATACGATAAATAGGAAATAGATTAATGATTTACATATAGTAACTGTAAACAGGTACACTGACGAGAAGGGATAAGCGAATCAACCTCTGATGAAACATCCAAAGTCGGTTCTCATAAAATGTTGTTTAATACTGTATAGAGCAGGAGCTCCATACAGTATTACAATGCATTGGCTCCGATAAGCCTTAGTTATTGCTTTGAACTTTTGACTTTCAGGCTCCCCATCTCGCCTTCCACTACAGCTTCGAACAGGAGACTACCATCATTTTATAGACAATCATCTTGGCTTGTAGTAGATTGTGAGATATGGAGCCTGAAAGTCAAAAGTTCAAAACAAAGTCATATCTGAAATAACATATAAGACCCATTCTGTAGCAAAAAGGGGAAATATTTTTCATAGCTTACTTTTATGCCAGCCTTTCAGTGGTTGATGTTACAGGTCTGAAGACTATACAATCAATAACAAGATGTCCCACCCTTGCCGTCTACTTGTTCAGTTTAGCCCCTTAGTACCCAACCATTTTTGCAAAACTTTATGTGCTAATAACAATGAAAGCCATTCTGAGACAGTTTTTTTTTTTTGTGACACATGGTACTTCATAGTAATATAGTTTGTAAGGCTAAGAAAAGGACACACAGTACATCCATCCAGTTTAGCCTGTTATCCTACAAGTTGATCCAGAGGAAGTTAGTGGTACATTTGAGTCGACATGTTTTACCTTTATTTATTTAAAAAATAATAATAATTACAGAAAATTTTGAGAAATTTGCTATTTTCTAAAAATAGTAATACCTCATAAAATAATTAATAATTAATAATATTATATGTTGGCATTATTTTGTAACTTTAATTTTATTTTCAAGAAATGCATGAAAATGAATTTAACCCTTTCCCGCATTATCACGTACATGCCACATCTTCACATGAATGTACGTGATGGGATCAGGCCCGGCTGTTACTAGCAGGACCCCTGCTGCATCTCTGCCGGCATTGGTGTGTGAGGTGATGCCAGAGGATTAACCCTTTCACGTGTGGCGGTCAGGGGGTCGATAGCTGCCATAGAAGCCCCGATGCCTTACACAGGCATCGGAGCTGCCAGCCTACGGAAGCCGAGGAGCTCCAACCTGAACGCTGGGTCTCCTAGGCAACTGTCGGCATCTTTCTGTGTGAGACGCTGACAGTTCAATTCAGTACAATACAGAATGTATTGTACTGAATTGAAACAGGGATCGAACCCTGAAAAGAGAAAGTCCCACAGTGGGACAAATATAAAAAGTTATAAGAAAAAGTTTCATGTAAAAAAATAAAAAATAAAAAAGCAGCCTTTTTCCAAAATAAAGTAAAAACAAAATAAAACTAGGGGAAAAAATAGTAGGCATAACCGCTTCCGTATAGACCGACTCTATAAAAACATCACATGACCTAACCCCTCAAGTGAACACTGTCAAAAAAGAGAAATAAAAACTGTGCTAAAAAAAATTAATCACGAAATCACCAAGCGATCAAAAAGGCGTATGCCTCCCAAAATAGTATCAATCTAATCGTCACCTCATAGCGGAAACATTTTTTTGCTTCTACCTAAAACAATCGCCCAGAAAATAAAAAAGCTATAGCTCTCAGACTATGGAGACACCTAAACATAATTTATTTTTTGTTTCAAAAATATTAGTGTATAAAACTTGATTAAATAAAGTCGACATTAGGTATCGCCGCGTCCGTAATCACGTGTTGTGTAAAAAAATCAAAAAAAAAATCACATGACCTAGCCACTCAGGAAAACACCGTAAAAATAAATAAATAAAAAATAGTGTCAAAAAAGCCATTTTCGGTCACCTTACATCACAAAAAGAGTAATATCAAGCGATCAAAAAGTTATACACACCCCAAAATCATATCAATCAAACCATCATCTCATCCCACAAAAAATGAGACCCTAGCTAAGACAATCACCCAAAAAAAATAAAAATATATGGCTCTCATAATATGGAGACACTAAAACATGATTTACTTTGTTTAAAAAATGCTGTTATTGTGTAAAACTTTAATTTAAAAAAGTATACATATTTGGTATTGCCGCGTCCGTAATCGCCTGCTGTATAAAAATATCACATGACCTGACCGCTAAAGTGAACATTGTAAAAAAAAAATTTTAATAAAAATATGGTACGCTACACCCTAACGCTGGGTTCAGACCTGAGCGTTCCGAAAGGAGCGCTCTGTATGCGCGCTTGTACGGGCGTTTACAAGCGCGCATACAGAGACAGGCGTGTACACATTGTCGCGCGTTCCCGAAAGTCTATTGTACGGGAACGTGCGACAAACGCTCAAAAAAAGGGTCAGGTACTTGTTTGAGCGTCGGGCATTTTACAGTGCGATCGTACGCGCTGTAAAACGCCCAGGTGAGAACCATGCTGATAGGGAAGCATTGGTTTCTCCTTGTTGTGCGTTTTACAGCGCGTAGGAACGCGCTGTAAAACGCTCAAGTGTGAACCCAGGGTAAAGGTATGGGAGTGGATCTCTACCATTCATAAATCCTTTGCTGTACCATCCCCTCTTCTCCAAATTAAAGATGTGATCTCTCTTGCCCCTAAAGCACTTAGAGAGACCGGTCCTCTCACGGCCAGATCATCCTCTACAGATCTGTTGGACACAGAAGGCTGCACCCCCTCAGAATTGGTGCTGGGGTCAACATTGGGTATTCCTCCTTCACATAGTTTACTCCTCTACTCCCTCAGAAAGGAAATCAATTACTGGGCTAAATCTTTTAATACTCGAAAACCCCTTGATTGGTTTGAGAGTCTATTGACTTCCTCTAGATACCCCACTAAACTGATCTCCACTCTGTATAAGAAACTGGGTCTCCCTTCCCCGGATGTCAAACCGGCTGCAATAAGCCTGTGGGAGAAAGATCTAGAGAGGCAATTCTCACTGGCTGAGATTAATAAACTCTTCAGAATTCCACACAAACTTTCCCAATGTGTCCGTATTGAAGAAAATGGATACAAAGTTTTGTCCCGGTGGCAGAAAACCATGGATAGGATTTCTCTTTATTTTCAAACCATACCAGACCTATGCTGGATATGTTGAACTGATAGTGGCACGTTTATCCGTATATGGTGGAAGTGCCCTCTTATAGCTGCTTGGTGGAAAGAGATCTTTCTTCTGAGTAACAAAATTTACCACTCAAATTTCCCTTGCTCTCCTGAAATAGCCCTCTTATCCTTTGGCAACCGGGGAGGTGACACTCATAAAGCATCCCTTTTCCCCTTCTTAATCTCAGCTGCCCGCCTATCACTCTGGCGCTCTTTTGATATATCCAGCGTTGACCATTGGATTAACAAAGTAGACAAATGTTTGTCTGGAAGAGATCTCACATTGGTAACTTCATTCTAGAAATACTTTCCTCTTAATCTGGACTCTGTAGAAGCATTTTAATTAAAAGATTTGTGTGCAACAGTCTCCACAGTCACCGGACCTGAACCCAATTAAGATGGTTTGGGGTGAGCTGGACCGCAGAGTGAAGGCAAAAGAGCAAACAAGTGCTAAGCATCTCTGGGAACTCCTTTAAGACTGTTGTAAGATCATTTCAGGTGACTACCTCTTGAAGCTCATCAAGAGAATGCCAAGAGTGTGCAAAGCAGTAATCAAAGCAAAAGGTGGCTACTTTGAAGAACCTAGAATATGACATATTTTCAGTTGTTTCACACTTTTTTGTTATGTATATAATTCCACATGTGTTAATTCATAGTTTTGATGACTTCAGTGTGAATCTACAATTTTCATAGTCATGAAAATAAAGAAAACTCTTTGAATGAGAAGGTGTGTCCAAACTTTTGGTCTGTACTGTATATTGTTTCATCTGCACAATGTATCATTTTGTGTAAGATGTTCTTGTGGTGCATGCGGTCTGGCCCGGCATGCTCCATTGTACGCATTTTTTGCTGGGGATTGCCGTTGTCTGCGGACCGCATGCGGAGGAATTGCTCCCCCGGTTATAGACATGCTACGGTGTCTGGGTTTGGAGCATTTTCAGGCCAATTTTTTTCAAAAATCATATGTACCCTAAAATAGTACCAACAAAACTGCCACCTCATCCCGTAGTTTCCAAAATGGGGTCTTTTTATGAGTTTCTACTTTAGGGGTGCATCAGAGGGTCTTTAAATGTGACATGGCCCTCCAAAACTATATGGCATTTCTTTCCTTCTGCGCCCTGCTGTGTGCCCATACAGCAGTTTACTATCACAAATGGGGTGTTTCTGTAATCTACAGAATCAGGGTAATAAATATAGAGTTTTGTTTGGCTGTTAACCCTTGCTTTGTAACTAGAAAAAAATTATTATAATGGAAAATCTGCCTAAAAAGTGAAATTTTGAAATTGTATATCTCTTTTCCATAAATTCTTGTGGAACACCTAAAGGGTTAACAAAGTTTGTGAATACCTTGAGGGGTTTTAGTTTCTAAAATGGGGTCATTTTTGGGTGGTTTCTATTATGTAAGCCTCACAAAGTGACTTCAGACCTGAACTAGTCCTTAAAAAGTGAATTTTGGAAATGTTCTGAATTTTTTTTCAAGATTTGCTTCTAAACTTCTAAGCCTTCTAACGTCCCCCAAAAATAAAATGGTATTCACAAAATGATCCAAACAAGAAGTAGACATATGGAGAAAGTAAAGTAATAACACATTTTGGAGGTATTACTGTCTATTATAAAAGTAGAGAAATTTCAGTTTGGAAATTTGCAAATTTTTCAAAATTTTTGGGAAATTTGGCTTTTTTTATAAATAAAAATTCAATTTTTGACTCTTTTTTACCACTGTCATGAAGTACAATATGTGACGAGAAAACAGTCTTGGCCTGGATAAGTAAAAGAGTTTTAAAGTTATTACCACATAAAGTGACATGTCAATTTGCTAAAAATGGCCTGGTCCTGAAGGTAAAAACTAGCTTGGTCTCGAAGGAGGACGAAATAAGTTCTGAAGTCACTTTGAGGGGTTCACATAATAGAAACAAAGCCATAAGTGACTCCATTTTACAAACAAAATCTGTCTAAATATTCAAAACTCATTTTAGAAACTTTGTTAACCCTTTAGGTGTTCCACAGGAATTAAAACAAAATGGAGCTTGTATAATATGAAGCACTCCAGCCACCTATAGCAAATACAAGTCCACACCGGGTGCTCTGCTTAACCCAGCACTGACAGTCTTTCAAACTTGCAGACGTGGGTGTTCTTTTTACCGCATTGTGCCAATATTGTATGTGAGTGAGCAATAAAAGTCATACTCACAAGTTGCTGGCACAAACTGGAGATGAAATTTCATTTTCTTTAAGATTTTACATTGTTAGCACTTTTTCCTGTAAAACAGAAAACCTGACTACCCTGATTCTATAGTTTACAGAAACACAGCATATGTGGTCATAAACTGCTCTATGGGCACATAGCAAGGCTCGGAAGGGAAGGAGCGCCATATGGCAGGTGGCCAACCTGCCTCTGAGGGGTTGTCAGTTTGTGGCAGAGAACAGGAGCCCATGACTCTGGACCCTAACGTTCAGCCTCATAGGCTGCAGGCCACACAGTAAAGGTGCAAACTTTATAATGTAAAACACTATAGTGGAAATGCTGTTTTTCTGCTATCATTCCCCACAAAAAAAGTTACTAAAATATAATCGATAGGTTATATGTATGTTACAATAGTGCCACTGAAAGATATAACTCATCCCACCAAAAAACAAGCCCTCATACAGCTACAATAACAGAAAAAAAAAAAAAGTATGGCTTTTGGAACGTGACAAAAATACAGCAATTATGACCATATTTAATGAATGGCTGCAGTAACTTTGTGGTTCAGTTTTGTGGTTCTGTAAACTTCTATTTCTTTTACAGCATACAAGAAGGTAAATATAAGATAAGAAATCAAATAGCATATTGTCCATTGACACAATTTAGTAAGCCTCCTACCTTAACTTTCACAAGCCTTTTTGTTGCCTTTATTTTGGCTTCACAGAATGCACCTCTGTATTTAGCACTGACATCTGTGCCAACCGAAAGGAAAGGAGGTTCATCTAGAGACTGTAAGGAGAGATTATTATAAAATTTAATACAGTTGACTTGTTACACTTAACAATACAAATATTTAATAATAATAACAATGCTAATACATATTACAGGTTGCAAGGCAACACAAGTATCTTCTAGTGGTGTCAGTTATGGGGGGTATAGCACAGATTCCTCCCACCCCCTCAAAACCTATTATAGATCGATAGACTTATACATCTGTTAAATGAAAAAATCTAGACTGTATATTTTCCTGGCTTATAGGAGTCAGTCACACTGATAATGCAGTCTGATCTGCAGGCAACAGGTTATAGAGCAGGAGGAGCTGAGCAGATTGATATATACGGTAGCTTTGTTAGAAAAGTTCCAGTAAAAACTGTAAAAAAAAATTCCATTTAACTTTCTGTGCTTAGGAGTCAATTAGGCAGTCATATTAATGATTGACAGCCTTCAACTTTCTGCACGACATTAATGAGGTCGGCTGGGCACCACTGGTTTCCTGTCATATAAAGGGCAGTCTTTGGTTTGCATTCCGTTTTTTTTCCCCTATGACTTGGTTACCAGAACAAGCCACTCCCTGTCAGGCATGGTGAGACCACAAACAAGTATTTTTTATGGGGCATAAATAAAGTTGTTAGTAAGATCATCAATAAAATGAAACCGGACAACCCCTTTAAAGGGAATCTGTCACCAGTTTTATGGTGTCCTAACTAAGGGCAACATAAAACTAGTGACAGATCCCCGTAGCAACATGCCGGGTCACTTTGTTTAATTGACCCAACTATCTTAAAAAAAAATGCTAAACAGCTGTAGCACCTGCCGCACAAGGCCCATATTCATGAGCTCCTGGCTTTCCCCGCCCACCTGCTGAAACCTATCAGAGGCAGGTGGGCGTGGAGAGCCGTGAGCTCATGAATATGAGGACTCATCGGCATGTGCTGAAGCTGTTAGAAACTAGCAGTAGAAAACTAGTGAGAGATTCCCTTTAAGGGTAGATTTACACATGGCATAATTTTACACCATAAAAAAATCTGCTGTAAAACCTGCATGCCTTTATACGAGCTGAGCCCACATACATATATAATGGTCCCCGCCTCCCACACATCCCTGCTAGTGCCAACATTAATAAGAAAAAAATAAAATACTTCATCCACTTAACCCACAGAGGACCCGCACCGTACATGTACGGCGCAGATGTCCGTGACTAAAGGACCAGCGCCAAAAATGTATAGTGCTGTGATCGGATGGGTGCAGGAGATGCGCCCACCCGATCCGTCATTCACTGATAGCCGGACCCCTGATGCATGCATCAGCATTGGTGAATCATTGTAAAGGGGATCAAACCCCCAAAAGTTAAAGTCCCAGAATGGGACAAAAAATGTTAAAAAGTAAAAAAAGAATTCTAAATATCCATTTGTCAAAATAAAGGGAAAAAAAATGTAAAAAAATAGGGAAAAATGTACACATATTAGGTATCACCGTGCCCGTACGGCTCTATAGAACTAACACATGACCGAACCCCTCAGGTGAACGTCAAAAAAATTAAATAAAAACTGTGGTAAATAAATAAAAAAATTGGTCACCTTACATTACTAAAAGTGCAACACCAAGTGATCAAAAAGGGCGTATACCCCCCAACAGTGTACCAATCTAACAGTTACCTCATTCCACAAAAAATTAGCCCCTACTTAAGACAATCGCCCAAAAAATAAAAATAAACTATGGCTCAGAAAATGGAGACACTAAAACATTGTTTTTTGTTTTTTGTTGTTTAAAGTATTCTTTTATTGTGTAAAACTTAAGTAAAAAAAAAAAAGTATACATATTAGGTATATTGCCGTGTCCGTAACAACCTGCTCTATAAAAGTACCACATGACATAACCCCTCGGGGGATCACCGTAAAAAAAAAAAAAAATTATTGTCACCTTACATCACAAAAAGTGTAGTAGCAAGCGATCAAAAAGTCATATGCACCACAAAATAATGCGTATTAAACCATCATTTCATCCCGGAAAAATCATACCCTACCTAAGACAATCGCCTAAAAACTAAAAAACTATGGCTCTCAGAATATGGAGACACTAAAACCGGATTTATTTTTTGTTTAAAAAATGATATTGTGTAAAACTTACATAAATAAATAAAAAAATCATCTCATCCCGAAAAAAAATTGCTTTCAGAATGTGGAGACACTTAAAAATAATTTTTGTTCGAAAATGTTTTATGTAAAACTGAAACAAACAATAGTCATATTTGCTATTGTCGCGTCCATAACAACCTGCTCTATAAAAATACTGTACCGCATGTTCTAACCTTTCAGATAAATGTTGTAAATAACAAAAAGTAAAAATTGTGCCAAAACAACTACCTACTTGTTACCTTGCCTCAGAAAAAGTGTAATATAGAGCAACTAAAAATCATATGTACCCTAATATAGTACCAACAAAACTGCCACCTTATTCCGTAGTTTCCAAAATGGGGTCACTGTTTCTACTCTAGGGGTCAAAAAAACAGTCCAGCAAAATCTGCCTTCCAAAAATCGTATAGAGTTCCTTTCCTTCTGCACAATGCCGTGTGCCCATTCAGCAGTTTACGACCACATATGGGGTGTTTTTGTAAACTACAGAATCAGGGCCATAAATATTGAGTTTTGTTTGGCTGTTAATCCTTGCTTTGTTGGTGGAAAAAAATTAATTAAAATGGAAAATCAGCCAAAAAAATGAAATTCGGAAATTTCATCTCTATTTTCCATCAATTTTGGTGGAACACCTAAAGGGTTTACAAAGTTTGTAAAATCAGTTTTGTATACCTTGAGGGGTGTAGTTTCTAAAATGGGGTCACTTTTTTGAGTTTCAACTCTAGGGGTGCATCAGGGGGTCTTTAAATGTGACATGACAGCTTAAAATTATCCCAATAAAACCAGCTTTCCAAAAACCATATGGTGTTCCTTTCCTTCTGCGCAATACCGTGTGCCCGTACAGCAGTTTATGAGCACAAATGGAGTGTTTCTGTAAACTACAAAATCGGGGACATAAATATTGAGTTTTGTTTGACTGTTAACCCTCGCTTTGTGTCAGAACCTCCCAGGGAGCCAGTAGTGGGATGAGGAACCCACTGGCAGTAAGCAGCTGACAGCCCAGAACGCGGTACAAGTTTAGGGATAATCCAAGAGGCGTAGTTAATGTCCAATCCGGGTCGAGGCAGGCAGCGAAGGTTCAAGGCGGAAGACAGTCCAGGGGTCAGTAGCCGGGAAGGATACAAAGAAACAACAGGCAATAGAAGGATCTGCAGGAAGGCTAGGTGTTCACCATAAGGTGGAATAACTCAGCTATGAACCAGAGCTCAGGCCAGGTCTTTATAGCCAGGGAAGGTAGGAACCACCCTCCCCAGGAACCAATGGCAGGCGAGGAAGGTGGAAGGTGTGTACTGGGAATCTCCCTCAGCCGGATAATGCAGGAACTGTATGCACCCGGAAATGTGCGAGCAGCCTGTGTACTGCGCACACGCCGTGCACCCGCACCTCGGGCACCAAGTGTTCTACCGAGCTGAAGGGGAACCCGTGCCCTGCGCCGTGCCCGTGGTCCCAGAGTAGGGGTAACACCCCCTGCTTCCTGACAGAGCCCCCCACCAAGGAGCGGCCTCCGGACGCGACCCTGGGAAGGCCTCTCGGGGTGAGCCCGATGGAACGCCCGCACCTTGGCGGTCGCATGGACATTCCCCAAGGGCTCCCAGGAACGCTCCTCGGGACCGTACCCCTTCCAGTGGATGAGATACTCCAGGACCCCACGCCGGCGGCGGGAGTCCAGGATCTCCTGGACTTCATACTCATCATCGTTATTCACCTGGATGGGAGGTGGTGGAGCAGGTGCCCAGTCCGGGAACGGGTTGGCACGGTGTGGTTTCAACAAGGACACGTGGAATACCGGGTGGATTCCCAGGGAAGTAGGCAACTGGAGCTTGGCTGCAACGTTGTTGACCATACTCACGATCTCAAAGGGACCAAGGTAACGGGGTCCCAGTTTTCGGGAGGGACAGGACAGCTTGAGGTGCTGTGTGGAAAGCCACACCTTGTCCCCGTCTTTGTACCTGGGGAATTCTGTGCGTCTACGGTCTGCCTGCATCTTGTGCCGCTGCTGAGCGGCCCGGAGTTGTTGCGTTAGGGTCCGCCTCAGTTCTCGTAGGAGCCGGAGCCGTTGAGCTACTTCAGGCACTGGGACATCAAGGGGGAGATCCGGGAGAGTTGCGGGATGATAGCCATAGTTGGCATAGAATGGTGAGAGCCCGGTGGAGGAATGAAGCTGATTGTTGAAGGAAAATTCCGCGAAGGGGAGATGGCTCACCCAGTCGTCTTGTAGATGGGATGTGTAACAGCGAAGGAACTGTTCGAGGGTTTGGTTGGTCCTTTCGGTCTGCCCATTGGACTGGGGGTGATAGGCAGAAGACAGGCTGCGAGTGATATGAAGGCTACGGCAAAACTGGGTCCAAAAGCGGGAGGTGAATTGTGAGCCCCGGTCTGAGACGATGGAATCAGGGAGCCCGTGCAACCGGAACACGTGTTGGAGAAACAACTCTGAGGTTTTTTGGGCCGTCGGGAGACTGGAGGTCGGAATGAAGTGGGACATCTTGGTACATCTGTCCACCACCACCATGATGGTGGTACAGGCTTGTGAAGGCGGTAAGTCCACAATGAAATCCATGGCTATGTTGCGCCATGGAAGGGTTGGCACTGGCAGAGGCTGTAATAACCCAACAGGTTTTGAGGTGGGACGTTTGTAGAGTGCACACACGGAACAAGACTCTATGAAGGAGCGTACGTCGGCTGCCAAAGAGGGCCACCAAAACTGACGTAGGATGCATTCCGTGGTGTTGCGCCTACCTCGGTGGCCTGCTGTGGGGTGGTCATGGTGATGCTGTAGTACAGGCAGTCGCTGGGAGACTGGGACATAGATCCACTGTTGGTGGTAACAAAGCCCCTGCTTCATTGGCAGATGGGCTGCCTCCTCTGGAGCTGGCATGCTGGCCCATCGGATCCTCTCGATCAAGGAGTGTTGGGTGGCTAGAAAGTATGCGGCTGGCAGGATCGGTTCCGGAGGTGCAGGATCGGCCTCGGAGGAGCACATACGGGACAAGGCATCACCTTGCCGTTCTTGGATCCCGGTCGATAGGTAATCTGGAGGCGAAAACGGGAGAAAAAGAGAGCCCATCTGGCTTGTCGAGGACGCAGTCGCTTGGCACTGCGGAGATATTCGAGGTTGCGATGGTCGGTGTACACCACCACAGGGTTTTCGGCTCCTTCCAGCAAATGTCTCCATTCCTCCAGGGCGTCCTTGATGGCGAGCAGCTCCCTCTCACCCACATCATAGTTGCGTTCGGCCCCGGTGAGTTTGCGGGAATTAAAGGCAACGGGATGGAGAAGCTGCTTCTCCCCTTGGACCTGGGAGAGAACAGCCCCGATAGCCCCCTCGGAGGCGTCGGTCTCCAGAAAAAACGGGCAAGAGGCGTCCGGTTGTACCAGTATAGGTGCCTGTGTGAACAGCCTCTTAAGGTGCTGGAATGCCTGTTGGACCATCGGGGTCCATTCAAACAGGGTGTTGCTCCTGGTCAGAGCAGTGATGGGAGCGCAGATCGCTGAAAAGTTCTGAATGAATCGGCAGTAAAAATTGGCAAAACCAATGAACTGCTGCACCATCCACCGATTGCGGGGGACAGGCCAATTCTGGACGGCCTGGATCTTCCTGGGGTCTATCTCCACTCGACCTGGGGATAGGATGTAGCCCAGGAACTCAATGGACGAGACTTCGAAGGTGCTTTTTTCAAGCTTGCCATAGAGACTGTGGGTCCGCAGACGCTGGAGCACCGATTTGACATGCCGTTCGTGTTGTGGCAGTGATCTGGAGAAGACAAGGATATCGTCCAGATATACCACAACATGGGTATCCAACAGGTCACGGAAGACGTCATTGATGAAGCACTGAAATGTGGCAGGGGCGTTACAGAGCCCGAAGGGCATGACAAGGTACTCGTAGTGCCCAAACCGTGAGCGGAATGCTGTCTTCCACTCATCTCCCTCCCTGACACGAATCAGATTGTAGGCCCCACGGAGGTCGATGTTGGTGAAGAAACGGGCATCCTTGACTCTGTCCAGCAAGTCGGGAATGAGAGGGAGTGGGTACCGGTTCTTCTTGGTGATGTCGTTCAGGGCCCGGTAATCGACACAGGGCCGGAGACCCCCATCTTTTTTCCCCACAAAGAAGATGCCGGCCCCAACTGGAGAGGTCGAAGGACGGATGAACCCCTTCGCTAGGCTCTCCTCTATGTAGTCCTTCAGGGCCCTGGTCTCGGGTTCGGACAGATTGTACAAGCGCCCGTACGGCAGTGGGGCTCCAGGGAGCAGGTCAATGGGGCAATCATAAGGCCTGTGTGACGGCAAGGCGTCTGCTCCTTTTTTTTCAAAAACGTCTGCATAGTCCCGATATTTGTCGGGTAGTCTGTGTTCAACAGTGCCCAGAACCGTAGGAGGGCTTGGAGCCGGAGACGCGTGAACAGGAGAACCGGAGGGGGGCGTGAAGGTGATGGAGCCAGAGGTCCAGTCAATCGTGGGGTTGTGTCTCCTAAGCCAGGGGATGCCTAAAATGACTGGAAACAAGGGGGAAGGCACGATGTCCCACACGATCTTCTCGGAATGGTAAAGGCCGATGCGGAGGAACAAGGGATGTGATTCCATGGCGATAGGTCCCGTCTTTAGGGTGCTGCCATCCACCAGATGCAGCTGGGATGGGTTCTTCTTAGGGCGCAACGGGATGCCTAGTTGGGAAGCCAGATCCTTGTCCATAAAACAGCTGCTTGCGCCCGAATCAATGATGGCAGAGAGATCAGCAATGAACCAGAGCTCAGGCCAGGTCTTTATAGCCAGGGAAGGAAGGAACCACCCTCCCCAGGAACCAATGGCAGGCGAGGAAGGTGGAAGGTGTGTACTGGGAATCTCCCTCAGCAAGGCTCACACCTGACAGCCGGATAATGCAGGAACTCTATGCACCCGGAAATGTGCGAGCAGCCTGTGTACTGCGCACACGCCGTGCACCCGCACCTCGGGCACCAGGTGTTCTACCGAGCTGAAGGGGAACCCGTGCCCTGCGCCGTGCCCGTGGTCCCAGAGTAGGGGTAACACCCCCTGCTTCCTGACACTTTGTAACTGGAAAAAATTGATTCAAATGGTAAATCTGCCAAAAAAGTGACATTTTTAAATGTTCTTTCTATTTTCCATTAATTCTTGTGGAACACCTAAAGGGTTAAAGTTTGTCAAATCCATTTTGAATACTTAGAGGGTGTAGTTTCTAAAATGGGGTCATTTTTGGTTGTTTTCTATTATGTAAGCCTCACAAAGCGACTTCAGACCTGAACTGGTCTTTAAAAAGTGGGTTTTCTAACCTCCCAAAAAAAATAAAAATTGCATTCACAAAATTATCCAAACAAGAAGTAGACATATGGGTAATGTAAAGTAATAATTTTTGGAGGTATTACTATCTATTATAAAAGTAGAGAATTATAAATTTAGAAATTTCATATTTTTTCAAAATTTTGGTAAATTTGGAAAAAAAAATAATATTTTTTTTAACTAAATTTTACCACTGTCATAAAGTACAATATGCGACAAGAAAACAATCTCAGAATGGCTTGGATAAGTAAAAGTATTTTAAGGTTATCACCACATAAAGTGAAACATGTCAGATTTGCGAAAAATGGCCTGGTCCTTAAGGTGAAAAATGGCAGGGCCCTGAAGGGGTTAAACACGCATGGACACTCACTCCTCGAACCCTGGCTATTCATTAGCTGCAGCAGGACCTGACATTACCAGCCCTGTGATGTCACTGGGAGTGCAGTTCCTCCAGCATACAGTGAATGGCAATAAATGTGATGTGATTAATAGCAAAGGTTAGTTAAAGGTTAATAACTAATATTCCTCAGGGTTTACAGTAAATGAATCAGTGTCACCCATGACCTCTTTCACTAACGGATTTGGTCTGGAGTGGATGCATAAGGCCCCATTCACATGGTGAATTTCACAATGGCAAAATCTGCAGCAAAAAGTCACCATCGTTTATGCCACCGTTTTTCAGTTTCAATGTTGCAGACCTGCTGATGGATCCCCATTGAATGTAGCTAAACGGTGAATTAATGCAGTCACAGCTTTAAGGCACTAGCCATGCTAATGGCAGCATGGCTAATCTTAGAAAACATTGACATTCATATTCCATGTAGCAGCTTTTTTTTGTGGAATTTGTGCTGAAAGACAGTGTTAACGGGGCCTAAAAAGGTTTAAGGCCGTGTTCCATGTTTTGTTTTTCTGATGCAGTTTTTGAAGCCAAAACCAGGATTGGATAAAGAAACATGAGCTGAGGTAGAATCTGTCCTTTAGGGCTCATGTACATGGCCATAGTTTTCATCCACATCTGATCTGCATTTTTTGTGGATCAAATTTGGACCCATTCATTTCAAAGGGGCCCCAAAAGATGCGGACAGCATACTGTGAACATGTCCTATTCTTGTCCATTTGTGGACAAGGATAGAACATTTCTACAGAAGTTGAAAATAAATGACATCATGCTCTCGGCCGGGAACCAAGATTTGTAGACCACAAAACACTAACAGCAGTGCACGTGAGCCCTTATTCTTACTCGGTCTTTATGAAACACACCAGGTTTTTTACGCAGTTTTTGAAGTCAAAAGCAGAATGTGTAAACCCAGCCTGCATGTTCCTATTGAACTTTTGACTTTCAGGCTCCATATCGCATCATGCACTACAGTTTTTAAACTTGAGACTACCATAATTATATAGACAATCATCTTGGCTATCTCATAAATAAATTGGACTTGCAACTATTTAGAATATGATTAGTTATGCAGATTCTTGTCATGGTCAATACTGGTTGGGTCACTTAGGTATGAATACAACTTTTTCTTCAACTCTACCTACAACTGTTCGATTGGGTTGCGGTCTGGGGACTCTGGGTGGCAATCCAGCACCTTTATTTCATTGTCATTCAACCATTTCTTCGCCAATCTCGACGTATGCTTTGGGTCATTGTCCTGCTGAAACACTATGTCGTCCTTTTCATACCCATAGTGCTCGACTGTATGAAGTAACTCATCTTGTAGGATACTCATAGGATATATAGCTCACCATTGGGACCACCATCAATCCTGGTCAAGTATGCAATGCCTTTGGCTGTGAAACAACTCCATATCATCAGGCTTCCTCTACTGAACTTCACAGTTCCTTCAATTTCTTGATCCATTAACCCCCATTTCCCTTGTTTCTTCCAGACCTACTAAACCCATCAGAGCCCAGTCTATTAACATTCATCTCAACTTTCCAAATCATCCGTTTATTGAATTCAAGGCTTCTTCACCTTTTTTCTGGCCACCATTCCATGTAATGCGCATCACATGGTGCTTGCATGGTAGTCTGTGATCTCACTATTCCGAAGCATATGAGCCAACTCCTCTGCCGTGTTTGTCATGACATAACTGACCTTGTGATGAGCCGACTTATTGACTCTAATATTTTGTCTGGACGTCCACCTATTGGCTTTGGAATGGATGGACGTACTACATTTTGTATTCTTTTGTATATGTAACTAAGATGATTTTCTATAAAATTATGCGAGTCCCACATTCGAAGCTGTAGTGGATTGTGAGATATGGAGCCTTTAAGTCAAAAGTTCTAAACATTGTTACACTTTTTCTCATCAGTGTATACTTTGTGGTTTAGGTCAGCCCGCCAGCTGTTGTAAAACTACAACTCCCACCATGACCCTGCTTTAGGCTGATGGCTGTAGGCTGTTCAGGCACGCTGGGAGTTCCAGTTTTGCAACAGCTGGAGGGCTGCAGGTTGATAATGCCTGGTTTAGGTTTAACTCTTGATTTGGTCTGTCTTAAAGAAATTAGTTGCTGTAATGTGAATGAGACCTAAGGCCAGGTTAAGGCCCATCATCCCGCCATGCATGTACGGCGGAATGCATTCTGTCAATGCATCCCCCGCTGTACATGTATGGCGTTCTGCGCTAAGTGGTTAAGGGGGATTAAGCTAGGGGAGCTGAGGTGGTTAATTCCTTCTATGCCACCGCGATGACCGCGACATAGAAGGGGTTTGCTGCGGTTGAGGGAGCCCATCAGGTCCCCACACTGCTGTGGCAGGGACCAGATGGGTGCGAAGGCAGCCGGATTGTCATGGTCTTACCTTCTTACTGTTCTCCTTCGTTTGACATGTGCTGGCGGCCATCTTGGTTTCTGGGTTTCTTGTAGCCTCCCACCCTGCGGCTTCTCCTTCCCACTGGGAGGAGCTGGATGCCTAGCTCACATATATAGGAGGTCTGTGGCTTCAGTTCCTTGCTTGGTCCTCCTGTGTTCACATGCTTCTAAGACTGCTGCTGCTTCTGGTTCCTGATCCTGGCCTCGTCTGACTACCCCGTTGGTTCCTGATCCTGGCTTCGTCTGACTACCCTGCTGGTTCCTGATCCAGGCTTCGTCTGACTACCCTTCTGGTTCCTGACCTCTGTCTACGCAAGACCCTGCTTCGGTTTAGCCATCCGTTTGGACTTTTGCTTACAGCTTGACTTTCATTAAAGCCTTCTTATTTCCACTTATCTCTTGTTGTACGTCTGGTTCATGGTTCCATGACACGGATGCTGTGCAGAGGCATCAGGACCTTCCTTCTACAGGTGCCCAGGAGATCCAGCCCCAGGCTGGGTCTCCTAGGCAACCTGTTAGTTTATTACTGTGTGTAATACACTAATAGCCACTGCATTACAATACAGTTGTATTGTAATGCATGGCAGAGGGGATCAGACCCCCAAAAGTTAAAGTCAGAAATAAAGTTAAAAAAAAAAAAAATAATAATAATATATATATATATATATATATATATATATATATATACATATACATATTAAGTATCGGCGTATCCGTAACGACCGCCACTATGAATATATCAAATGATCCACCCCATCCGATAAATACCATAAAAAAATAATAATATAAAAACTGTGTCAAAAAGCCATTTTTGTCACCTTACAACACAAAAAGTGCAACACCAAGCGATCATAACAGCATATGTCCCACAAAATGATACCAATAAAACTGTCACCTCATCCCACAAAACACAAGCCCCTGCATAAGAAAATCGCTCAAAAAAGAAAACTATTGCTCTCAGAACATGAGACACTAAAACATATTTTTTTCCAAATATGCTGTTATTGTGTTAAAGTGAAATAAATATAAAATGTATACATATTAGGTATCGCCACATCTGTAAAAATCAGCTCTATAAAAATATCACATGACCTAACCCCTTAGGTGAACACCATAAAAAATAAAAACTGTATTAAAAAAAAGCCATCTTTGTCACCTTACATCAAAAAAATTGCAACACCAAGCGAACAAAAAGGTGTATGCTCCCCAAAATAGTACCAATCAAACTGTCACCTCATCCCGCAAAAAATGAGAGCCTACCTAAGACAATCGGTGAAAAAATAAAAAAGCTATGGCTCTCAGACAATGAAGACACTAAAATATTTTTTTTGCTTCAAAACTGCTATTATTGTGCTAAAGTGAAATAAATAAAAAATAGTAAACATAGAAACATAGAATGTGTCGGCAGATAAGAACCATTTGGCCCATCTAGTCTGCCCAATATACTGAATACTATGGATAGCCCCTGGCCCTATCTTATATGAAGGATGGCCTTATGCCTATCCCATGCATGCTTAAACTCCTTCACTGTATTTGCAGATGCACTTCTGCAGGAAGGCTATTCCATGCATCCACTACTCTCTCAGTAAAGTAATACTTCCTGATATTACTTTTAAACCTTTGCCCCTCTAATTTAAAACTATGTCCTCTTGTAACGGTTTTTCTTCTTTTAAATATTCTCTCCTCTTTTACCTTGTTGATTCCCTTTAGGGCCGCTTCACACGAGCGGATGCCGTGCGTGGCATCCGCTCCGTGAAAGAGTGCCAAGACCCGCTGCAGACTGCAGAGGCACGGAGCGGTAACATGACTGTTAATGCTCCGTGCCTCTCTGTGATCTCTTTACTACGAAATCACAGTTGTCACTGTGATTTCGTAGTAAAGAGATCACAGAGAGGCACGGAGCATTAACAGTCATGTTACCGCTCCGTGCCTCTGCAGTCTGCAGCGGGTCTTGGCACTCTTTCACGGAGCGGATGCCACGCACGGCATCCGCTCGTGTGAAGCGGCCCTTATGTATTTAAAAGTTTCTATCATATCCCCTCTGTTTCGTCTTTCTTCCAAGCTATACATGTTAAGGTCCTTTAACCTTTCCTGGTAAGTTTTATCCTGCAATCCATGGACCAGTTTAGTAGCTCTTCTCTGAACTCTCTCCAAAGTATCAATATCCTTCTGGAGATATGGTCTCCAGTACTGAGCACAATACTCCAAATGAAGTCTCACTAGTGCTCTGTAGAGGGCATGAGCACCTCCCTCTTTCTACTGGTAATTCCTTTCCCTATACACCCAAGCATTCTGCTAGCATTTCCTGCTGCTCTATGACATTGTCTGCCTACCTTTAAGTCTTCTGAAATAATGATCCCTAAATCCCTTTCCTCAGATACTGAGGTTAGGACTGTATCACTGATTTTATATTCTGCTCTTGGGTTTTTACGCCCCAGGTGCATTATCTTGCACTTATCAACATTAAATTTTAGTTGCCATATTTTTGACCATTCCTCTAGTTTTCCTAAATCCTTTTCCATTTGGTGTATCCCTCCAGGAACATCAACATATTAGGTATTGCCATGTCCGAAACAACCTCCTCTATAAAAATACCACATGACCTAACCCCTCAGATGAACACCGCAAAATAAAATAAAAACAATGGCAAAAAAGCCAAAAGGTCTCAAAGCTGAAACAAACAAAAAAAGTTTAGATAAAAGTGCTTTTTTCCCCCCCCCTAACTTTTCCCTTCCTTCCCTGCTTAACGGTGCCTCTCCCTCACTGACCCTAACCTACCTGGAGGGCGATGGGTGCAGGAGGGTGATGGGTGCTGATTGGGGATCTCAGGAGCCTGATGAGGACGGTGCTGCAGGGTGAGGGTGCTGAACAGGAAGAGGAGGGGAGAGAGGAGCGCAGGAAGTTTGAATCTCGCGCTTCTCTCCCCTGCACCAATCAGCACCCTGGACAGCAGCATTCAGCAACAGGGCCAGCACCGCCTCTCCAAATGCACGCTGTGATTGGTGGTGTGTAATGACGCCACCGATCAGTCTTTTTCCGGTTCATTGGGTCACCGGAGACCCGAATGGACAGGAAACGCATGTCTGAATTGACCTGCGGTTTTCTGCGATCGCCGATATGGGGGGAAGTCACATGACCCCCCTGGCGTTGTGACAGGATGCCAGCTGAATTATTTCAGCTGGCATCCTGTTCGGATTAACCCCCGCAGCGCCGCAATCGCGATTTAAAGTTAGGACGTACCGGTACGCCCTGAGTCCTTAATGGGATTCTGTCATGACATTTTAGGCTCATAACCTAAACATATGGCCAGGTCCGTCCAAATAGCATGAATATGAAACTGTACTTATTAAATGTGCCTGTGGCTCTATTAGGTTATAAAAACCTGTTTTACAGTTGCAAGAAAAAGTATGGGAACCCTTTGAAATGATATGGATTTCTGCACAAATTGGTCATAAAATGTGATCTGGTCTTCATCTAAGTCACAACAATAGACAATCACAGTCTGCTTAAACTAATAACACACAAAAAATTAAATGTTACCATGTTTTTATTGAACACGCCATGTAAACATTCACAGTGCAGGTGGAAAAAGTAATTAGTCTAGGGGTTCACATACATCTCCAAAAGCTAATTGGAGTGAGGTGTCAGACAACTGGAGTCCATTCAATGAGATGAGATTGGAGGTGTTGGTTACAGCTGCCCTATAAAAAACACACACCAGTTCTGGGTTTGCTTTTCAGAAAAAGCATTGCCTGATGTGAATGATGCCTCACACAAAAGAGCTCTCAGAAGACCTACGATTAAGAATTGTTGACTTGCATAAAGCTGGAAAGGGTTATAAAAGTATCTCCAAAAGCCTTGCTGTTCATCAATCCACGGTAAGACAAACTGTTTATAAATGAAGAAAGTTCAGCACTGCTGCTCTCCCTAGGATTGGTCGTCCTGTAAAGATGACTGCAAGAGCACAGCGCAGACTGCTCAATGAGGTGAAGAACAATCCTAGAGTGTCCGCTAAAGACTTTCAAAGTCTCTCGCATATGCTAACATCCCTGTTAGCGAATCTACGATACGTAAAACACTAAACAAGAATGGATTTCATGGGAGGATACCACATAGAAAGCCACTGCTGTCCAAAAAAAAAAAACATTGCTGCAGGTTTACAGTTTGCACAAGAGCACATGGATGTTCCACAGCAGTACTGGCAAAATATTCTGTGGACAGATGAAACCAAAGTTGAGTTGTTTGGAAGATACAAACAACACTATGTGTGGAGAAAGAGGCACAGCACACCAACATCAAAACCTCACCCCAACTGTGAAGTATGGTGGTGGGGGCATCATGGTTTGGGGCTGCTTTTCTGCATCAGGGCCTGGCTGGATTGCTATCATTGAAGGAAAAATGAATTCCCAAGTTTATCAATACTTTTTGCAGGAGAACTTAAGGCCATCTGTCCACCAGTTGAAGCTCAACAGAAGATGGGTGTTGCAACAGGACAATGACCCAAAGCATAGAATTAAATCAACAACAGAAAGGCTTAAACAGAAGAAAAAACGCCTTCTGGAGTGGCCCAGTCAGAGTCCTGACCTCAACCTGATTGAGTTGCTGTGGCATGACCTCAATAAAGCGATTCACACCAGACATCCCAAGAACATTGCTGAACTGAAACAGTTCTGTAAAGAGGAATGGTCAAAAATTACTCCTGACCGTTGTGCACATCTTATCTGCAACTACAGGAAACGTTTGGTTGAAGTTATTGCTGCCAAAGGAGGTTCAACCAGTTATTAAATCCAAGGGTTCACATACTTTTTCCACCTGCACTGTGAATGTTTACATGGTGTGTTCAATAAAAACATGGTAACATTTAATTATATTATTAATTGTATTGTTGTGACTTAGATGAAGATCAGATCACATTTTATGACCAATTTGTGCAGAAATCCATATGATTACAAAGGGTTAACACACTTTTTCTTGCAACTGTATGTGCTGTCATTCACCTACCTAAGGTGCCCAAGGGGACATCGCTTCATACAGGTTGCCCGGCTGCAGCCATCTTCGTTTGGTGCCCAGCGCCGCCTTCCCATTAGAAATTACCGCCCTCCCCTGTCTATAGTGCCGCCTTCCTCACCTCAGCCCGGCCTCCGCAATCATCCGGTCCCTCAGGTTATGCCTAGTGCGCATGATCTGGAAGAGGGACCAGACTATTGCGGAGGCGGGGCTGAAGTGAGGAAGGCGGCACTATAGACAGGGGAAGGCGGCGCTGGGCACGAGACGGAGATGGCTGCAGCCGGGCACCCTGTAAGAAGCGATGTCCCCTTGGGAACCTTAGGTAGGTGAATGACAGATTATAAAAAAAACTGGTTTTTGTGCTAATAGAGCCACAGGCACATTTAATAAGTACAGTTTCGGATTCATGCTATTTGGATGGACCTGGCCATATGTTTAGGTTATAGGCCTAAAATGTAATGGCAGAATCCCTTTAATTCTTGTGGAACACTTAAAGGGAGTCTGTCACCTCCATATGGCCATATACAGTGCTTACATGGCTCTGTAGCACACCTATACAGGATTGTAACGGTACCTTTGTCTTTGTCTTTAGACTTTCACCAGCAGAAAAAACAGAGTTTATTCATATGCAAATGAGCACTCACAAGTGCCCAGGGAGGAGTTCAGTGTGTAGGAGCCCAGGCTGCTCTGCCTTCTTTTCACTTTACTCCTCCCCAGCCTCTGCCTTTGCCCGACCTCAAAGGCAGAGACTGGGGAGGAGTAAAATGAAAAGAAGGCAGAGCAGCCTGGGCTCCTACACACTGAACTCCTCCCTGGGCACTTGCGAGTGCTCATTTGCATATGAATGAAACTCAGTTTTTCCTGCTGGTGCAAGTCTAAAGACAAAGACAAAGGTACTGTTACAATCCTGTATAGGTGTGCTACAGAGCCATGTAAGCACTGTATATGGCCATATGGAGGTGACAGACTCCCTTTAAAGTTTAACAAAGTTTGTCAAATCAGTTTCGAGTAGCTTGAGGGCTATAGTTACTACAATGGGTGATTAATAGGTGGTTTCAAATATGTAAGCCCCATAAAATGACTTTAGACCTTAACGGGTCCTTAACCACCTCCGGACCGCCTAACGCAGATGTGCGGTCCGGAGGTGGCAGCGCTGCGCAGAGTCACGCATATACGCGTCATCTCGCGAGACGCGAGATGACGCGAATATGCGCCCGCGCGTGCGCAGTTCGCACCGGCATTTCGCACAGAAGTATTTCGTCAGCAACCTGCCAGCCGTGATCATTGGCTGGCAGGTTGCAGATTTTTAAAAAATCCAATCAGAGAGCAGAATAACAGATCATATTTGTAAATATGATCTGTTATATGGCTGCCTGCTCCTCTGCTGGTTCTTTTCGTCGGTTGGATCCAGCAGAGGAGCAGGCTTCACAGTGAGTACACCAACACTACACACTTAGCCCCAGATCACCCCCCTGAACCCCAATTAACCCTTTGATCACCCCTTTGATCGCCCCTGTCAATCACAAGTGAAAAGAAAAAAGTGATCAGTGCAAACTGTCACTTTTTTTTTCAACTGGTATTGACCGTTAGGTTTCAGTATAGTTTAGGCCCCTTGGTTAGGTAGTTTAGGGATCAGTTAGCGCCCAGCCCACCGCACCGCAGTCCGTTATTCGCTGATTAGCGTATCGCTAATCAGCATTTGTACTTTTATAGTATCTGGAAGTGATCAAAACTGATCACGGTCAGATCTATAATTGTACTAGTGTCACTTTAGTTCTCCCTCCACCCAAAACGCAGTGTTTGCCCGATCAGGCCTGATCGCTCGCCCACACGTGCGTTCGCCCACACCCGCCCCACCGCAGTGACAAAAAAAAAATTTTTTTTTGATCGCTGCACATTCAATTTACACGCACTGCGGCGATAAAAAAATCTGTTTTGATATTTTTATCAACCGCAGCGGCCTCCGGTACTTCGCTAGGCTCCCCTTTGTAAGACAGGCTTGCTTTTTTTTCTTGGGTAGTCTCAGGGAATACCCCTAAATTTAGTTGCCCACATGTCTAACAGGGGGTATTCTTCTGAAGAGGCCTACAGGCTTCTGACCCAGTCGGATGAGGAGTGGGAACCCTCATCTGATGAATCCAGCGGGTCAGAATACGAACCTGTAGAAAGCAGTGGCTCTCTGACCCAAAGTTCGGACGAGGAGGCTGAGGTCCCTGATAGAACCAGGCGTACCCGGCCCCGTGTCGCTAGACCGCAGGTTGCTTCAAGAGCAGCAGAGTGGGGCTGGTGCTGTCGGATTACGTGGTGAGGCATACACCAGCAGCCCAGCCCTTCCTGGACCTAGTACCAGCACTGCCGTACAACCTGGTGAAGTAGCGAGCACCAGAAGGGCAGTTGAAGCTGGTACGGTGGCACGTGCAGTAGTGACCCCGTCGCAGCCACCGCAAAGACGTGCCCGTAGAGCCCTTAGAATCCCAGAGGTGCTGGCAAATCCTGATTGGCAGTCCCCAACTTCAGCCACACCTGTAGTTTTTCCTTTCACCGCCCAGTCTGGAGTTCGGATTGAGACAGCTCAGATCAGTTCGGCCCTGGGATTTTTTGAGCTGTTCTTGACTGCGGAGCTTTTAGACTTAGTTGTGGCAGAAACAAATCGGTATGCCACACAATTTATAACCGCTAACCCGGGAAGCTATTATGCCCAGCCTTTCCGGTGGAAACCAGTCCAAGTTTCCGAAATTAAAACTTTTCTGGGCCTCCTCCTCAACATGGGCCTGACAAAAAAGCATGAATTGCGGTCATATTGGTCCACGAACTCGATTCATCACATGCCCATGTTCTCTGCTGCTATGTCCAGGACACGATTTGAGGTCATCCTGCGTTTCCTGCACTTTAGTGACAACACCGCCTCCCGTCCCAGGGGCCACCCTGCTTTTGACCGGCTCCACAAAATTCGGCCCCTCATAGACCATTTCAACCTGAAATTTGCAGATATTTATACCCCAGAGCAAAACATCTGCATAGACGAGTCCCTAATACATTTTACCGGGCGCCTTGGCTTCAAACAATACATCCCAAGCAAGCGCGCCCGGTATGGGGTCAAATTGTATAAGCTCTGTGAAAGGGCCACAAGCTATACCCACAAATTTCGTGTCTATGAGGGAAAAGATCAGACCCTGGAGCCGGTCGGTTGCCCTGACTACCTGGGGAGCAGTGGGAAGACAGTTTGGGACTTAGTGTCACCCTTATTCGGCAAGGGGTACCATCTTTATGTGGACAATTTTTACACAAGTGTGGCCCTCTTTAGGCATTTGTTTCTAGAACGGATTGGCGCCTGTGGTACCGCGCGAACTAGTCGCGCGGGCTTCCCCCAACGGCTCGTTAGCACCCGTCTTGCAAGGGGGCAGAGGGCCGCACTGTGTAACGAAGAACTGCTCGCGGTGAAATGGAGAGACAAGCGTGACGTTTACATGCTCTCCTCCATTCACGCAGACACGACAATACAAATTGAGCGAGCAACCCGTGTCATTGAAAAGCCCCTCTCAGTCCACGACTATAACCTCCACATGGGAGGGGTGGACTTCAATGACCAGATGTTGTCTCCGTATTTAGTTTCCCGCAGAACCAGACGCTGGTATAAGAAGGTGTCTGTATATTTAATTCAATTGGCTCTGTACAATAGTTTTGTTCTCTACAGTAAGGCTGGGAGAACTGGATCCTTCCTCAAATTTCAGGAAGAGATCATCGAGAACCTCCTGTACCCAGGAGGTTCCGTGGCCCCATCCACCAGTGTAGTTAGCCGTCTACACGAGCGACATTTCCCCAATGTCGTTCCTGGTACCTCAACCCAACCGTCACCCCGAAAAAGATGTCGTGTCTGTAGCAGGAGTGGAATAAGGCGTGACACCCGCTATTTCTGTCCTGACTGTCCTCACCACCCTGCCCTATGCTTTGAAGAGTGTTTCCGGAAGTACCACTCACAGGTACACTATTAGCATAGGGATCATCTCACCAGGATAGGCACACAGGGCTATTAGGGCCCATTCACTCACTGCTGCTGCAAACGTCTCCTTTCACATGGGACAAAGTGCATAACGCACTTCGCCACATCTTTGGGCGATTTGCGCTTTGCACATTGACCCATGGGGAAGGAGAGGTTTGTTCTATAAAGGTAAAAAAAAAAAAAAAAAAAAAACACCAGTAAGCAAACACGTTAATGTTCAGTTCAAAAAGTTAAAGTTACATGTTCTGTTGCAAAGTTAATAAAATTATTGCGTTGCGGCCTGGTTTTTTCTTTTTTTGTCTTTTTACCTTCCAGGTGGACCAACCGATCGACCAGCTGCAGCACCGATGTGCATTCTGACAGAAGCATTGCGCTGCTGTCAGATTACACGCAAGTCGGTGTATGCGGCGCTGCAAGACGGGATTTTCTCCTCTGCAGTGACAGATACGTTTGCCGAGGCATACGAGCTGAGGAGGAGGCGGCGTTCCTATGCTTTGGCAAACACTTTGTATATATATATAAAAAAAAAAAAAAAATCCCGGCAATGATTTATTCATCCACATCGATTGATGCGAATGGAGAAATCTGGTTTGCCAGGGCATACGAGCTAAGTGGGTATGGATGTAGGGCGGAGCTCCTATGTCCTGGCAGACGCCTTTCCCCTCCATTTTTTTTTTTTGGCAGAGATTTTTTCATCCACATTGATCAATGCGAATGAAGAAATCTGTGCCTTTCATATTTTTCTTTCAGCCCAGAGGCTGAACGGAAAAAAAAATCTCATTACCTGTATGCTCAATATAAGGAGAATAGCAGAAACTCCTAATGCTGGCCATACATGTAATGATTGCGGAGACCCTCAAATGCCAGGGCAGTACAAACACCCCACAACTGACCCCATTTTGGAAAGAAGACACCCCAAGGTATTCGCTGAGGGGCATATTGAGTCCATGAAAGATTGAAATTTTTGTCCTAAGTTAGCGGAAAGTGAGACTTTGTGAGGAAAAAAAAAAAAAAACAATTTCCGCTAACTTTTGCGAAAAAAAAAAAAAAATTCTATGAACTTGCCAGGCCCCTCATTGGATACCTTGGGGTGTCTTCTTTCCAAAGTGGGGTCACATGTGGGGTATTTATACTGCCCTGGCTTTTTAGGGGCCCTAAAGCGTGAGAAGAAGTCTGGGATCCAAATGTCTAAAAATGCCCTCCTAAAAGGAATTTGGGCACCTTTGCGCATCTAGGCTGCAAAAAAGTGTGACACATCTGGTATCGCCGTACTCAGGAGAAGTTGGGGAATGTGTTTTGGGGTGTCATTTTACATATACCCATGCTGGGTGAGATAAATATCTTGGTCAAATGCCAACTTTGTATAAAAAAAATGGGAAAAGTTGTCTTTTGCCAAGATATATTTCTCACCCAGCATGGGTATATGCAAAATGGCACCCCAAAACACATTCCCCAACTTCTCCTGAGTACGGCGATACCAGATGTGTGACACTTTTTTGCTGCCAAGGTGGGCAAAGGGGCACATATTCCAAAGTGCACCTTTCGGATTTTGCAGGCCATTTTTTTTACACATTTTGATTGCAAAGTACTTCTCACACATATGGGCCCCTAAATTGCCAGGGCAGTATAACTACGCCACAAGTGACCCCATTTTGGAAAGAAGACACCCCAAGGTATTCTGTGAGGGGCATGGCGAGTTCCTAGAATTTTTTATTTTTTGTCGCAAGTTAGTGGAATATGAGACTTTGTAAGGAAAAAAGAGAAAAAAAAAAAATCATCATTTTCCGCTAACTTGTGACAAAAAAAAAAAAATTCTAGGAACTCGCAGTGCCCCTCACGGAATACCTTGGGGTGTCTTCTTTCCAAAATGGGGTCACTTGTGGGGTAGTTATACTGCCCTGGCAATTTAGGGGCCCAAATGTGTGAGAAGTACCTTGCAATCAAAATGTGTAAAAAATGGCCTGCAAAATCCGAAAAGGTGCACTTTGGAATATGTGCCCCTTTGCCCACCTTGGCTGCAATAAAGTGTCACACATGTGGTATCGGCGTACTCAGGAGAAGTTGGGGAATGTGTTTTGGGGTGTCATTTTACATATACCCATGCTGGGTGAGAAAAATATTTTGGTCAAATGCCAACTTTGTATAAAAAAATGGGAAAAGTTGTCTTTTGCCAAGATATTTCTCTCACCCAGCATAGGTATATGTAAAATGACACCCCAAAACACATTCCCCAACTTCTCCTGAGTACAGCGATACCAGATGTGTGACACTTTTTTGCTGCCAAGGTGGGCAAAGGGGCACATATTCCAAAGTGCACCTTTCGGATTTCACCGGTCATTTTTTACACATTTTGATTGCAAAGTTCTTCTCACACATTTGGACCCCTAAATTGCCAGGGCAGTATAACTACCCCACAAGTGACCCCATTTTGGAAAGAAGACACCCCAAGGTATTCTGTGAGGGGCATGGTGAGTTCCTAGAATTTTTTATTTTTTGTCGCAAGTTAGTGGAATATGAGACTTTGTAAGAAAAAAAAAAAAAAAAAAAAATCATCATCATTTTCCGCTAACTTGTGACAAAAAATAAAAAGTTCTATGAACTCACTATGCCCATCAGCGAATACCTTAGGGTGTCTACTTTCCGAAATGGGGTCATTTGTGGGGTTTTTCTACTGTTTGGGCATTGTAGAACCTCAGGAAACATGACAGGTGCTCAGAAAATCAGAGCTGTTTCAAAAAGCGGAAATTCACATTTTTGTACCATAGTTTGTAAACGCTATAACTTTTACCCAAACCATTTTTTTTTTTTTTTTGCCCAAACATTTTTTTTTTATCAAAGACATGTAGAACAATAAATTTGGCGAAAAATTTATATATGGATGTCGTTTTTTTTGCAAAATTTTACAGCTGAAAGTGAAAAATGTAATTTTTTTGCAAAAAAATCGTTACATTTTGATTAATAACAAAAAAAGTAAAAATGTCAGCAGCAATAAAATACCACCAAATGAAAGCTCCATTAGTGAGAAGAAAAGGAGGTAAAATTCATTTGGGTGGTAAGTTGCATGACCGAGCGATAAACGGTGAAAGTAGTGTAGTGCCAAAGTGTAAAAAGTGGCCTGGTCATTAAGGGTGTTTCAGCTAGCGGGGCTGAAGTGGTTAAAAAGTGGGTTTTGGAAATTTTCTTAAATATTTTAAGAATTGCTTCTAAAATTCTAAGCCTTCTAACATCCTAAAAAAAAATTAAATGACATTTACAAAATGATGCCAACATAAAGTAGACTTATGGGGAATATTAAGTAATAAATATTTTATGAGGTATCACTTTGTTTCAAAAGCAGAGAAATTCAAATTTTGATAATTGGAAATTTTTCAACATTTTTAGCAAATTTGGGATTTTTTCATAAGTAAAGGTGAAATATATTGACTCAAATTCATGACTTTTTTAAAGTACAATGTGTCACGAGAAAATAATCTCAGAATGGCTTGGATAAATAAAAGTGCTCCAAAGTTATTACCACATAAAGTGGCATGTCGGATAAAAAAAAAAATGGCCTGGACAGGAAGGTGAAAACTGGCCAGGGTTAGAAAGGGTTAATAGAGGGAAAACATTAGTGATGATCGAGCACCAAAGTATTCGGGTGTTCGGCCCGAACACATTGCTATATTCGTGTGCTCGGCCGAGCACCCGAGTATAATGGAAGTCAATGGGAGACAACCAGGCACCCCCTGCTCTGAAGAGGGGAGGGTGCCTGGTCTATTGGAAAAAGTCAGAAAGTGACAGAAATGGATCAGGAACAGCATGGGGACGATGTCTGGATGCATCTTTGACTCCCAGGACGCTGTTGGGAACCATGTTGTCCGAGTTGTACGCCACTTTACAAAAATACGCACAAAACCCCTCAAAAAATCTATTTATCAGGAAAAATTGTTATGAAACATTCTTTCCAGTATATTTAATTGTATATAAAGTGCAAGTGCTGCAAAAAATTACAATTCACTCACTCACATTGTGGTACAATTATTCAGGTAGTGGGACTCCTACACTCATAAATCCTATGCATAAGTGAAAGGGCTACCAAAAATTAGAAGGAACCGACACTCCAAAACACCATTTGTTACATATAAAGGAGGGCATCATACACACCCTTGAAAAATTATGATTGATGGTCTGCTGTTGACCCTCAAAAACATTTGGAGCAAGGGCCCGATGATCTGACTATCTAAAACCTTAGGGGCGAGGGCCTGCTGTTGCATTGGTGACTCTAGATAACCTCTGGGCGATTGCACGTCCCCGTGACGGCGACGATCCATTTGGATGTCTGCCCTAACAACTTTTGATGTTCTTTTCTGCGCCTACCATGGTGATCACAGGTAAGGGGGTTCGATGCCGGAGAGGGAGCTTGAGAAAGGGATACCACATCCAAGGGAGGTCAATGGCTGAAATCTGATTGGCTGTTGTTGCCTTGCCCCTTTTTTTTCCCCCCTAATTCTGAACCACCTAGAGAGGGTGGGTCAAGTTATTAAAGCAGGAGAATCCAAGGAAGGCAGCAGGCGCGTGGAAATTTCTCACTCCCGACTTGACTCTAGATAACTTTTAGGCGATCGCCCTTCCCCGGGACCGCGACGATCGATTTGGTTGTCTGCTGGATATCTGCCCTATCAACTTTGGAGCAATTTTTCAAAAAAGGTCCTTTTGGTATAGTACCATTTTGCTTGTCGTCTCCACCAGAGGAATTAAAGATAAGAAGTTCTCTTTGTAGCAGGAGTCGAGAAGGTTAAAAAAAACTAATCTGTGTAATCTAAAATGTGTATAACTCGAGGGTCGTGGGAAAGGCAGCCTAACATGAAGTCAGCCATGTGTACCAGAGTACCGACAGGCAAGAATTCGCTGTCATCAGAAGGTGATCTGACCCTGTAAAAGATTGTAGGCGAGAGCCTGCAGGTGAGCTGGCCCTGTAAAACATTATATGCGAGGGTCTGCAGTTGAGCTGACCCTGTAAAACATTATATGCGAGGGCCTGCAGTTGAGCTGACCCTGTAAAACATCATATGCGAGGGCCTGCAGTTGAGCTGACCCTGTAAAACATTATATGCGAGGGCGGAGAAAACAAGATTCAACCATATACTCTTTGTGGTGGAAAAGGTGCATGGGGATACACTATAGTAGATTGAGTACATTATAAGTGATAGATTAAAATATCCTTTTATGTTAATCATCTGCTCAGCTCTCCTCTGGTGGAGATGAGAAGTCAGGGGCAATCCAGGCCTTGTTCATTTTTATGCCACCAGCAGCACTAAATACCCGCTCAGACAAAACACTGGCGGCAGGGCAGGCCAGCACCTCCAAGGCGTAGAGCGCAAGTTGGTGGCACGTGTCCAGCTTGGACATCCAGTAGTTGTAATGCACTGAGGGATAATTTAGGACACTGACACGGTCTGCTATGTATTCCTTCACCATCTTCCAAAACATTTCCCTCCTTGTACTACTAGGCCGCGATTCAGGGTGAGGTTGCTGGCGGGGTGTCATGAAAGTGCCCCATGCCTTGGTGAGTGTTTCCCTACCTTTATTGAGACTGCTATGTGTTCCCCTCATCTCCCTTCCTCGGTTGCCTAAAGATGTACGAGCTCTGCCAGCTGCGTTGTCAAATGGAAAATTTTAGTGCAATCTCTCAACAAGTACCTTCTGGTATTGCACTGTTTTACTCGTTCTCTCCACCATAGGAATGAGAGATGAGAAGTTCTCTTTGTAGCGTTGGGTCGAGAAGGGTGAACACACAGTAATCCGTGTTATCCAAAATGCGGATAACGCGAGGGTCGCGGGAAAGGCAGCCTAACATGAAGTCAGCCATGTGTGCCAGAGTACCAACAGGCAAGCCGTCGACATCAGGTTGACTCTCCATCTCCTCATCCTTCTCTTCTGCCCATCCACGCTGAACAGCTGGAATTAAAGTTCCATGGGTACTACCCTCTGTAGCAGAGGCAACTGTCTCCAGCTTCTCCTTCTCCTCCTATTCATGGTCCAATTTGCGAACTGTGGGTGGTCTGGCTATCACCCTGTGCAATGTCCTCCCCCATTTCCTAGTCTGCCACATTCAGAGCGTCGTACTTAATTGTGAGCAGCGATCGTTTGAGTAGATACAGCAGTGGGATGGTTACGCTGATAATAGTATTATTGCCACTAATCATCTGTGTGGATTCATCAAAGTTTTTTAAAACCTCACAGAGGTCTGACATCAATGTCCAATCCTCGCTTGTGAATAGTGGCAGTTTACTCGAAAGGCGACGACCATGTTGCAGCTGGTATTCCACAACTGCACTCTGTTGCTCACAAAGCCTGGCCAACATGTGGAACATAGAGTTCCAGCGCGTGCTCACGTCGCACAACAGTCGGTAAGCTGGAAGCCGCAAGCACGACTGCAGCGTTGACAGACTGGCTGAAGCTGTGGACGACTTGCGCACACACACGCGGTGCACCTTCAGTAGTAGCTCTGGCAAATTGGGGTAGGTTTTGATAAACTGATGAATCACTAAGTTTAAGACGTGGGCTAGGCAGGGGATGTGTGTCAGATTGCCGAGCTCCATAGCCGCCACCAAGTTACGGCCATTGTCAGACACAACCATGCCTGGTTGTAGGTTGAGTGGCGAGGGGTCTGATCCCTTATACCCTACCACAGCTCTGCGGTGGTGTGCCATTTGTCCCCTAAGCAGACCAATTTTAGCACAGCCTGTTGACTCTTACCCACAGCAGTGCTACACTGCTTCCTGCTAGCGACTGATGGCTGACTGCTGCTGGAGGTGGAAGTGGAGGAGAAGTGGGGGTTGGAGCCAGTAACCTAGCAGCTGGCGGAGACCATGATGGACGTAGGGCCCGCAATCCTGAGTGTGGGTAGCACCTGTGCCTCCACAACATTCACCCAGTGTGCGGTCAGAGAAATGTAGCTTCCCTGGCGACCAGCGTCCCTTGTCCATGTGTCTGTGGTTAAGTGGACCTTTCCAGTAACTGCGTTGGTCTGGGCATGGGTGAAGTTCTGGGACACAAGCGGGAACGGCACACCGAGAGAAATAGTGGCGGCTAGGGACTGCGTACTGAGGGACGGCCGTCGACATCAGGCTGTGGAAGGCCTCAGTGTCCACAAGCCTAAATGGCAACATTTCAAGGGCCAGTAATTTCGAAAGTTGCGCATTTACTGCTATGGTCTGTGGGTGGGTGGGTATTTGTGTTCAAATGACTGTTATGGACATTTGGACACAGCGCTGGAACAGTGTTGCTGATGGTTCATGCGAAGGTCCAGGTGCAGGGCGAGGGGCATCTACGCCTGCGCCTTAGACAGGGGATTGGACAGCAGTGTGAAACACAGGGGTAGAGGAGGCAGTGGTGTGACCCGCAGACCCAGATTGTGGACCCAGGCATTCGGCCCACTTATTAGGGTGCTAGGATGCCATGTAGCGGATCATGCTGGTAGTGGTGAGGTTGCTAGTGTTCACACCCCAGCTCATTTTGGTACGGCACAGGTTGCAAACTACCACTATTTTGTTGTCTGCACTTTCCTCAAAAAAGTGCCATAATGCGAAACACCTACACCTTGGCAAGGTAGATTTACGCATAGGGGGTGCTCGGTGTAACGGTTTCCGGCCTGTTTCGTGTGGGCCGACTTCTCCCTTTTTGCAACCCCACTGCCTATTCTAACCTGTTTCGGTGCTGCTGATCCCTCCCCCTCTGTACTGCTGTCCTCGCTCGGCTTTTCACCTTCTCATGTTAAGTCAGTGACCTAATCGTCAACCACCTCCTCTTCCACTACCTCACTCTGCTCATCCTCCTGACTTAACCTAACAACAACCTCAGTGATTGACAAATGTGTCTCATCATTATCCACCTCGTGAACGAATGATTTCTGTTCACCACCGTAATCTTCTTAATCAGGGCACAATATCTCAGGTCCCTCTTCAAGCGTGCTGGGCGCGAGGGCTAAATATAATAGTGGCGCTGGAAAGAGCTCCTCATAATATCCGAGTGTGGGATCATTCGTTTGGCAAGCCTCTCCATGGTGGGAGAAAGGATGATCAGAGTGATGATTCGGTTGACCAGACTCTTGGCTACAGAAGAGGAAGAGAGGGTGTTGCTTAAAGGGGTATTCCCATCTTCACTTTTCATACTTACCTTCGTTGAAAGCAACGTTCCCTTCCTGGATTCGGCTGGGCTTGATTGACGTCTTCCCCCGGCCGGGCCGCGCTTGCGCAGAAGACTGAAGATTTTCTCCCGACTGGGCAATGTCCTGAATGTGCACGCCGCCATGCATGCGCCATGGTGACTTATTCCTGGCCTGTATAGTACAGAGCCGGTGTGCGCGTTCGCGGCTCTGTACTATACTGGCCAGGAAGAAGTAATCATGTCGCATGCGCAGCGGCGTGCGTGTTCAGGACATTGCGTGGCCCGGCTGGGAGAAAATCTTCAGTCTTCTGCGCAAGCGCGGCCCGGGGTGATTCGACAGGAGAGGTGTCCGTAATCATTAGAGACTAAAGACAACGATCATGTAAGAGGGGACTTATTTTCTCAAAAAGGGTGGGAATTGGGCAATTAAATGTATTTACAAAAATGATCACTGTCAAATCATTAACAGACTAAACAGTTATAATTGTGATGGGAATACCCCTTTAACCGACTGGAAGAATTATCTTCAGCAATCTAACCAACCAACCGTTTGCACTGGTCCGACTTATGTTGTCCTGCGCCGCCCAGCTAAGCTGGGTACAGTGGATGTTTTTGTTTTTTTTCTGGTGCACTGGCAGCAGCACAGTTATATTGCGCCTAGGGCCACGGCCTGTGCGTGCACCATCAGTATCACGCCAACTTCCTCGTCCCTTAGTGCTAGACTTCTTCATATTAATGGTTTTGTCACTAGATGTGGCGCAGACTGTTTTACAGTCCGCAAAAGACAGTTTTCAAATGCAGGACAGTATACAGTACAGACCAAAAGTTTGGACACACTTTCTCATTCAAAGAGTTTTCTTTATTTTCATGACTGAAAATTGTAGATTCACACTGAAGGCATCAAAACTATGAATTAACACGTGGAATTATGTACATAACAAAAAAGTGTGAAACAACTGAAAATATGTCATATTCTAGGTTCTTCAAAGTAGACACCTTTTGCTTTGATTACTGCTTTGCACATTCTTGGCATTCTCTTGATGAGCTTCAAGAGGTAGTCACCTGAAACGGTCTTCCAACAGTCTTGAAGGAGTTCCCAGAGATGCTTAGCACTTGTTGGCCCTTTTGCCTTCACTCTGCGGTCCAGCTCAACCCAAACCATCTCGATTGGGTTCAGGTCCGGTGACTGTGGAGGCCAGGTCATCTGGCACAGCACCCCATCACTCTCCTTCATGGTCAAATAGCCATTACACAGCCTGGAGGTGTGTTTGGGGTCATTGTCCTGTTGAAAAATAAATGATGGTCCATCTAAACGCAAACCGGATTGAATAGCATGCTGCTGCAAGATGCTGTGGTAGCCATGCTGGTTCAGTATGCCTTCAATTTTGAATAAATCCCCAACAGTGTCAGCAGCAAAGCACCATCACACCTCCTCCTCCATGCTTCACGGTGGGAACCAGGCATGTAGAGTCCATCCGTTCACCTTTTCTGCATCACACAAAGACACGGTGGTTGGAACCAAAGATCTCAAATTTGGACTCATCAGACCAAAGCACAGATTTCCACTGGTCTAATGTCCATTCCTTGTGTTCTTTAGCCCAAACAAGTCTCTTCTGCTTGTTGGCAGTGGTTTCCTAGCAGATATTCTACCATGAAGCCTGATTCACACAGTCTCCTCTTAACCGTTGTTCTATGGATGTGTCTGCTGCTAGAACTCTGTGTGGCATTGACCTGGTCTCTAATCTGAGCTGCTGTTAACCTGCGATTTCTGAGGCTGGTGACTCGGATGAACTTATCCTCCGCAGCAGAGGTGACTCTTGGTCTTCCTTTCCTGGGGCCGTCCGCATGTGAGCCAGTTTCTTTGTAGCGCTTGATGGTTTTTGTGACTGGGACACTTTCAAAGTTTTCCCAATTTTTCGGACTGACTGACCTTCATTTCTTAAAGTAATGATGGCCACTCGTTTTTTTTTTTTACTTAGCTGCTTTTTTCTTGCCATAATATAAATTCTAACAGTCTATTCAGTAGGACTATCAGCTGGGTATCCAGCTGACTTCTCCCCAATGCAACTGATGGTCCCAACCCCATTTATAAGGCAGGCAAGAAATCCCATTTATTAAACCTGACAGGGCACACCTGTGAAGTGAAAACCATTTCAGGTGACTACCTCTTGAAGCTCATCAAGAGAATGCCAAGAGTGTGCAAAGCAGTAATCAAAGCAAAAGGTGGCTACTTTGAAGAACCTAGAATATGACATATTTTCAGTTGTTTCACACTTTTTTGTTATGTCTATAATTCCACATGTGTTAATTCATAGTTTTGATGCCTACAGTGTGAATCTACAATTTTCATAGTCATGAAAATAAAGAAAACTCTTTGAATGAGAAGGTGTTTCCAAACTTTTGGTCTGTACTGTATGTCACAGAAACCCACAGAATATGGACACTATATTAGTTTGCTTGTATATGGAGGTGTATAAACTCCAATTTAAATGTGCCTGTTTTTCATCCACATGCTACATTTAGGTGCACCTGTGAAGCCTGGGCCATACCAGCCAGTCTTGAGTGGGACTCCCAGACTCCTCCCTCCTCCCATTGCTAGCATGGTAAATACTGGAGTTAACTGGCGAGTTGTCTGTGAGTCAGTCCTCACACTCCTGCAATTCACCCACTTGCCCCTGGTATTGCTCATACGGCTCAGGTAGGTGAGTGTTAGAACCCAAGCCAATTGAGAAACCTTGGCGCGGTACTCGGGCTCAGACATGTCCTCTTGGTAGGACATGTTTGCTAATCTCTCAATTTTAACATCAGTTTGAGGGCTTAGGAAGATTGCAGAGTGCACCTGTCCTTGTTATTAGCTAACACTATATTAAAATTGCCCTAAAGAAACAGTTTTCGGATGGCGTACTGGATATGTCACGGATGTATATTAAACAAACACTACAGACAATAAATGTGGCGCGGATTATTTGAATTTACACAAACAGACAGAGTCTGCGGATGATGTACAGTATATGTCACTAATAGGTATTAAACAAAAATATCTTGCTGCTGTCAAACACACACACAGTAGTCCTTAACCCCTTTAGGGCACAGCCATATTTCACTTAAGGACCAGGCCATTTTTTGCTAATCTGACCATTGTCACTTTATGTGGTGATAACTTTAAAACGCATTGACTTATGCAGGCCATTCCGAGATTCGTTTTCGTCACATTTTGTACTTCATGACACTGGAGTAAAAAAAAAAGCATTTTTATTTGTAAAAAAAATACAAAATTTGCCCAAAATTTGGAAAAATTAGCAAATTTTCGAGTTTCAATTTCTCTACTTCTATAATACATAGTAATACCTACAAAAATAGTTATTACTTTACATTCCCCATATGTCTACTTCATGTTTGGATCATTTTGGGAATTACATTTTATTTTTGGGGGATGTTACGAGGCTTAGAAGTTTAAGCAAATGTTGAAATCTTTCATAAATTTTCAAAAACCCACTTTTCAAGAACCAGATCATATCTGAAGTCACGTTGTGAGGCTTAAATAATAGAAACCACCCAAAAATGAGCCCATTTTAGAAACTACACCCCTCAAGGTATTCAAAACAGATTTTTACAAACTTTAACCCTTTAGGTGCTGCACAAGATTTAATGGAAAATAGAGATACAATTCCAAAATTTCACTTTTTTGGCAGATTTACCATTTTAATATTTTTTTTCCAGTTACAAAGCAAGGGTTAACAGCCAAACAAAACTCAATACTTATGGCTCTGATTCTGTAGTTTACAGAAACACCCCATATGTGGTCGTAAACCGCTGTAAGGAAGATTTTTCTGGACTGTTTTTTTGCTGTCCCATTTGAAGCCCCTCTGATGCAGCCCTAGAGTAGAAACTCCCAAAAAATTACCCCATTTTAGAAACTACGGGATAGGGTGGCAGTTTGCTGGTACTATTTTAGGGTGCATATGATTTTTGGTAGCTCTATATTACACTTTTTGTGAGGCAAGGTAACAAGAAATAGCTGTTTTGGCAGTTTTTATTTTTTGTTATTTACAACATTCATCTGACAGGTTAGATCATGTGGTATTTTTATAGACCAGGTTGTCACAGACGCGGCGATACCTAATATGTAAACTTTTTTTTTTATTTATGTAAGTTTTACACAATGCTTTCATTTTTGAAACCAACAAAATAATAATCATGTTTTAGTGTTTCCATAGTCTGAGAGCCATAGTTTTTTCAGTTTTTTTAGGCGATTACCTTGGGTAGGGTATGATTTTTGCGGGATGAGATGACGGTTTGATTGGCACTATTTTGGGGTGCATATGACTTTTTGATCGCTAATACACTTTTTGTGATGTAAGGTGACAAAAAATTGTTTATTTAGCACAGTTTTTATTTTTTTATGGTGTTCATCTTAGGGGTTAGGTCATGTGATATTTTTATAGAGGTGGTCGATACGGATGCGGCGATACCTAATATGTTAACCCCCCCTATTTTTAACCAATTTTTTCTGTTTCTTTTTTTACTTTATTTGGGAAAATGACGTTTTTGTTTATTTTTACTTGAAAATGTAAAAAAAAAAATGGGGGGGGGGGGGACTTTATTTTTTCAACTTTTTTTCACTTTATTTTTTTGCCCCACTTTGGGACTTCAACTTTTGGGGTCTAATCCTTTACAATGCATTCCAATACAGGGGGGTGGATCTCACAGGCTCGTCACAGGAAGGCAGTGCCGAGGCCTCAGGAAGGCATCTCGCTGCCTTCCATGCCATCGGGTCCACCCTACAGCCCCACGGGGACCCAATGGCACCGCCTCCCGCCGCCGCACCAGGTAAAAGCCGCAAACCGCAGGTCTGAATTGACCCCCCCGTGCATTTAGCCAAGGTGCCTACTCAATGATTTGAGCAGGCATCTTGTTCTGATCACCGCCCGAAGCGCGGCGGTGATCGGAAATACATAGTACGTACCGATACGTCCTGTGTCCTTAAGGATGGAGACATCAGGGCGTACCGGTACGCCCTATGTCCTAAACAGGTTAAAAGGACTTTGGGGTCTTTGAAAAGTTTTTGGTAGTAAAAAGAGCAAATTTCTGCATTCTGTCCCTTCCTCAGCATGGATGTCCCTGAGACTGATCAATTTAGCGCAGTTAAAAATATATTGCTGCTCTAAAACACACACAGTAGTCCTTAATGGGACTTTTGGGTCTTTGAAAAGCTTTCTTCGAATAATAACTGAATTTCGCTCCCTACACTGCCTTTTCCTTCTTACCCTCTGCTCTCTCAGACTATGACTGATCTGAGCAGCTATATAGCACCCCATGACGTGTTCCGGCCAGCCAATCACTGTAATGCGACCAGCCAACATGGCTACTGGAATTACATTGGAATTACAGTGATGGCAGTACTTACCTGCACATTTATTGGCTGCTTAGCAGCCGCAAAATATGCGGGAAGGAAACTAAAGCATGGCGCTCAAGCACATGCAGTACTCGGTTGAGTTCTGCCATGTGGCGAGCATAGCGATGCTCAAGCTGAACAGGTATTCGGCCGAGCGTGCTCGCTCATCACTAGAAAACATATAAGAAGTCTGCTACTTTGTATAGGGCGAGTTAGGGCTGTTTGGATTCTTCTGGATCTCTCTGCATCATTTGAATTGTAGACCACCAACTCTGACTCAGTATGCTCAAATCTATTAGACTAAGGGCTCATTCACATGGCCGTTTGGCCGTGCCCATGTTGTGGTCCGCAAACACCTATTTTTTTTGGCAGTGCGGACGGATCACGGACCCATCCAAGTTGAATGGGTCTGCATCCGTCGCGGCAGCCATATGGATGATGCCCGTACATTGGGGACCGCAATTGCACAATACGGACGAGCAGCAGCCGTGTGAATGAACCCTTAAAAGGGAACCAGTCACCAGTTTTCTGCTGCTAGGTTTCTAACAGCTCCAGCCCATGCCAATCAGTTCCCATATACATTAGCTCAGGGCTTTCCCCGCCCACCTGCCTCTGACAGTTTTTTTTTTCCCCCCTCTGAACCAGCAGCAGGTGGGCGAAGAAAGCCAGGAGTACATGAATATGTATCGGTGGGCGTTGGAGCTGTTCACTACAAGATTTTGGCAAAAGTGACCCAGCATTTTGCTAAAGGGATCTGTCACTAGTTTATGTTACCCTTAGTTAGGACACCTTAAGACTGGTGACAAATTCCATTTAGACACTGCTCTCTTCTGATTTTCTTTTCATCTCTCCACCCTCTCTTCCAGTGTATCATTTGCTAGCTCTACTTCTCCTCTTCCTCTTGCTGTTGGTGTTCCTCAGGGTTCAGTCCTAGGTTCTGTTCTCTCTTCAGAGCATCAGTAGATTTGGTTTTCAGTCCCATCACCCCAGCAATACTACAAACCGTCAGTGATTGTCTGGCGGCTCTCTCTAACATCAAATTCTCTCTATCTAAAACGGAATCTTTAAAAAACAGAACTTCTTGTCTTTCCCATCTACTAACCTACCTTAATATAATATTTCAATTACGGTGGTACCATCATAACCCCTGGGCAGTACACCCGCTGTATTGGGGTTAAGTTTCACTCAGGTTCTTTTCCTTTGCTTCCCATGTTTAATCACTGGCACTCATGTCGTCTGCACCTAAAGAACATCTCCAGAATCCACCCTTTTCTCACAGTTCCCAGGAAACAGTGGAGAAACAGCCAATAAAATAACCTCCAACAACAACTCAAATGCATATCAACTGGATCTGTCAGTATGTCGGGCTATATAAATAAGTATCATGGAATTTTTGGGGGATCCACTACTGGTTTTAGCTTACTAATTACAGACCAAATTATGAATGTGTCTTATTTTGTGAATTTCTTATACAAATATGTGGTAATGTATCCTGCTTCTCTGTAATTAACATGCTGAACAGGGCTCCAGACAAAAAAAAAATATTTCAAAGAGCCATTGGCTCCTAACCGGAAAAATGTAGTCGCCAAATTCAAATTTTTAGTCGCCAAATTTAAAATACATATATAAAAATTTTTAAAAACCCACACGTCTTACCTAGGGTTGTCACGATACCAAAATTTTGACTCTATTTTGATACCATAAAAAAGTATTGCGATAGACGAAACCACGTGAAAAAAATAAAACACCCAAAAAGCCGTGTGCATTCCATATTTTATGGAACGTCTGGACCATAATAGAACAGTCCTAACCTAATTTTTGTCGGGACAGTGTTCACTGCATAGGAGATATTTTTAAATATTTTAATAGTTTGCACTTTTTCGGGCGTGGCAATATGTAATTTTATTGTTTATACATTTTATAAATGTAAAATTGGGCAAGGGGGTGATTCAATCTTAATATTTAGTGGTTTGATTTTTTTTGTACTTTTTTATTTAATAACCACCCTTAGGGGCTAGAACGTGGGATCTTTCATCCCTTGTCCTATTCACCCTGATCGATCTATATCACACTCTCCCTGCTGCTCTTTGCTTTGTGCACACAGCAGCAGGGAGCAGACTATGGCAGCCAGGGCTTCAGGCTTACACTGCTGGGGTTCCGGTCGGAACTGCCACTGCCACCAATGATTATAATACTACTTGGGGAGGGGGTTGGGTGTGACCCAATATGCAAAACTGTGCAGTCTAGTATCTTATAGAGACCATGGTGCACATCATTTTCTCACCAGCATGCACAGTGGAGAAAAATGGAGTCCCTCCCCACTGTGATACGGCTGTCACTGCCACCAATGAAAAGATTAAGGGGAGGGGGTTGTGAAGCTGCCGCTGGCCACCGGTGATTATAATACTGAGTGGGGGGCTGGTTGGCCACTGCCTTAGGTTCGGCACCTTGGGGGTTAATTGACGGGTTTGGTGGGATCGCGTTTCCCGTCATTGAGGCCGTCTGCTGGCTGTGTGATACAGCCAGCACCCGCTGCGTATATTTGTGTGGCAGCTTCCGATTAGAGCCCCAGCAGTGAAATCGTGGGCCTCTGATGGGTTTTCATGGCAGCCAGGAGGCTACTAAAGCCTTCCAACCTCCCTGCTACTGTATACACAAAGCCAGGGCAGCAGGGACAGTTTAAAATCCTATTTACATTAATAGATCTCTACTAGGGTGAAAAGGGCAAGATTTAAAAAATAAAATAAAAAAAATAATAAAACACCAAAATATTAAAAGTTAAAATCACCCCTTTCCCAATTTTCAAATAAACAATAATAAAAATAAACAGAAATCCCCACAACCGAAAAAGTCTGAACTATTAAAATATTTAAAAATATCTCCTAGGCGGTGAACTCAATAACAGAATAAATAAAATAAAAAACACACAATTTGCCTTTTTTTTTTTGTCACCTTGTCCCCCCAAAAAATAGGATAGGACTGTTCTATTGTGGGCCAGACGTTTGCATAAAATGCGCAATGCACACAGCTTTTTTGTCGCTTTATTTTTCTTTTGCGTGGCATCGAATGGTATAGAGTATCGCAATACTTTTTTGTGGTATCAAAATCCAATCTAAATTTTGGTATCGTGACAACCCTAGTTTTAACACACATGTATGTGTTCAGGAAAAATTGCTAAAAACTGATTGGTTTGAATGCCAGGAGTCTGACTCCCACTGATTTGATATTGATGATCCATTCCAAGAATAGGTCACCATAATGTTACTAAATCATAAATCCTCCGTCTTTTTTATTTTGTTAAATAACTGTTGAATTTAAAGGGAACCTGTCACCGGGATTTTGTGTATAGAGCTGAGGACATGGGTTGCTAGATGGCCGCTAGCACATCCGCAATACCCAGTCCCCATAGCTCTGTGTGCTTTTATTGTGTAAAAAAAAAAAAAAAAAAAAAAAAAAAAAAATGATTTGATACATATGCAAATTAACCTGAGAGGAGTCCTGTCCCTATGAGTCAGGGACAGGACTCATCTCAGGTTAATTTGTATATGTATCAAATCGTTTTTGTTTACACAATAAAAGCACACAGAGCTATGGGGACTGGGTATTGCGGATGTGCTAGCGGTCATCTAGCAACCCATGTCCTCAGCTCTATACCCAAAATCCAGGTGACGGGTTCCCTTTAAAATGTTAAAGGGATTTCGCAGGCTCCTGTGATATTGATCACCTATCCTCACAATAGGTAACCGATTTCTGATCGGTGGGGGTCTGACATCCCACACCCCCACAAAAAGTTGTTACCTGCAGCTAGAAATAGCACTTTGAACTGAGCTCTGCTTCTGGCTCAGCTTCAAAGTGTAGTACCGTAGCTGTGCAAGATTACTGCGGCTCCGCTACTGTTCACTTAAATGGAATGAATGAATCCATCAAAAGGGCTAAATGGGTGAGAACAGACCAGTCTATTCACCACAAAGTGTTTGAGTGCTGTGTACCCTGCAGATTAGCAGCTTGAAGTGATTATAAACCTCTTTCCCCACATAGTAATCCCTCCGATAACAATTTGCCCCCACACAGTATCCTACCACTCTACCTGTGCTCTACACGCTACAAATGATCTACAGTAAGACTAATATCCAGCATAATTCGAAACCTCTCACTCCCATTTTCAAGACTTTTTCTGAGCTGCACCAGCTCTCTGGAACGCCCTACCCCAAGGTTAATTCATAAAATCTATAGTTTTAGGTGCTCCCTAAAAACACATCTTTTTAGGTTTGCCTACCACTTCTCCTAATATAATTCTTCTCCATTAAAACCACCCCCCCAATCATCATTCTTCTGGACATGATCCATCATCCAATTGTATCCACCACACCTCATGTACTCAGAAGCACTACAGATATTTGCTGGTAACTGGCTGATGCAGTTGTATTATATACTTCCACACAGTGGCGTGCCCAGGGTGTTTGGCACCCCCCTCCCCCAATACTTGACCACATACCTCTTACATCTAGGGACATCTCCTGTCATGTAGACCTTCTCTTTCCTCTTCTCCTCTGTTAGACCGCCATGACGAATTCTTTCAGCCGCATCTCATCTCTACAGAGTTTATTACACAGACACGTTCGATTTCTCAGTTTTTCCATCAACCTCCCCCATCCTGGTGTCCCCACAGTGTCATCCTGCTGCCATCCCCAATACTGTGCCCGTTCTGCCCCCCCCAATTCCCCAGGTACTATTCTGGTAAAAAAAAAATTGTGAACCCAGTAGACATAATTGGGGTCATTTATCAAACTGGTGCAAAGTAGAACTGGATTTTCAAAAGAGCTATCAAATATTAAAGGTGGAATCTGATTGGCTGCTATGGGCAACTAAGCCAGTTTAACTTTACACCAGTTTGATAAATTAACCCAAATGTCCCTATAGTGTCTACAGCAACTATAATGTCATCTAGAGTGACCCCAGTAATATTAACACCCTATATTGTGCTCCAGGCAATAATCCCTGTATAGTGTCCCCAGAAATAATAGAATTGCCCCTACAGTGCCTCCCCAATAGCAATTCCCCCCACGCTGCACCCATATAGTAATTTCCCCCACACTACCCCATAGTAATTTGCTCCCCCCACACAGTAATAGTAATTCCCCCCACACACACACACACACACACAGTAATTTCCGCCACACTGCCCCATACAGTAATTTCCCCCACACTGCCCTCATATAGTAATGTGCTCCCCACAGTAATTTTCCCCACACTACCCCATAGTAATTTGCTCCCCCCACACAGTAATAGTAATTCCCCCCCCCCCACACACACACACACAGTAATTTCCGCCACACTGCCCCCATACAGTAATTTCCCCCACACTGCCCTCATATAGTAATGTGCTCCCCACAGTAATTTTCCCCACACTGCACCCACATAGTAGTTTGCCCGACACTGCCCCCACACTGCACCCATAGAGTAATGTCCCCCACACTGTAATTTCCCCCACACAGTCATTTTCCCCACACTGCCCCCACACAGTAGTTTGCCCCACACAATAATTTGCCACACACTGCACCCATACAGTAATGTCCCCCACACTGCCCCATATGGTAATATCCCCCACACAGTCATTTCCCCCACGTTCCCCATATGGTAATTTCCCAATATCACAGTCGTTTACCCCACATTGCTCCCATACAGTAGTTTCCCCCACACTGCCCCCACAAACTAGTTTCCCCCACAAAGTAATTTCCCCCACATAGTAATCCCTCCCATAATTACCGCATTTTTCGCCCCATAAGATGCACTTTTTCTTCCCCCAAAACGGGGGAGAAATTCCCCTGCGTCTTATGGGGCGAATGGTTGCCGTTTTACATCGCAAGCTGCGATGTAGATGCGAGCGGGGACTCGGGGAGGGACTGGGAGGAGGAGCTGGGGCCGGCAATAGCGGCGGGGCGGTGCAGTCAGTGTAGTATCCCCGCCCCGCCGCTCCGGTATAGTAATATAAGATGTCATATTCATTTATTGGTTATTAAACATGCCCCCTCAGTCGTATTACTACCTTATATCCTAATCGCATCTGTAGAATTCATGCAGGCCGGACGAGCAGCAGCAAGTCTTGTCATGTGCCTGCGCCACCTACTTTATGAATGAAGCAGGCGGCGCAGACAAGTGACGTCACTGAGGGACGCGCCGGCCGCCCGCCTGAATTCTACAGAAGCAATTAGGATGTAAGGTAGTAATCGGACTGAGGGGGCATGTTTAATAACCAATAAATGAATATAACATCTTATATTTGTATACTGGCGGCGGCGCCGGGGGGGGCGGCTGCGATCTGTGGATGTCACTGTTATGGGCCGGGGGGGGGGGGTCTGTGGATGTCACTGTTATGGGCTGGGGGGGTCTGTGGATGGCACATATATAACAGTGCCACCCACAGATCCCCCCAGCCCATAACAGTGCCAGCCACAGATCCCCCCCACCGTAACAGTGCCAGCCACAGATCCCCCTGTAACAGTGTCAGTCATCCACAGATCCCCCCCCATAACAGTGTCCGTCATCCACAGATCCCCCCCATAACAGTGTCCGTCATCCACAGATCCCCCCCATAACAGTGTCCGTCATCCACAGATCCCCCCCATAACAGTGTCCGTCATCCACAGATCCCCCCATAACAGTGTCCGTCATCCACAGATCCCCCCATAACAGTGTCAGTCATCCACAGATCCCCAGTAATAGTGCCATCCACAGACCACCATTAGTTCCAAACCCACCAAACACACAGCACACCTTTTAGATTAAAAATATTTTTTTTCTTATTTTCCTCCCCAAAAACCCAGGTGCGTCTTATGGGCCGGTGCGTCTTATAGGGCGAAAAATACGGTAATGTCCCCACATAGTAATCCCTCCGATAACAATTTTCCCCCACACAGTATCCTACCATAATATTTTTCCCCCACATGTCTTCCTGTGTCCCCCAAAGTAGGCGCATAAAAAAAGAAAAAAAAAGAAAAAGAAAAAAAAAACCCTAAAAGCAAAATACTCATCTATGTCCAGGCGCTTGCTCGCAGAGGAAGGCGCACACACTTCACTGTGATGCTGCGTCCCGACACAGGCGCGCACAATGACATCATCATGCATGCCTGCTCCGGGATTTCACTACCGCATAGGCCTCAGGCCTACTTGGCCTAAAGGCTATGGCGGTGATCGGCGGCAGGGTAGGGAACTATGCGCTCCTGTGCCCCGCCGCAGTACGTGGACGTCAGCGCTCCAGCAATGAGAGTTTACATCTGCATTGATGGAAGCGCTCATTGCTTCTGGCACCCCCCTGAGAGCAGGCAACCAGAGCGGACCGCACCCCCCCCCTCCCCCCCCCCCCTCCCAGGCACGCCACTGTTCCCACATTTTGTAAAGATGGCTGGACCATATTACAACATTAACACTTTTTAACCTTTTGTGTCACTCCTATCTCCTCATAGATTGTAAGCTCTTGTGAGCAGGGCCCTCATTACTCTTGTTTTAATCGTTGATTTGTTTGTTGCTGTCTGTCTGTTAGTATATGAAGGGCTCCTGATTGCAAAGCGCTACTAAATACATTGGTGCTATATAAATGAAGATTTTAAACGTAACCTGTCACCTCCAAAAACCATCCCAACAGTATCTGACAGTAGCCAGCAGCGTGTTTCCGACGATAATTTTCTTCATGAAGGCCGATGCGGCTAAAGAAAACATTATTTTATCCCCTGCCGGGGCGCTTCTCTAGTCATGCTTGAAGTCAAGGGGGCTGCGGCCTCCTTGCTTCAAGTCACGGTAACCGTGCCCCCTTCCCTGCCCCTTCTCTGTGACTGACAGCCGGCAGTTTGACTGGCTTTGCAGAACTCTCTGCATAGCGCTGTCAGTCACAGCAAAGTGGCAGGAAAGGGGGCGCGGTTACCGTGACTTGAAGCAAGGAGGCCGCTGCCCCCTTGACTTCAAGCATGACTAGCGAAGCGCGCCGGCAGGGGATGAAATAACGTTTTCTGAGCTTTAGCCGCATCAGCTTTCAGGAAGGAAATTATCGTCAGAATCACGCTCCTGGCTACCGTCAGATACTGCTGGCGGCTTGGGATGGTTTTTGGAGGTGACAGGTTCCGTTTAATATTGTCAGGGCCGGGGACTTCTAGACTGCATTAACTATGAACATCTGCAGTACATTTACAATGACACAGGTTTAAATCACAGGCTTGTGGTCCTAAACTGTTTTTTTTTTTTTTTTCAAAATGTTTCACTTTATTCTATAATATGAATTCTTCGATTGCATTTTAACATTTTTATATATAAACTAACAAATAACTGAAAAGTTTTAGGTGAAATCAACATTCACACAGCTGACATTTATAAGCAAATAAATAGGACAAAGAGACAAATTTGGCAACATATTTCTGTGTTTATTTTCTATAGTGCAGATCTGGGAATTCTTTACTGCGTATCAGTTATGAATATAAACATACAGTATATTTACATACAACATTGTAGCATATCAAATAGGAAAACAATTAGTAGCATTAGAACATTTTCTGGAGCTGTACATGTGAAAATAGACTGGATATTTTTTATGCATTATAGCTATATACAGTATATTGGAAAATAACCCAATAAGATGAAACCTTTGCAGATGGAAAACTATAACAGGATAAATGATGGAAAACTAGAAAACAACATATAAAAGGTAAATTTATAACCACAAAAAAAATCTATATTTTTAATATAGTATGTTTTTGTATATTAAAGCGGCTGCCACTAGGATCAATCCAATGAAACCAGACAGACTGCCTGTTAGGGCTCATCATGCTGACTAAAAAAATACCTTTCTGTTGTCTGTATGATAAACAGCTGAAGAGTAATTAACATTTGTATTCATATGCAAATGAGAGGATGGAGCACCAGGAGTCAGGACTGAATCCTTTGAGCACTACTTTGTAACACATCCTGGGCTCTGCACCTCCACTTCATTGACAGGGCTAGACATGATGAGGGAAGAGATGTGTCCTGGCATCTACATAACAAACTATGTACTACAGCTTAACCACACTGAGGTCTGTTCAGAAAGCTAATCTACATATTAATGCTTTATTCACAAGTACAATACATGATTATAAGGTCACCAGTAATATGTGTTCGCTTATAAGTATAGAACATATATGCTTCTCTATGTGGTAATGCTATAGAGCTTTGTGGTAAGTGCATTAGTTTTGCATGCAGAGATTCCAGGTTTGAATCATAGGCGAGACTTCCAGGTTTTTTTCCTTCCATATTTAACCCATAATAAAAGTCTATGGGGTCATAGAGCAGCTTTAAATAAAAAAAAATAATACCAAAATATAAAAGGCACTCATTTAATAAGGCTGGCGTTTTAGACGCCCTGCGCTGGATTGCTGAAATTATGTAGAGGTGCTGTTGATTCTAAATGTAAGACAGTTTCCTTGCACAAAAGTGGTTTAGATCTGTTTGTAAATGACCACCAAAATTTTGAATAAAACAATTAGATGATAAATACTCCACAAAATAATGGGGAACTGCGTTCATCTATATTTACAGGAGTTGGAAATATCATGAAAAGATAACACTTTCTAGTATGTCTAATCTAGCATCTTGCATAGTTTTCGGGGTTTTAATTTATAGTGGTCCTCCCAGAAAATAAATTTATCACTTATCTACCGCAGACTCAAATGGTCAATGAACGACAGTACTATCCACTTTAAAGGGTTATTCCAGGTTTAGACCATTTTTACTTTTGCTCAGTACTGCACTGTACCCAAAGAAAGAAATCCACTCACCTGCTCCCCACTGCTTGGTTTTGCTGGGTCCCTTAGGCCCCTTTCACACGAGCGTTACGGATTGGCTCCGGATGCGTTCAGTGAAACTCGCAACATTTTGCAAGCAAGTTCAGTCAGTTTTGTCTGCAATTGCGTTCAGTTGTTTAGTTTTTCTATGCGGGTGCAATGGGTTTTGATGCATTTTTCATGCGCATGATAAAAAGTGAAGGTTTACAAACAACATCTCTTAGCAACCATCAGTGAAAAACGCATCACATCTGCACCTGAAGACCCATTCACTTCTATGGGGCCCGGGCTGCGTGAAAAACGTGGAACCGATGCTTGAAAAAAACGCTCATGTACAGATGTAGTACAGTTAACACATGCTTTCTGAGACGTGTTATCTAAACTAAATGCGTTAAGCAAACACCTGCCATTGCTTTTCAATGGCTTTTGTTTCAAGGTAACACAATGAGTTAAGAAATTTGAGTTAAAGAGGACCTTTCACTTGTATAAACTATGTGAACTGAGTATGCTGCCATATAGAGCGGCGCCCGGGGATCTCACTGCACTTACTATTATCCCCGGGCGCCGCTCCGTTCTCCCGTTATAGGCTCCGGTACCTTTGCTCCTTAAGTTATAGTAGGCGGGTGGTCCCTTGTCGTGTGGGCGTCTCCTTCTCCTAGGCTGCAGCGCTGGCCAATCGCAGCGCACAGCTCACAGCCTGGCAGGTTTTTTTCTCCCAGGCTGTGAGCTGTGCGCTGCGATTGGCCAGCACTGCAGCCTAGGAGAAGGAGACGTCCACAGGACAAGGGAAGACCCGCCTACTATAACTTAAGGAGCAAAGGTACCGGAGCCTATAACGGGAGAACGGAGCGGCGCCCGGGGATAATAGTAAGTGCAGTGAGATCCCCGGGCGCCGCTCTATATGGCAGCATACTCAGTTCACATAGTTTATACAAGTGAAAGGTCCTCTTTAAGAGTTTGTGTTAACCCTGATACATTTGTACACAGACCATTGAAATGAATTGGTCAGGATTAAGTGCGGGTGCTATGCGTTAACATTACGCATTACAACCACACAAAAAACTCGCTCGTGTGACAGGGGCCTTACTGAATATGGGTATATGCCTGGGATCCGAAGCATCAGTGAGAGGAGCACAATACTTGCCAAAAGTAAAAAGTTGCCTAAACCTGGAATAACCCTTTAAGCATTGCCTGCAAATGCTTCTGATATGGATTGTGGAAGTGGCGAATTTTGATACTTTTGTCTATTACGCCATTCGACATATTGGAAAAATATTTTTATATTGTAATAGTATTGTTTTAGGAAACTGTGAACCCCATGATGTTTATATTTTTAGTTATTTTTGTATTCATTTTTTTATTCTAAAGGAAAGGGGGTGATTAAAATTGTTTTTTTTTTTATATATATATATATATATTTTTTTTTTTACATTTTTTTTAATGTTTTTGTAGCCACTGTTTGAGGCTACAACACTCTTTATTTTTTTTTCTTCTTCTTCTTCTTCTATTCAATATTACCATGTTCCATACAGGATTTGCTCATTTCTTACGTTGGCCTGCCACCTCCTCTCTGCTCTTCAGAGAAACAGCGCATTAAAGTCAATTGCTGGCATCCCACTGGCCGCAGAGGGATGCTGGTAATGATCCAGAAGCGCGCACTTCTGGGGTTTTGACTGTTAAGATGCCTTTATTATGGCATCCAATTGATGTAATGACTGCGATCGGCATAATCATCAGGGGAAATAAAATGGCCGCTGTCCTATTAGTACACACAAAACCTGTCCTAATCCCATGGCAGCATTACTTCAGAACACTGAGTTTAAGAGCTGCATCCTCCTCCTCGTTGCCCTACTCGTCAGGAATGATGGTCCTGAATGCAGTTTAATATAATCTTCAGCTGAATCTCTGTAGAAATGGAGTTCATGAGGAGACATGGAGACTGTGGTAATGCAGTCTCCATTACCACAGTCTGCCCTGTCCATCCTCTCTGTACTTCATTTGTCCTCATGAACTCCAATCCTACAGAGAATCAGCTGAGGATCTTGTCATCTGTATTCAGGATCATAATCCCTAACAAGCAGAACAGATAAGAGGATGAGGCAGCTCTTTAGCTCTGTGTTTTGAAGTAACTTGTCCTTCTGTGATTAGGATAGGTTTTGTGTGTGTGTACTAATGATTACTCCCTAGACAAAATGAGCCATTATAACTAATGAGAGGTATTTGGGAATATATTTATAATAAAGTAATATTTAAGTATTTTCATTTTCTTAATTCCTGGAAAACCCCTTTATGGTGACCAAAAACATGAACTTTTCTTAATAGCTCCTAATAGTCACTATACTAAAGAGTTATCTTGGTTTGTTAGAAAATTGTGTCCAAATAAACTCAGATTTCTGAGGTCTCAAAAAAACTAGTTGAAAAACAGTTACTTTTGTTTGCTTAAATTTAAAAAGCATCTGTTAGCATATTAAAGGGAACCTGTCACCTAAAAAAACACCAGCATTACCTTAAAAGTAGCCAGCAGTATGTTCCTGTCAGCCGGCTGCTCTTCTTCCTCTACGCAGGCGCCAGGCAAGTGCACCGCCAAGGAGCGCACCGCGCATGCGCGAGACTTGCACCATCACAGCCTCACATCAGGATGCCAATCACAGTGAAGGGAGGACGGGTAAGGTGTGGGCGTAGCTTGACTTGAAGCGAGGAGGCCACTGCCCCCTTGACTTCGAACTCTGCTGTTACATAGCGCGTGCAGGGGATTAAAGTCAGTTTTTCAAGATTTTGGTGCATCTGGCCGGAGGAAGAAAAGGATCTTTAGGAACATACTGCTGGCTACTTTAAGGTAATGCTTGCAGTGTGGGAGGCATTTTTTAGGTGACAGGTTTCCTTTAAAACCGGCATATGGGTTGTTAAAGGGGTTCTGCAGCTTTTAATTAATTACTGATGATCTATCCTTCGGATAGATAATCGGCATCTGATCGGCGGGGGTCTGACACCCAGAAACCCAGCCGATCAGCTAATTTTAGAAGGCAGTAGTGCCGCAGCCTTCTCACAGTTTCCTGCAGGCTAGTGACATCACGACTACCATCACTGACCTGGACGCAGCTCAGCCTCACTGAAGTGAACGAAGCTGAGCCGCGCCCAGGCCAGTGATAGTACTGTAGGTTGTGAAGTCACTGGCCTGTGGGAAACAGAGAGAACCTCGCTGATCAGCTACTGATGATCTATCCAAAGGATAGCTCATCAGTAATAAAAAGCTACAGAACCCCTTTAACCGTTTAAGGACCTCTGCCGTACATGTACGGCGGAAGTCCGGTCCCCAAACATGGCGCCCTCTCTCGCACTTGCAGGGAAGCCATAGCCGCTGGGTTTCTGCTATTTTAAATAGCAGAGACCCACAGCACATCTATCAGCCATAAGGCTGATCGCATACATGTTCCCTTTCAGATGCTGTGGTCAAATGTGATCACGGCATCTGCAGAGTCTGGAAGCGGAAGTCGCACACTTCGGCTCCAGTAACAGCATTCCCCGACTGATATCGAGGAACCTGTTACATTGATCTAATAGGCTAAAGCCTCAAGCAGGCCTCGGTGCCTATTAGATGACTATACCAATACAGGCCACTAGGTGGCAGCATTGTATTGTTATAGTGCAAATGAAGTGTTCAATGGTGACTTAAAAAAAAGTAAAAAAAAAAAAAAAAAAAGAAGTTTGACAAATATTTTAAAAAAAAAGTTCAAAATCACCTTCCTTTCCTTAAAATAAAAATACTTAATATAAAAAAAAACAACATCATGGGCATCGCCGCGTGCGAAAATGTCCTTAGTATTAAAATATAACAATATTAATGGCATACGGCAAATGGCTTAACTGGAAAAATTAATAAAAACAGCCAATTTGCCATTTTTTGTCACCTCAACTACCCAATAATTTTTTTTTACTAAAAGTGATCAAAAAGTCGCACACACTTCAAAGTATCACTGAAAAGAACAGCTCCGTACACATAGCTACAAAAAACGTATAGGAGTCAGAATATGGGTTTAAAAAAACACTTATTTTTCCTCAAAGTTTTTATTTATTTATTTTTCAGAATTAAAACGCAAGAAAAATTATACAAGTATCGTTGTAACCATACTGACCTGGAGAATGAAGAATAAAAGGTCAATTTTACCGCAAAGTGTACAGTGTAAAAAAAATTAAAAATTAAAAGAATTGCGTTTTTTCCCAATTCTACCACATTTAGTTTTTTTTGCCCACTTCCTACTACATGGTATGCAACCTTAAATGGTGCGATTAGAAAGTACAACTTGTCCCGCAAAAAAATAAGCCCTCATAAGGCTATGTGAATGGAAAAATAAAAAAGTTAGGACTATGGGAAGGCATAGAGTGAAAAACGAAAACGCAAAAATGGAAAATCCCAGGGTCCTTAAAGGGGTTGTCCAAGTTATATTAGGTCATCAATATCAGATCGGCGGTAGTCAGACACCCGGCACCCCCGCCGATCAGCTGTTTGAAGAGAAGGCGCACGCCATGCCAGTGCTACCTCCTCTTCACTGTTTACCTTCTAGTCGTTGCATCTGCAGCGGTGAACAGGTGTAATTACACCCAAGCAGTCCCATTGATTTTATCTTTCTTTTGTCAATATCTTGAACAGCTGCAGACATATCTCAGTTTTTATTTATATTACTTAAAGGGTTATCTGAGACTAAAAAATGTCCCCCATATGCCCGAGCCCCTCACACTGAATATACTTACCTGGCTCCCCACTTTCTGTACCGCTCCCACTTTCTGTGCCGCTCCTGGTCCCAGCACAGCCAATGCAGCTTCTCTCCATCCGGTCTCGTGGTGGGGGGCAGCCAATGGCAGGTGGTGACGGGGACAAACCTCCCTAGCATTACCTGGGATGCTAGGGAGGCTTGTCCCCATCTGCCATTTGCTACTCTTGTAACGCCCCTGTGCTCTGCACACTCTCCCTCCCCTTGATGGACTGACAAGAAGTCCAGCCCTATCATTTAAGGGGATATACAGTATCTACAGCTCTTCAACATACTGACAAAAGAATGGTATTGTTTTAAAGGGGTTCTGCAGTTTTTTTTTAAACTGATGATCTATCCTCTGGATAGATCATCAGCATCTGATCGGCGGGGTTCCGACACCCGGGACCCCTGCCGATCAGCTGTTTGAGAAGTCAGCGGCGCTGGCAGTAGCGCCACGGCCTTCTCGCTGTTTACTGAAGGCCCAGTGACATCACGACTAGTATCAATGTCCTGGGCGGGGCTAAACTGTTCACTTGAATGGAGCTTAACTCCGCCCAGGCAATTGGATACTAGTCGTGATATCACTGGGCTTGCAGTAAACAGTGAGAAGGCCATGGCACTATAGACTGCGCCGCTACCTTCTCAAACAGCTGATCCCCGCCGATCAGAGGATAGATCATCAGTTTAAAAAAACTGCAAATCCCCTTTAATTAGCAGGAGATATATTGTCTGGTAGTGTGCCTGGTTTAAAGGGTTTCTGTCCCTAGAATGTTCACTATTAAACTGGCTGACATTAGTGATGTGCTAATTTAAGCTGCACCTAACTATGCTATTCTTGTGATTATTCATGCCCCTGGTACTGCAGAATTCTTACTTTTATAGTATGCGTATTAGTCTCCAGGAGGAGGGGGGGTTGCTCCTGCACCTAGAGGCTCCGTTCTCCCACCTCATTACACGCCCTCCAAGTCTTGATTGACAGGGCCAGGCAGCATTCGCATCCTCCTGCCGCCCCTGTGCACTGGGGAAATCTTGCGCCATTCAGTATTCAGCGCAGGCGCGGTAGGGGAGCTGGCAGCTGGCGAGCGTCCTTCCCTCAACGTCCCTCCTGCTCCTAGAGGCTAATTTGCATACTATAAAAAGTAAGCATTCTGCAGTAATGGGGACATGGATAATCGCAAGAATAGCATAGTTAGGTGCAGCTGACATTAGCACATCACCAATGTCAGACAGTTTAATAGTGAAAATTCTAGTGACGGAAACCCTTTAATAGGATCATGCTGACAGATGCTCTGTATAGCGAATATTAAAAATCACATAAAATCACTGCACACACAACAGGTTATTGTCAGAAGGAAAGGATTGGATACTTGCCTTCATAATTGCTGCACGCTGACAAAACGATTGTGGGATTTTCAAGGTACCAATATTAGACCTGTCATGCAAGAAAGAAAAAGTTCAGAAAGAAAACTACAAACAGTGAAATAACATGTATGTAAAATAGTTAATAATTAAAGGGATTAATCACACAAAAAGTTTTACCATGCAGTCCAGTCCTGCATAACGGAAAACAGGACGGATCCGTTATGCTGCCCATAAAGTCAAAACGGAAGTCTTTAAAAGGCATTCCGTTTTGCTTTCCATCATAATAGATGTCAATGGGAAATATAACGGATCAGTCTGGTTTCCATTATGCAGAACGGAAAAAAAAAGTCCAGTCGTCAGGACTTTGTTTTCCGTCTTGCATAACGGGAACCAGACGGATCCGTTATGATTCCCATTGACTTGCATTATGATAGATAAAAATGGAATGCCTCTTAAAGGCTTTCGTTTTGACTTCCGTCTTATGGATTCCGTTATAACGGAAAACAAAAACTGAATCCATAACGGTGATGTGAACCCGCTCTTACAAAAATATTTAAAGTTTTTTAATGTACATTTTTCTCTTTGGTAGCGACCTCTGGTGTTTTTCCTACAGCCAAGATTTTGGTCCCCCTTATCCTGCCTTCAGTGGTAAAACAAACATGATCCGCAGCTTCTCTACTCCCTTCCCTTCAGTGCCTATGTAGTAATCTTTATTCCCAGAGAACCCTTTAACCACCTCAGCTCCCCTAGCTTAAACACCCTTAATGACCAGACCATTTTTTTTACAATTCTGCACTACACTACTTTCACCGTTTATTGCTCGGTCATACAACTTACCACCCAAATGAATTTTACCTCCTTTTCTTCTCACTAATAGAGCTTTCATTTGGTGGTATTTCATTGCTGCTGACATTTTTATTTATTTTTATATTAATCAAAATTGTCCAAAATGTTTGCCAAAAAAATGACATTTTTCACTTTCTGTTGTAATATTTTTTTTAATCAAAACTACATTTCTATAGAAATTTTTCTCTAAATGTATTGTTCTACATGTCTTTGATAAAAAAATGCAATAAGTGCATATTTATTGGTTTGGGTACAATCTATGGTGCAAAAATTTGAATTTAGGCACTTTGACTTTCTGAGCACCTGTCATGTTTCCTGAGGTTCTACAATGCCCAGACAGTAGAAACACCCCACAAATGACCCCATTTTGGAAAGTAGACACCCTAAGGTATTCGCTGATGGGCATAGTGAGTTCATGGAAGTTTTTATTTTTTCTCACAAGTTAGAGGAAAATTATTTTTCTTTTTATTTTTCTTACAAAGTCTCATATTCCAGTAACTTGTAACAAAAAATAAAATGTTTACATGAACTCACATACCCATCACGGAATACCTTGGGGTGTCTTCTTTCCAAAATGGGGTCACTTGTGGGGTATTTATACTGCCCTGGCATTTTAGGGGACCTAAAGCGTGAGAAGAAGTCTGGAATATAAATGTCTAAAAAACTTTACGCATTTGGATTCCGTGAGGGGTATGGTGAGTCACAAGTTAGTGGAATATGGAAAAAAATAAATCTTCTATGAACTCGCCATGCCCCTCAAAAGTGATCTTTATAGCGCCGCAGCGATTTTGCGGTGTTTTTGCAGTGATCAGAAAAAAAATTGTGGACAAGAAAAGGCATTTTCTATATAGTTCTGGCAATGTGCGGATCCGCAAAATGCGGAAAGCACATTGCCGGTGACCGTGTTTTGCATATCCGCGGTGTCAGTGTTTTGCAGATCCGCATAACACATACGGACGTCTGAATGGAGCCTTACAGGGGGGTGATCAGGGAGTCTATATGGGGTGATCAGGGGTTAATAAGTGACAGGGGGGGGGGGTGTAGTTTAGTGTGGTGCTTGGTGCCACTTACAGAGCTGCCTGTGTCCTCTGGTGGTCGATCCAAGCAAAAGGGCAAAAGGGACCACCAGAGGACCAGGTAGCAGGTATATCAGATGCTGTTAACAAAACAGCGTCTGATATACCTTTTCAAGGGTTAAAAAATTTTTGGGCATCTACAGCCTGCCAGCTGGCAGGCTGTAGATCAACTGGTTTACCTTCCGATCCTGTGAACGCGCGTTCCTGTCAGCGCGCGTTCACAGGAAATCTCGCGTCTCGCGAGATGACGCGCCGATGCGTCGAAGAGGAACAACCCGACCGCCTGCAGGACGCATCCCTGCGTTAGGCGGTCGGGAAGAGGTTAAGAAAACTTGCCAAATTATTAATATAAAAACAATGGCCCACATTTACTAATCCTCACTCCCATTAAGGCGCTATCTCCCCAAGGAGATATAGCACCCTCCAAATCCTGACAAGCCTCTCACCAAGTTAAGCCAGTACTCTCTGCTCTGCACTGAGGAGGGGCAATCACTCCAATACAGCTGTCTGCAGATGAGGTCCTGGCTTAATTAATATCAGAGTCATGACTTAAGGCCCCCTGCACACGAACGTGTGTTTCCCGTTGCCGTATTGCGGACCGCATTTGCTGATCCACAAAACACGGGTGCTGTTCCATGGGCATTCCGCATCACGGATGCAGACCCATTCACTTGAATGGGTCCGCAAATCCGGTGATGCGGAATGGAACTCTACGGAAGCACTACGGAGTGCTTCCGTGGGGTTTCGTCTCGTACTTCCGTTCCGCAAAAAGATAGGACATGTTCTATCTTTTTGCGGAATGGCCGGATCGCGGACCTATTCAAGTGAACGTGTCCGTGATCCACTGCGGCTGCCCCACTGACTTTGCTCGTGCATTGCGGCCCACAGCACCACAGGGTGCACACGTTTGTGTGCAGGGGGCCTAAGGCCTATTTAAAGGGTCGAAAAATTGACTTATTGCCTTACATCTGGTGGCTTTAGAGGCCGAGCTTGTTAACAGCTCAATTGCATCCCTTTCTTTCCATACACCCCATAGAAACACCCCTAGCTGTATTTATTACATTTTTGGGTCACCAACAAGTGCTACTCTCCAATATGCCTGGCGCTGCAATCCTCCTCACCTCTGACCACTGGCAGCTGGCGAGTACACCCATTCTGGTTTTCCCTATTCAAGGATTCCGATCGTATGCCTGTTCTACTTCTACTTCAACTACTTTTTTGGTGCACAAATTTCCTATCCTGATATATTAACACTATGTGAAACATTTAAAAGGAAAAAAGGTACAGCGTCATCTTTTCTTTTCTAAGCATTCCAATTTTGAATTAGGCAATCAATCTGGCAGGCTACTCGAATTTAAATACACCACCACTTTCCCCGTTAAAAGTTCACTCCTCCTGAGGAAGTCACTGACGACGAAACGCGCGTCAAGGAGCGGCGTCTTCGGTCATATCGTCACTTTACAGATACAGACAGGTCATCAATCTTGCTTACCATTATGCACTAGTCACTTTACATTGCATGAGATAGATATTGGGTCACACTTGCACTTTAGTTCAGCAGAGATTACCATACCCTGCAGTTCATAAAGCCACGCGTATAGTGTTTCCCGTGCATAATAAATTGCACTCATGTATATGTATTAAATCTATTATTAGGCGCTATAGACGTATTAACAACTTTGGAAACTCATACTATATGTTATTCATGACCGTTTTGTACACTGTTTTAATCATTAATAAAAATATACATTTCATATGTAAGGTATTATACATACTCTTTTTGTTGTTGCATTAAATATTGGAGTATTCCGGTCATGCAGGACCACATAAACTGCAGACCTTGTTGTAAAGTACTCACACATATAGTCCATCAACAGTCCTCTTCTCCACTGATTCTCAAAAGAGGACCTTTGGACTAGGGCTGCAGTAAACGATTATTTTAGAAATCGAGTATTCTATTGATTATTTTTTACGATTAATCGAGTATTCTAATAAGAAAAAAATGAATGAATAGACTGTTTTCCTTTATAAAAACTCATCAGACCCCCTGCCATCAGTCCCCAACACCCTTCGTTCTCCCCTAGTGCCATCAGCTCTCTCCCCTTGTGCCATCAGCTCAGCAGGGATAGTGCACACAGTGATGTCACAGTGCAGGGATAGTGCGCACGGTGATGTCACAGTGCAGGGATAGTGCGCACGGTGATGTCACAGTGCAGGGATAGTGCGCACGGTGATGTCACAGTGCAGGGATAGTGCGCACGGTGATGTCACAGTGCAGGGATAGTGCGCACGGTGATGTCACAGTGCAGGGATAGTGCGCACGGTGCTGTCACAGTGCAGGGATAGTGCGCACGGTGATGTCACAGTGCAGGGATAGTGCGCACGGTGATGTCACAGTGCAGGGATAGTGCGCACGGTGATGTCACAGTGCAGGGATAGTGCGCACGGTGATGTCACAGTGCAGGGATAGTGCGCACGGTGATGTCACAGTGCAGGGATATACCCACATCAGAGACTAAAAGGAAACAAAACCCAAACCGCCCTGAACCAGCCACTAACGACAGGGGGTGCTCTAACACCCTATGCTGCCAATCAGCCCCTCTAAACAAGGCCAGTGAGCACTACTACCCCTATCATCCTCTGGCCATTCCGGCACAGGTGACAGCTCTAACTAGAAGTCCATGCTCCACCACTGGGTGGTAAACGTGTTATCATAGGGGTTCTCCGTGCTGGGACACACATGGCGAGCACTAATCGCACAGTGCCCCTCCACACATGCAGCCACTTACCAGCCTTCTGCCGAACCAGCAGCCAGCAGTTCTGATCTGTACTGCCACTCGCGCCCCGCCTCCTCCGCTGCCAGCCACTCAGCACACAGTGTCGGGTCATAGTGCGCGCTTACGTGCACTATGACCTGACGATGTGTCAGGATCCAGTACAGCGCGTTGCGGGCTGGCGCCGGGTGACCACGGAGCGGTGAGTAATAGCAAGCGCTTCACTCCCGCTCCATGGTAACATTACACAAACGAATCCTCGATGCAAAAAATTTGCATCAAGGATTATTTTGTGTCGAATTACTCAATTAAATCGAGTAATCGTTTCAGCCCTACTTTGGACAACACTCTTAACAGAAACCCTCTGATATATTGACCCGATTCCACCAATTTTATAGTGATTTATAATATAAATCCGGGTAATCTACACTATAGAGGCTCTCCATACTTAAACCCTATTCAATTTCCTACTTATAGATTGTAAGCTCTTGCGAGCAGTGTCCTCATTCCTTTAGTTGTAATTATTGACTTGTCTGCTATGTTATTTATGAGTGTTTATATATAAACCCCTGCGGAATATGTTGGCGCTATATAAAATAAAGATTATTACTACTACTCTTACTAATAAATATATTACTCTCCTAGATTCCCAGTTTTCACAGGATGAAATAACTGAAGCCATATCCTTCATAGCCAAGGGCAAAACACAGGCCCCAGTGGCTTGCATAATATATCAGGATATTATAGCTTTCCCTCTACCACAGTACCAAGTATTTGAAACTGGAAGCTTTCCTGATTTTCTAAACAATGCCACTATATTAGTTCTCTATATAACCCCGAAGACTGTTTATCATACAGGCCCATATCAATATGTAATATAGATTATAAAATCATCAAAGATTATTTCCAACAGACTTGACTTCGCTATAACAGATATTATTCAAATTGCTCAATTGGGTTTCTTGTCTGGCAAATCCATCACTGACAATATTAGGAGGGTAGAAGTTGTCTCTCAGATAGGAAGGATTGGACCCTGGTATCTATAGATGCTGCCAAGGAATTTGATTCGGTCAAGTAGCCATATGTTATGGAAGTACTCAAAGGCTATAGACACCTTGGGGCAATTTATTTACGATGCATTTTACTCATTTTAGGCTAAAAATAAATTTTTTCAATTGGTCTTTATTAAAAACTTTGTGCCAGTCATTTAATAAACCTCATCTCTAAATTATATTCTATTTTTACTTTACAAGGAAAAGTCGCTTAAGCCCAAATTTTTCACTTTAACAAGGGATAGCAGGAGAAAATGCACCCCATAAATTGTTACCCATTTTCTCCTGAATACGGCAACACCTCATATGTGGTCGTAATCTACTGCATGAGCAGACGGCAGAATTCAAATGGAAAGGAGCAGCATCTGCATTTTCTAACATAGAATTTGCTGAAGTAGATTTTAACCCGTTCATGACCGGGCCCAAAAAGGCCTGCATGTCCAGGCAACTTTTTGTGATTTTGTGCACATGGTGGTCTAGTAATATAGCTAACTATAGCTCTTTAATTTGCTTGACTACCAAAATAATTTTTGTGATTTTACATTGACACTTAAGACTTATTAGAATGGTGTTTTTTTTAGAGGTTTCTTTTTTCTTTTTTTAGGTTTATTTTGGAAGAAAACTACTAATTATAAAAAATATAAAAAAATTTATATTAAAAACGGACACAAAAATGTATTATTGCAATGGGTTCCCTATTTTGTCACGATAGTTTCCACATATAACATGTATAGGGGTTTGAGAGAACGGGGCGACTATTGTGACGGTTTCTGTTAGCATTTTTTTAAACTAATATTTTAATTTCTTTTTGGCACATAATATATCGCCTAGAGGATCATTAAAAGACCTCTGGAGGACACAGACTTTATTTATTTTTTTCCAGTTTCCACTGTAACTGAGGCATCCACAGGAGCCCCAGTTACAGGGGAAAACAGTCCCCTATGGGGGCATTACACACAGGCAGAGCTGATCAGGGTCTCCTTAGACCCTGCAGCTCTGCCCCTACTCCAGACACCCCCGGCAGTCACGTGACCACCGGGACTAAAAGTGGAAGAGGCTCTGCCGCTTCCTGCTCTCTGCAACATGCGCTTGTTCAGCGCTCTCCTGATGGCACAGGAGAAGGCAGGAGCGGTAATAAACCACTCCTTTCTTCTCAGGGTCCCTGCTGTGTCTGTCAGCCGGGACCTGACCTGCTCCTGCTAGATTGCACGAGATTTAATCCCATGTGTAGATAGGACGTATATACATAGTGGGCAGTCGGGATGGGGTTAAAGAGGACCTTTCAACACTCCTGACATGTCTGTTTTAATAGCTTCATGCATTCCCCACATACTAACAATTCTGGAGCATCTATTCTTATGGCTCTATGGTGTGCCATTCCTTTAGTATTTCTACTAGAAGTTATGAATAATTGCTAGCTGTCTGCAGTAAGGGTACAGAGGGGAGGTAACAAGCTGGAGGGGTGTATCTGCACTGTCTGAAAATGGCAGCACTGATTGGATAGAGTCAGTCTGTGCGGGTACACACCCCCAACTACAAACCGGATTCCAAAAAAGTTGGGACACTATTCAAATCGTGAATAAAAACTGAATGCAATGATGTGGAGGTGCCAACTTCTAATATTTTATTCAGAATAGAACATAAATCACGGAACAAAAGTTTAAACTGAGAAAATGTTCTCTGTAGGTGAAAGATCTGGACTGCAGACTGGCCATTTCAGTACCCAGATCCTTCTCCTACGCAGCCATGATGTTGTGATTGATGCAGAATGTGGTCGGGCATTATCTTGTTGAAAAATGCAGGGTCTTCCCTGAAAGAGATGACGTCTGGATGGGAACATATGTTGTCCTAGAACCTGAATATATTTTTCTGCATTGATGGTGCCTTTCCAGACATGCAAACTGCCCATGCCACACGCACTCATGCAACCCCATACCATCAGAGATGCAGGCTTCTGAACTGAGTGTTGATAACAACTTGGGTTGTCCTTGTCCTCTTTGGTCCGGATGACATGGTGTCCCAGATTTCCAAAAAGAACTTTGAATCGTGACTTGTCTGACCACAGAACAGTCTTCCATTTTGCCACACTCCATTTTAAATGATCCCTGGCCCAGTGAAAACGCCTGAGCTTGTGGATCTTGCTTAGAAATGGCTTCTTCTTTGCACTGTAGAGTTTCAGCTGGCAACGGCGGATGGCACGGTGGATTCTGTTCACTGACCATGGTTTCTGGAAGTATTCCTGAGTAGAGATGAGCGAACTTCTGTTTTAAGTTCGGCGTCTAAAGTTCGGGGGCGGGTTAGCGGAGAATCCCGATCTGGAACCGGATATGGATTCCGACTTCCGTTGTGGTCCGTGGTAGCGGAATCAATAATGGCCGATTATTGATTCCGCTACCACGGACCACAACGGAAGTCGGAATCCATATCCGGTTCCAGATCGGGATTCTCCGCTAACCCGCCCCCGAACTTTAGACGCCGAACTTAAAACAGAAGTTCGCTCATCTCTATTCCTGAGCCCATTCTGTGATTTCCTTTACAGTAGCATTCCGGTTTGTGGTGTAGTGTCGTTTAAGGGCCCGGAGATCACGGGCATCCAGTATGGTTTTACAGCCTTGACCCTTACGCACAGAGATTGTTCCAGATTCTCTGAATCTTCGGATGATGTTATGCACAGTTGATGACGATAGATGCAAAGTCTTTGCAATTTTTCGCTGGGTAACACCTTTCTGATATTGCTCCACTATTTTTCTGCCAACATTGTGGGAATTGGTGATCCTCTACCCATCTTGGCTTCTGAGAGACACTGCCACTCTGAGAAGCGCTTTTTATACCCATTCATGTTGCCAATTGACCTAATTAGTGTTTATTGGTCTTCTAGCTCTTCGTAATGCTCAAATTTACTTTTACCAGCCTCTTATTGCTACTTGTCCCAACTTTTTGGGGATTTGTTGACACCGTGAAAATTTGAATTAACGTATTTTTCCTTTAAAATGATACATTTACTCGGATTAAACGTTTGATCTGTCATCTATGTTCTATTACAAATAAAATATTGACATTTGGCATCTCCACATCATTGCATTCAGTTTTTATTCACAATTTGTTTAGTGTCCCAACTTTTTAGAAATCCGGTTTGTAGTTACCTCCCCTCTGTACCCTTACTGCAGGCTAACAGCAATTCATTCATAACTTCTAGTAGAAATAATACAGGAATGGCACAACATAGAGACATAATAGATACTCCAGAATTGTTACTACATGGGAAATGCATGAAGCTATTAAAACAGGCATGTCAGGAGTAGTGAAAGGTCCTCTTTACAGGCCATAATCTTAATTTTTTTGTTGACCGAGCTGTGTGGGGGCAAATTTTTTTGCAGCATGGGCTGTAGTTTTTAATGGTACCATTTTTGGGTTCTGTTTTTATTTTGTAGTTCTCCATGTGGTATATTTAATAAGATAATTGTATTCTGTGGCTTGATACACTTCTAGCAACACCAAATTTGTATTGTGTTTTTTTTGGGGTTTTTTCACGTTCTAGCATTTTTATATCATAAATCACTTCTTATTAAATTTCTTTTTTTTTTTTTGCATCACCAAAATCTAAGACCCATAACTTTTTTATTTTTGCATCAACATAGCTGTATGAGGGCTTGTTTTTTGTGGGATGGGCTGTAGTTTTTGTTGGGATAATTTTTGGGATACATGACTTTTTATTCCATTTTTTGAAGGAGGTGAGGCAAAAAAACAAACAAAAAAAAAACACAGCAATTCAGCCAACATGCACTATGCGGGATTAGTACCGTGATTATTTTATAGATCTCGTCTTTACGGACGCAGAGATACCAATTATGTGTAGTTTATTTTATTTTTTAATCTCTTATAAATTAGCGGCTATGGGAAAAAGCTATTTATTTTTCAACATTTATTTTTTTACTTTTTCTAATTTCATACTTTTTCCAGTGGGGCTGATGACTGTACTATACGTTGAAAAGTATAATACTATCAGTTTTAGGCTACATGCACATGAAAAAAAAAACTGATATCCATATGCCATTCGTTTTTTTTTTTTTTTTGTTTTGTTTTTTTGCGGATCCATTGTACCAACGGTTTCAATAGTCTGGGACTATAAATCCTGTTTCTGGCCTTTTCTCTAGTTATTCAAATATAACTTTTATTTCTCCTTTTAATAAACAATATAGCCTCAAAAAATATATAAATTTAAAACAACTTTAAATTGTTTTAAATTTATATGTTTTTTGAGGCTATATGGTTTATTAAAGGAGAAATAAAAGTTATATTTTAATAATTAGAGAAAAGGCCAGAAACAGGATTTATAGTCCCAGACTATTGAAACCGTAATACTTGACTTCCTGGGTCCAGTGGATCACTTGTAAATATTATCCATTGTACCAATGCCTAAAACGGACAAGAATATGAAATGTTCTATATTTTTTTTTTTTGCGGGGCTTCGGAACAAACATACTGATGCGGACAGCACATTTTTTGTGGACCCATTGAAAAGAATGGGTCCGCATCCTATCCGCAAAAAAAAACAAAAAGAAAAAAAAAAAACGAAACGGACACAGAAACAAACAACGTTCGTGTGCATGTAGCCTTATACACACAGGCAGGCACAGTTAGAGCCATGGCTGGAACGGACAGAGCACGGCCGGCAAAGTTGAAAGTAAGGCGCCAGGTGAGCAGCGGGCAGATAGGGGGCACGGATCAGCTAATGCCGGATTTCAAGCTCTGATCTGCCACGATCCGATTGGTTAATCTGCAGAGACTAACCAATTGGAGCGATCGCCGGCAAGGAACCACTCTAATTGGTCCTTTGCCGGCATTACCAGACTATACACTGTTTGTGGCAACTGCAGTGCAGGGACAGAAGCTATAATCTAAGCACTGTAAAGCGCTGCTATAACATTTATACAGTACAGACCAAAAGTTTGGACACACCTTCTCATTCAAAGAGTTTTCTTTATTTTCATGACTATGAAAATTGTAGATTCACACTGAAGGCATCAAAACTATGAATTAACACACGTGGAATTATATACATAACAAAAAAAGTGTGAAACAACTGAAAATGTCATATTCTAGGTTCTTCAAAGTAGCCACCTTTTGCTTTGATTACTGCTTTCCACACTCTTGGCATTCTCTTGATGAGCTTCAAGAGGTAGACCCCTGAAATGGTTTTCACTTCACAGGTGTGCCCTGTCGGATTTAATAAGTGGGATTTCTTGCCTTTAAATGGGGTTGGGACCATCAGTTGCGTTGTGGAGAAGTCAGGTGGATACACAGCTGATAGTCCTACTGAATAGACTGTTAGAATTTGTATTATGGCAAGAAAAAAGCAGCTAAGTAAAGAAAAGCGAGTGGCCATCATTACTTTAAGAAATGAAGGTCAGTCATTCCAAAAAATTGGGAAAACTTTGAAAGTGTCCCCAAGTGCAGTCACAAAAACCATCAAGCGGACCGCCCCAGGAAAGGAAGACCAAGAGTCACCTCTGCTGCGGAGGATAAGTTCATCCGAGTCACCAGCCTCAGAAATCGCAGGTTAACAGCAGCTCAGATTAGAGACAAGGGCAATGCCACACAGAGTTCTAGTAGCAGACACATTTCTAGAACAACTGTTAAGAGGAGACTGTGTGAATCAGGCCTTCATGGTAGAATATCTGCTAGGAAACCACTGCTAAGGACAGGCAACAAGCAGAAGAGACTTGTTTGGCCTAAAGAACACAAGGAATGGACATTAGACCAGTGGAAATCTGTGCTTTGGTCTGATGAGCCCAAATTTGAGATCTTTGGTTCCAACCACCGTGTCTTTGTGCAACGCAGAAAAGGTGAACGGATGGACTCTACATGCTTGGTTCCCACCGTGAAGCATGGAGGAGGAGGTGTGATGGTGTGGGGGTGCTTTGCTGGTGACACTGTTGGGGATTTAGTCAAAACTGAAGGCATACTGAACCAGCATGGCTACCACAGCATCTTGCAGCGGCATGCTATTCCATCCGGTTTGCGTTTAGTTGGACCATCATTTATTTTTCAACAGGACAATGACCCCAAACACACCTCCAGGCTGTGTAAGGCTATTTGACCATGAAGGAGAGTAATGAGGTGCTGCGCCAGATGACCTGGACTCCACAGTCCCCGGACCTGAACCCAATCAAGATGGTTTGGGGTGAGCTGGACCGCAGAGTAAAGGCAAAAGGGCCAACAAGTGCTAAGCATCTCTGGGAACTCCTTCAAGACTGTTGGAAGTAGGGTTGTTGCGGGTATCGAAATTTCGATACCCAATCGATACTTTTGTCCCGGTATCGATACGATACCGGGATTTCCGTTTTTTCGATACTGGGCTGCGCTTCTGCGCAGCCTAGTATCTCTGAACATGAGCGCGCTGCTATCGGCGCGCTCATGTTCTCTCAGCAGCACGGGGAGAAGGAAGCTGTCCTCCCTCCCCCTGTGATGCTGCCGCTGCCACCAATGAGAAGAGAGGGGGGGGGAGGAGGGGCGGGCGCACTGCGCCACCAATGAGGATAGCGGGGCGGAGGAGGGGCGGGCGCACTGCGCTACCAAATAGGACTATTCCCATTTCCCACAGAGCGGCGCCCAGCGATGCCCCAGCACTCACCATTAGTCCTGGGCGCCGCTCTATTCACCTGCAGTGCCCCATTACTGTCTCCTCTCCTGCTCCACATGCTGCTCATTACTATCGGAGCGATGGGAGGAGACATCAGCTTCACTAGTGGGCGTTCCTTCTCCCTGCGCTGCGATTGGACAGCGCTACAGCCAGGAAGAAGGAACGCCCACTAGTGAAGCTGATGTCTCCTCCCATCGCTCCGATAGTAATCAGCAGCATGTGGAGCAGGAGACAGTAATGGAGCACTGCGGGCGAACGGAGCGGCGCCCAGGACTAATGGTGAGTGCTGAGACATCGCTGGGCGCCGCTCTGTATGGCCTGATAGTGAAAGTCAGTCTAACACAATACAGGAGGCGGGTGCCGGCAGCAGAATCGCATTGCCGGCACCCTGCCCCTGACAGGGAGCTGCGATCAGAGGCAGTTAACCCCTCAGGTGCGGCACCTAAGGGGTTAACTGCTGATCTGCCAGTACCCGCCTCCTGTATAAAGGGGTAATTTATCATTGGTGGTTCAGTGTGCCCCTCAACCCCCCATCCCATTAAAATCATTGGTGGCACAGTGCGCCGGGCCCTCTCAACCCCCCAGTATTAAAATCATTGGTGGCAGTGGCCACAGGGACCTCTCCCCTCCCCTTCATTGGTGGTGCAGTGGCAGCTTCTGATCGGAGCCCCAGCTGTGTAAGCCTGGGGCTCCGATCAGTTACCATGGCAGCCAGGACGCTACAGAAGCCCTGGTTGCCATGGTAACATCCCTGATGCTGTGTGCACAACGCACAGAGCAGCAGGGACAGTGTGAAGTCCTATTCACCCTGATAGAGCTGAATAGGACAAGGGATGAAAGATCCCAGGTTCTAGCCCCTAAGGCTACTTTCACACTTGCGTTCAGAACGGATCCGTCTGAGACGGATCCGCTCATATAATGCAGACTGTGGATCCGTTCAGAATGGATCCGTCTGCATTATATTGTAAAAAAAATTCTAACTGTGAAAGTAGCCTGAACGGATCCGTCCAGACTTTTACATTGAAAGTCAATGGGGGACGGATCCGTTTGAAGATTGAGCCATATTGTGTCATCTTCAAACGGATCCGTCCCCATTGACTTCCATTGTAAAGATTGTAACTCTGGACGGATCCGCTTGCCTCCGCACGGCCAGGCGGACACCCGAACGCTGCAAGGAGCGTTCAGGTGTCCGCCTGCTGAGCGGAGCGGAGGCTGAACGCTGCCAGACTGATGCATTCTGAGCGGATCCGCATCCACTCAGAATGCATTAGGGCTGGACGGATGCGTTCGGGGCCGCTTGTGAACCCCTTCAAACGGAGCTCACAAGCGGACACCCGAACGCTAGTGTGAAAGTAGCCTAAGGGGGGAAATAGTTATTAAATAAAAAGTGTAAAAAAAAAAAGTAAAAAACCCCCCCACCAAAATATGAAGTATAAATGACCCCCTTTTCCCAATTTCACATATATAAAATATATAAATAATAATCATATTACATATCGCCACGTCAGAAAAGTCCAAACTATTAAAATATAAAAAAAAAATCTAGGTGGTGAATGCCGGAACAGAAAAAAATTAATAAAAACTGCGCGATTCGCCATTTTTAAACATGCGGAATGCACGTGGCTTTTTTGGTTTATTTTTTTTTTCGCGTGGTATCGAATGGTATCGAGTATCGCAATACTTTTTCATGGTATCGAAACCGAATCAAAAATTTGGTATCGCAACAACTCTAGTTGGAAGACCTTTTCAGGTGACTACCTCTTGAAGCTCATCAAGAGAATGCCAAGAGTGTGCAAAGCAGTAATCAAAGCAAAAGGTGGCTACTTTGAAGAACCTAGAATATGACATATTTTCAGTTGTTTCACACTTTTTTGTTATGTATATAATTCCACATGTGTTAATTCATAGTTTTGATGCCTTCAGTGTGAATCTACAATTTGCATAGTCATGAAAATAAAGAAAACTCTAAATGAGAAGGTGTGTCCAAACTTTTGGTCTGTACTGTATATGTGCAATCTGCATGGGGCATATATACGGTAGTTGTATAGCTGTCATGAAGTGGTTAAGTCACATTCTTATCTGTAAGATAAGAACTGAGCTATAAGTGTTTAGGAGGTCAGAGATAATCTAAATAAATTGAATATTGGAATGCCTTAAAATGTATCTTTAATAGTATCGTTTAAAATAATAGGCCCAACAATAATGGAATATAACAATACCCTCACTAGGAGGTAACATGCCACTGCCAACCAAAATGAACTGGTAGGGAGAGCAAATAGCAGCCAGGAGGTATGTTCACTGGCTCACTCAGAGGGTGAGTTATGAAAAAGCAGGGATAGAAAATAAGAGGGAGACAGATGCTGGGTCTCTACCCCTAAAGATATCCCTGTGTCCTAACTATGGATAGTGACCCTCTCTGACTGTCTCTAGATGGCCCTCAGACCTATCCATTGACTGCCCAGCTTCGTCGGGCAGACAGATAAATGAAAAATAAACAATGTCCCTACGCGTTTCACTGGCCAACGCCAGATCATCAGGGGACCAAACAAAACCAGGATCGCAGGCAGACAGTAACAAACAATATGTGCTTGTCACGGTCTAGATTATAGGCTATAGCAATTGAAAAGACAGTCCTATCAGTATGTCAGGATGTACTTAGCTTGCCAGGTTGTTTGCTAACGTCCTCGGTCCGCACCTCTCCTGCGTACGGCAGTGGGAGCGGATTACTAGCGCTGGGGTCCTTTTTAAGCTTCACACGTCACATAGGCTCCTCCCCCCACAGCACATGATCCGTCATGTGACGCATGACATATAAGGTCACGTCACTATCTGGAGTCATATGATCGGGAGCGGCACTGAGCCGTCCATTTTATTGCGGCCGAATCTCTTCAATATATGATAGGTGCCGCAATATCGGGGGGCGGATGCCTGGGTATACTGGTGGCAATATGGAGGATTATTTTGGGGAATACAAATCCCATTAGGACACATGGACAGATGAATAACAACCAAGGGTAGGTCGCTATACATAGACATATATCCCTTACAGCCACTGTAGAGGAGCAGAATAAGGGGCACACACATATGTATACACTGCAAGCAGCAGTTTTGTGTGCAGTTTGTGAAACGGAACAAACCGGATCCGGCATGAAAATCAATGTAACTTAGTGGTGCCAAATCATTTTTTTTTTTTGTTAATGATCTAGTGCCCTTTAACTTACAATGTTTTTCATGCAGTTTGTTCAGTTTTGATTTAATACAATAGGATCCGGCCAAAACGGATGCATCCGGATGTATTAACCCCTTAGGGACACAGCCTTATTTCACCTTAAGGACCAGGCCATTTTTTGCAAATCTGACCAGTGTCACTTTAAGTGGTGATGACTTTAAAACGCTTCGATTTATCCAGGCCATTCTGAGATTGTTTTTTCGTCACATATTGTACTTCATGACACTGGTAAAGTGAAGTAGAAAAATGTTCATTTTTTTGTCTAATTTTCCATTTTAACCCATTTTTTCCACTAACAAAGCAAGGGTTAACAGCCAAACAAGACTGTATCTTTATTGCCCTGACTCTGCCGTTTACAGAAACACCCAATATGTGGCCGTAAACTACTGTACAGCCACACAGCGGGGCTTAGAGTGAAAGGTGCGCTGTTTGGTTTTTGGAGGGATGATTTTTATGGACCGGTTTATTTATACCGTGTCCTGTTTCAACCCCCCTGATGCACCCCTGGAGTAGAATAATGCAGACATTTCCAGATGGCCTCAAACCGGGAGCGTGTCATGGCCGTACTGTAAAGTGGGGTCTGGTAAAGGACGTCCCCACTCCAGTACAGCCTGGCACTGGGTTTCTTGATCAGGCCCATATGCAGCACGAGGCCCCAAAATGTCCTCATTTCGGCTGCACTGACCGGCGTCCAGCCACCGGGCCTAGCCAAAAAGGAGCCCGGGTGTTGAGCGACGAACTGTTGGGCGTACAGATTCGTCTGCTCCACCATCAGATTTACCAGTGGGTCACTGAAAAAATGACAAAAAAAATAATATTCAGTGTAGCCCACTGTGGAAATCTGGATTCCTGATTGGCCTAAAAAAAAATCAGGAATCACGGGCTCGTATCGCTCTGGGCTACACCAGACACGTTCACCGGCAGGGTGCTCCGGTGGATTTAACTGGTGGGCCAGGAAACCAGTATAAGCCCCAGAGCTGCTCGTACTAGTGTGGGCCACAGGGTCCCTAACATGGCGGTCCCCTTGCTCCGCCTGGCGGCATCTCCGCCGCCTTGGGGGCTCATCATCATCGCTAGATGAGGAGGACGCGGATGACAACAGGAATGTAGGGTCATACTCGTCCTCACTGGGACTCTCGGAGTCGGAGGCAAGCTGGGCGTATGCCTCCTCGGCCAAAAACGACCGGCGGGCCATAGGGGAGTGTGTGTCTGCATGTATATGTGTGTGTGTGTGTAAATCTTTATTTGGTGTGCGTGTGGGGGCATGGTTCGCGGACTTAACCCTAAAACTAACAAAAAAAACTAACAAAAAAAAGGGCAAGAAATGTAAAAATAAAATTCAAAACCGCTGATCAACTGTCCGAAGTTGATCAGCGGTAGGGTGTGCGATGTGCTAACAGTGGCCGGACGCTAAGAGTGTCGGCCACAGTCAGCGTACACAAAAAAAAAAACCCAAAAAACCTGCACCCCAAAAAAATGTGGGGGGGGGAGGGAGGGGGGCTAGCGGCAGCACCCCTGGGGGGTCTAGGGTCACACAGCTGTGCTGTGGACCCCAGACATCCTAACTTAGGGTGATGCAATAAAAGTTCCCAAACTAACTTTCCCTTTTTTTCCCCTGCCTAACCCAAACTTTCCCTATGCTGTCCCTATGTACCTGATGGGGGGTGCTGGGGGCACAGATCAGGTCCTGGGGGCACAGATCGGGTGCTGCTGGCAGCGATGGCGGACACATGCAGGCAGCTCCTCTCTCCTCCGGCTCCGGAACACAAAAGGAGGAGGAGAGGAGCGCCTGCCTCTTTTGAATCTGCCGCCGGACCGCCCACAGACCAATCAGAAGCGATCCTACTCAGGATCGCTGGATGGTGATTGGTGGGGTGAAATCACACCACCATCACCATCCTGTTCTGGGTTATCAGGTCTTCAGAGACCCGAATAACCCGGAAACCCGAAACGCAGAAAACCGCAGGTCTGAATTGACCTGCGGTTTTCTGAGACCGCATACATGGGGGGTCACCGGACCCCCCCGGCGCATTTGCCCCAAGTGCCTGCTCAATGATTTGAGCAGGTACGGGGTTCTGATCGCCACCCGTAAGTACCAGGACATCAGGGCGTACCTGTACGCCCTATGTCCTTAAGAGGTTAATTACAGCGATCGGCATTATTGTCGCTTGCGGCAATTAGCTGCAGATCACTGCTGTTTGAAACTTGCTGGCCATGATGCCCACTGCACGCGCGAGCGGGCGGGCGTCATGCTTGCACAGCGCTGGTAGTGAAAACTTGCCTGAATGCCGGATCCGGCATTTTTCCCCATAGGAATGCATTAGTGCCGGATCTGGCATTCAAAATACCGGAATTCCGGATCCGTCCTTCCGGCCTGCGCAGACCGGTAAAAATGTAAAATAAAATACTAGATGGATCCGTCTGTTCGCATGAAAAGTGGAGAGACAGATCCGTTCTTGCAATGCATTTGTGAGACGGATCCGCATCCGGATCCGTCTCACAAATGCTTTCAGTCACCTCCAAATCGGCGGATCGGACGGGCAGTTCCCACGATGGAACTGCCCGCCGGATCACACTGCCGCAAGTGTGAAAGTAGCCTAAGGCTATAATTTTATTGGTATTATTTTGGGGTACACATGATTTAGAATCACACAATACTACGCTTTTTGTGAGGTAAGGTATATTGTTTTTTTTCCGGAGTATTCCTGACAGGATAGATTATTTTCTGAAAGCTACATTTATTTTATTTTTCTGCTGATCATCTTGTGCAGTGGCTCTGTTTTTGGAAGACGAGCTGACGTTATTATTGGTACTATTTTGGGGTACATATGATTTTTTGATCAGTCAATATTACATTTTGGGGGGCAAAGTGACCCCAAAAATTGCTAGTTTGGCACAGTTTTTATTTATTTATTTTTAACTGCTCACCTTAGGGGGTAGATCATATGATACACAATAAAAGCATTTTAGAAAATAATAATAATAAAAAAAATAATCATGTTTTAGTGTCTCCATTTTCTAAAAGCCATATCTTAAATTTTTTGGGGTGGTTGTCTTATCTATTGTCTAATTGTTTGCGGGATGAGGTGACTGTTTGATATTACTGGTAGTAATAGTACTATTTAAGGGTACAAATGTTTTTTTGATCGCTTGGTATTTTTGTGAGGCAAGGTGACCAAAAATAGCATTTTATTGATTTATTGAGTGGGTAGATTATGACATTTTTATAGAGATGGTCTTTAAGGATGCAGCGATGCCAAATACTCCCGCTGGCCGTTCACTGTTCAGTATTCGGTGCAGGCGCAGTGAGGAAGCCAGCAGCCGCCGAGCATCCTTCCCTCACTGCGCCTGCACTGAATACTGAATGGCGCGTCATTTACACGGCCGACAGCGGGAGGGGAGCAGCGCTGCCTGGCCCTGTCAACCAAGAGAATAACGGCGTGGAAAAGGGTAAGCAAACTGAGCCTCTAGGAGCAGGTTCAACGCCCCCCTTACCCCTAAATTAGCTAATAATATTTGTTTTACTCAATAAAGACTTTAGGCAGTGAGATGGCACTAATCTAGTTATGTTCAGCTGACATTAGCACATCGCTAATGTCAGACAGCTTAATACCCATTTTTCATGTGACAGAAACCCTTTAAAACAGCATAAAAAAAAACTGCAGTTGTGGCAGCACCTTGATATACCGATATAAAAAGCTGGCTTTTTATATATAAATTGTCACTTTCATCGCTGACCTTGGTTTCATCCAAATTCTAAAGGTTAGGATTGCTCATTTAACTGTACGTTATCTCATGATCTATCCAAGAATAATGACAATGCTATCGGACAAACTGTGTGCTCAAACACAAAAACCCTGGATACTATTTGCCTTTGGGATTCATTTTTCATTTTTGTCATATGATTTTAAAGGGTTTCTACCACTTGGTTTTCACATAATTAGGTGTCAGACACTAGCGATCCGCTAGTGTCTGCTCTGCCAAACAATCCTAATATAATAGCTTTTGGGGCAGCCGTTTCGCTAAAAAAAGAACTTATATTGATATGCTAATGACCCTCTAGTTGCTATGGGGGCGTCATTAGCACCTAGAGGATCGGTCTACCTTCACAAGATGCTGCCGCCCAGCGCGTCCCTCCAGCCCGCCCATCTCCTCCGGAATGCGATCAAGCGGACGACTTCTCACGCATGAACAGTGAATGCCCGACCACTTCCCTGCTGAGACATCTCCACTGTGCCTGCGCCGATGACGTCATAGTGCTCCATCGGCGCAGGCGCAGTGGAGATGTCTGAGCAGGGAAGCGGTCGGACATTCACTGCGCATGCGCCGAATACAGACACCCCAAAAGCTATTATATTAGGATTGTTTGGCAGAGCAGACACTAGCGGATCGCTAGTGTCTGAAAGCTAATTATGTGAAAACGAAGTGGTAGAAACCCTTTCCGATTTCTCTCACACCCCTGACAATTAATATCAACATTAAACCCAGATCATTGATGTTAACTGGTGGACAACGATGAGCAATGTTCTGTATGCCAAGAGTCAGCTTATTAATGAAATCTGTGAATTAATCAAGTCCCGATCAGAAATGTCTATTTGTTTAGGTTTTTTTCACCGAATGCATTTACCTGTGTTTACTGTAGAATTTTTTGCAAAAAATAAAATAAAAATTTTGTCAGATACTACTTTAAAAGCCTATGATAAAATATTGTCTACATACACAGCATGTTGATTTGTTGCATTTTGCGGTAAAGAATACAACTTGCACAAAATATGGAGACTTATTTCTGCTGTTTTTCTCCAAAGGCGCCGCTCTCCATGTCAGCATACTTCGGTCACATTGTTTTGACAGGTGAAAGGTCCTCTTTAAATAGTAATGACCACTATGCTGCACCTGTCTAGAGGTGTGGTCATTACCATCAACAACAAAATAAAATTAAAAGAGGCTGTCAGATGACATCACATGCAGACAGCCTCTCTGACCTTCTAACACCTAGCCTGGGAGTGACCGTCCCAGTACCCCCCACCCCCCTTTGACGGGTGGCCTCTGGACACCCAGGGCCGACTTTCTCCGGATGAGCTCTGTGATAGGACCTCACCAGACGATTAGCATTAATGTAGGTCGCTGGGACCCACATCCTCTCCTCAGGTCCGTAACCCCTCCAGTGCACAAGATACTGGAGGGATCTACGGAAAACTCGGGAGTCAATTATCTTAGCGATTTCTAATTCCAATTTACCATCCACCATGACAGGAGCGGGGGCAAGGAGGATGGCACAACAGGTTCAACATATCTCTTCAACTATCTATGGAACACGTTATGAATATTCAAAGCTTGAGAAAGCTCAAGACGAAAGGCTACAGGGTTAATAACGGCAGTGATCTTATATGGACCAATAGACCTTGGACCCAACTTCCAAGAAGGTATTTTCAACTTAATGTTTGTGGACAGCCACACAGAATCACCCACTCTCAGGTCCGGACCACTCATACGTCATCTTTTTCAGATTATTTAGAATTTTCAGCCAGATAGATGACAAAGAAGAGGAAAATCTTTCCTCTTCAGGGACACCAGAAGTCTCAGTACCAGAAAAAGTGCCAAATTGCAGGTGGAACCCATATTCCCCAAAGAACGGCGACTTATCAGTGGACTCCTGTCTACGGTTATTTATAGCAAACTCTGCCAAAGCCAAGAACGAAGACCACTCCTCCTGGTTGTCAGAGACAAAACATCTCAAATAAGTCTCCAGATTCTGATGCAGTAAGTCTCCAGATTTGTGCGTTCGATCTGTCCGTTCGACTGAGGATGAAAGGCGGAAGAGAAGGACAATTGTACCCTCAGACGAGTACAGAACTCCTTCCAGAATTTGGAAACAAACCGTGTCCCTCTATCAGACACCACATCAGAAGGAATACCATGTAGTTTCACGATGTTGTCGACAAACACCTGTCCAAGAGTTTTAGCATTGTGAAGACCTGGTAATGCTATAAAGGGCGCCATCTTACTAAATCGAACAACAACCACCAGAATCACAGTTTTCCCTGAAGAATTAAGTGAATCTCTGATAAAAATCCATGGATAAATGAGTCCATGGTGTGGATGGGATGGGCAGCGGATATAAACTTCCAAACAACGACCATCTGGCCTGTCTTGGGTTCAGTCATTTAGCAGACTCCAAGTAATCCAGATTTCTGTGATCAGTAAGCACAGTAATAGGATGGATTGCTCCTTCCAACCAATGACGCCATTCTTTAAAAGCCAACTTAATTCCCTATTGCCCACGTCATAATTTCTTTCAGCAGTTGAGCGTTTATTAGAGAAAAATGCACATGGGTGCCATTTACTGGGTGAAGGACCCTGCGACAAGACCGCTCCTACCCCAACCTCAGATCTGTCAACTTCCACAATGAACGGCTGTGAAACATCCGGTTGCACCAAAAAAGGGGAAGAAGTGAAACACTCCTTCACAGATGAAAAGGCTTGTAATGCCACATCAGATCAAACAGAGAAATCAGCACCCTTCCTAGTCATGTCTATTAAATGTTTAACCAGTTGAATACTTCAGGATAAATTTACAGTAGTAGTTGGTGTGGTGAAACCAACCTCGCCACTGGGTTTTGGAGAGGCCTGTTTAAAAGCCTCTTGCCTCAGGATTATGGCCCATACTAACTTTTAAACCCCTGAACCTATTTAAGTGAATTTTGGATAAGTTTGTCCCCAAGTTATACTGTTTAAATTGGTGTAAGTTATATGTATGGACAATGTAAACTCACAAAGTTGTAACAATTTATAATAAGTGTAACTTGTCAGCTTAGGAGATAGTTGAGTGGATAGACAGAGGGGAGGAATATGCTGGGTGTGTTTCTATTGTCCCATTGTGCCATTGTGCCATTGTATGTTTAAATGGTGATGTCTGTCCTGTTGTCTCCACATGTGTATTGGCGATTTCCCTTTGTCCTGAGAGGTAATTGGATTGTTCCTCGGTTGTCTCTAGGGCAGAGAGGAGGAAACCATGATGCATTGTGGGGATGTGTTGTATCTGTCCTGTGTCGCAGTCTCCCTTCTGGTCCCCTCGGGGCGTGAACGATTGGTTGCTGTACTTACATTGTATGTGTTGTAAAATACTGATTGGTTGTATTTCAAAACCCTGTGGGCAGTACTATGTTTGTGGTTTGTGAATAAAAGAGACTGTACTTGAAGTACAGTCAGTTCCTGCTTGACCCTCAACACGGAGCCTCGTCTCGTTCTTGGGGGGGATTCACTGTATGCTGAGTGTAAGCCTCTTGGGTGCGTTTCCTATTCGTCTGCTAGCAGCTATTCGTGAGGTTCCGTTCGGAGTTTGGAGCATTAACTTGTATGCCGTTACAGTTGGTAAACCCCAAAAACTGCTTAAGCACCTTCAGATTTTAGGGTCGATCCCAGTCAAACACGGCACAGACTTTCTCGGGATCCATACGAAAACCTGAGGAGGAGAGCAGGTAACCCAGGAATTGCACTTCCTGAACTGCAAATACACACCTTTCCATCTTAGCATATAACTTATTCTCTCTTAGGATCTGTAACACCTGTCGCACATGATCCTGATGAGTCTCCATATCGGGAGAATAAATTAATATGTCATCCAGATATACAACAACAAACCTCCCCACCAGATGATGAAAGATGTCATTGATAAAGTGTTGAAAAACCGCTGGAGCATTGGTTAACCCAAAAGGCGTGACCAGATTCTCAAAATGGCCCTCAGGGGTAATAAATGCAGTCTTCCACTCATCCCCCTCCTTGATCCTTACCAGATTATAAGCCCTCCTCAGATCCAACTTAGAGAACAGCATGGCAACGACAATCTGATTAAACAAATCCAGGATTAAAAGAAGAGGGTAAGGATCACGGACGGTAATACGGTTGAGCTCACGGAAGTCCAGACATGGCCTCAGGGTACCATCCTTCTTTTTACAAAGAAAAAGTCAGCAGCTACAGGGGATTTGGATGGTCGATATGTCCCTTCGCCAAACTCTCGGATATATATTCTCACATAACCTTTTTTTGGGTTCCGAAAGATTATACAACCGAGATTTGGGCAGTTTATCTCCGGGAATAAAATTGACAGAACAATCACATTCCTGATGCGGAGGTAACTCCTGGTTGCCACTCTCAGAAAATACATCAGAAAATTTGAAAATGAACGAGGGTACAGCTTTAGTGGTGACCACAGAGAATGATGTATTAAGACAGTTGTTTATGCAAAATTCACTCCAATCAAGAATTTGTCTTGCTTGTCAACTGATGGTAGGGTTATGTTTGCTTAACCACGGTAGACCTAACACCAACGGAGCAGGCAGACCCTCCAACACATAACATAAGAGATTCCTAATGAAAAGTAAGTTTTCTTTCTCCCCACCCACACCAATAGTAACTTGGGGATTAAACTTTTTTTTCTTGTTTTTACCATGATGCTGCAAGAACGGACAACTATTTACAAAATGTCCCTTCTTTCCACAAGAAAACAGACCCCCTTCATATGACCAAAGCTCTTACCATCAGTCCCAGGAGTAGCTCCTCCTAGCTGCATAGGTTCATTACAAAGCGTAAACTCAAGAGCCTATCCACCTAAAGTATCAGAGGGAGCCACCATCTCATATGATAGTAACTCCTGAGAATGAGGGACTCTAGATCTCTCTCTCAGACATCTATCTATATGTACAGCAAGTGACATGGCTGCCTCCAAAGACTCAGGATTCTCGTGAAAGGCAAACGAGCCTTTCAGCCTCTCAGATAATCCCTGAAAGAATTAACTATGCAGAGCTGGATCATTCAACTCCGTATCCGTAGCCCATCTACTAAATTCAGAGCAGCAGATGAGTGGTCTCCGCAGACCGCTTTCCCTGCCGCAAGCCATGCAACCTAGTCTTGGCCAGAGAAATCCGATCCGGGTCGCCGTAAATCAAACCCAGAGCTCTGAAAAACTCGGCCACCGACTATGATCCAGTCAGCAAAGAAAAGGCCCAAGCCTGGGCGTCTCCTTTAGGCCTCATGCACGCGACCATTGTTCTGGTCCGCATCCAAGCCGCAGTTTTTGCGGCTTGGGTAAGGACCCATTTAGTTCAATGGGCCGCAAAAGATGCGGACAGCACTCTGTGTGCTGTCCGCATCCGTTGCTCCGTTACGAAGCCCCGCAAAAAAAACATAACATGTCCTATTCTTTCCGTTTTGTGGACAAGAACAGGCATTTCTACAATGAGCCATCTGTTCCGTTTTGCAAATTGCGGAAGGCACACGGGCGGCTTCCATGTTTTGCAGATCCGCAATTTGAGGACTGCAAAAAAACAGGAACGGTCATGTGCATGAAGCCTTAGGCCTCATACACACGACAGTTTATTTTCACGGTCCGCAAAAACGGGGTCCGTAGGTCCGTGACCGTTTTTTCGTCCGTGGGTCTTCCTTGATTTTTGGAGGATCCACGGACATGAAAAAAAAAGTCGTTTTGGTGTCCGCCTGGCCGTGCGGAGCCAAACGGATCCGTCCTGAATTACAATGCAAGTCAATGGGGACGGATCCGTTGGACGTTGACACAATATGGTGCCATCTCAAACAGATCCGTCCCCATTGACTTTCAATGTAAAGTCTGGAGTTCTTTTATACCATCGGATTGGAGTTTTCGCCAATCCGATGGTATATTTTAACTTGAAGCGTCCCCATCACCATGGGAACGCCTCTATGTTAGAATATACTGTCGGATATGAGCTACATTGTGAAACTCAGATCCGACAGTATATTCTAACACAGAGGCGTTCCCATGGTGATGGGGACGCTTCTAGTTAGAATACACTACAAACTTTGTACAAGACTGCCCCCTGCTGCCTGGCAGCACCCGATCTCTTACAGGGGGATATGATAGCACAATTAACCCCTTCAGGTGCGGCACCTGAAGGGGTTAATTGTACTATCACATCCCCCTGTAAGAGATCAGTTTGAATATCGTTGGTGGCACAGTGTGCGCCCCCCATCGGGCCCCCCGTCCTCCCTCTAGTGTAATAAATCGTTGGTGGCACGGTGTGCGCCCCCCCAAGCAGAAACACCAGAGGAGACAACACACACCAGCTCTTCCACTTGCAAATTAAACTATACACTGCAAGGAGTGAAGGGAGTAGCCAGACTAAATAGTAATGACCACTATGCTGCACCTGATTAGAGTTGTGGTCATTACCATCAACTACAATGGGAAATTAAAAAAAGAGGCTGTCAGATGACATCACGTGCAGACAGCCTCTCTGACCTTCTAACACCTAGCCTGGGAGTGACCGTGACAGATATCATGGCTTTACCATGCACCATGTTGTTGTGTATGGTCTGCGAAAATGCTATTGGATGAATTTTGTGAGAATAATGTTATATTAAGTATAGCCTACTACAGATTATATATATATATATACACATACACACACATTATATACACACACACACACACACATACACACACTAGGGCTGCAACAAACGATTAGTACTCTAATAAGAAAAAATATGAATTAATAAACTGTTTTCCTTTATAAAAACTCATCAGACCCCTGCCTTCAGTGCCTAACACCCTTTGTTCCCCCTGCGCGATCCGCCCAAGTGTATCAGTTGCCCTATTGTCATCCGCTCTTCCCCCACCACAGAGCCATCCACTCTTCCCCTACTCCAGAGCCAGCCATCAGCTCCGCTCCCCCTTGTGCCATAGTCTCTGCTCCCCCTTGTGCCCTCCTGCCCCTCCTCCTCACTCCCGGATTGCACAGAGTCATTGGTTGCTATGACACTGTACACACCGGGCGCCCGACCATAGTCACACCCCCACCCCCTTGGTGTCAAAAACTCCGACACTCCATCGTTCCGCGCTACTCTGGGCATGACGTCACACAGCGCGTCAGGTCACGGAGTGCGCACGGCAGTAAAGGTGCAGGAAAGTAATGGAGAACCTGATCCGAGTGGTCTGTAATGGTCATATTTGGTGAAAGACTCCCTGTAACTGTCTGCATTTAATATTTTGTTTGAATTAGGCTACTTTCACATTAGCGTTTTTTGCGGATCCATCATGGATATGCAAAAACGCTTCTTTTACAATAATACAACGCATGCATCCGTCATGAACGGATGCGGTTGAATTATGTTTTATTTAGCCATGAAAGTCAATGGGGGACGGATCAGTTTTCTATTGTGTCAGAGAACCGATGCATCCCCATTGACTTACGTTGTGTGTCAGGACAGATCAGTTTGGCTCTGCTTAGTCAGGTGGCCAGAAAAACGCTGCAGGCAGCGTTTTGGTGTTCGCCTCTAGAGCAGAATAGTGACTGAACAAACTGATGCATTCTGAGCAGATCCTTTTCCATTCACAATGCATTTGGGCAAAACTGATCCGCTTTGAACCACTTCCGAGAGCCCATGACGGATCTCAGAAACGGAAAGCCAAAACAGTAATGTGAAAATAGCCTTAGCAATAAATAGTGTGTGTGTGTGTATATATATATATATATATATATATATACACACATACACTCACCTAAATAATTATTAGGAACACCATACTAATACGGTGTTGGACCCCCTTTTGCCTTCAGAACTGCCCTAATTCCACGTGGCATTGATTCAACAAGGTGCTGATAGCATTCTTTAGAAATGTTGGCCCATATTGATAGGATAGCATCTTGCAGTTGATGGAGATTTGAGGGATGCACATCCAGGGCACGAAGCTCCCTTTCCACCACATCCCAAAGATGCTCTATTGGGTTGAGATCTGGTGACTGTGGGGGCCATTTTAGTACAGTGAACTCATTGTCATGTTCAAGAAACCAATTTGAAATGATTCGAGCTTTGTGACATGGTGCATTATCCTGCTGGAAGTAGCCATCAGAGGATGGGTCCATGATGGTCATGAAGGAATGGACATGGTCAGAAACCATGCTCAGGTAGCCCTGTGGCATTTAAACGATGGCCAATTGGTACTAAGGGGCCTAAAGTGTGCCCAGAAAACATCCCCCACACCATTACACCACCACTACCAGCCTGCACAGTGGTAACAAGGCATGATGGATACATGTTCTCATTCCGTTTACGCCAAATTCGGACTCTACCATTTGAATGTCTCGACAGAAATCGAGACTCATCGGACCAGGCAACATTTTTCCAGTCTTCAACAGTCCAATTTTGGTGAGCTCGTGCAAATTGTAGCCTCTTTTTCCTATTTGTAGTGGAGATGAGTGGTACCCGGTGGGGTCTTCTGCTGTTGTAGCCCACCTTTCTTTCCCATTCTGACATTCAGTTTGGAGTTCAGGAGATTGTCTTGACCAGGACCACAACCCGACATGCATTGAAGCAACTGCCATGTGATTGGTTGACTAGATAATCGCATTAATGAGAAATAGAACAGGTGTTCCTAATAATTCTTTAGGTGAGTGCATATATATTATATACATTTCTTCCCCTAAGGGTCCATTCACACGTCCGCAAAAGATTCCGCACCCGTTCCGCAATTTTGCGGAACGGGTGCGAACCCATTCATTCTCTATGGACCAGACGTGAAGCGGAGAGCACACTATGTGCTCTGCGCTTCCGCATTTCCGCATGGATAGGATGCGGACCCCTTCACTTCAATGGGTGCGCAAAAAATTCGGACAGCACACCGTGTGCTGTTCGCATCAGTATATCCGTTCAGTAGCCCTGCCCAAAAAATAGAACATGTCCTATTCTTGACTGTTTTAGGCAATGTTACAACGGATCCGCAAAAAAAAAAAAAAAAAGAAAAAAGAAAAAGAAAACAATGGCATATGGATTTCTTATCTGAAATTTCGCAGATGCGCCTTAACCCTTTGGCTACCAGGAGCCATAGGCAAATATGGCGCTAGCCCGCACGCTAATTGCTAATTAAAGCCTTTAGATGGGGATGAACTCCCTGGGTCTCACTAAAGAGACCTAGAGTATTCAAACTGCAATTCTTATTTTGGCCACCAGATGGCAAGCTACATAAAAAAATGAGGAATAGACAGTAATAAAGTCATTTTAAAAATAGACGATTGTTCAAAATTAAAAACTAAAAAATTGAGTTTAGGCTCATATGTGAGCTTTGAAATCATAGGGGAAAAAAAAGAAAAATACAGTTTAACTGTTTAAATCAACCCCCTTTCCATATAATAAAAAAAAAAATATAAATCATGGGTATCACTGCGACTAAAAATGCACGTACTATTAAAATATAAAAATATTTTTCCAATACGGCAAATGGCATAATGAAAAAAACGGTCAAAATGGCAATTTTTTCAAATTTGCCATTTTTTCATTGCTTCTCTTATCCAAATTTTTTTAAATTAAAATACAAAAAGTCACACACAAAATGGAATCAATAAAAACTACAGATTGTCCCGCAACAATTGAGCCCCCACACAGTTCAGTAGACATAACTATAAAAAAAGAAAGTTATGGGGTGGGCAGAATATGGCGATGTCATGAAAACCCTATACATATGGGGTATTGTAATCCAACTCCTACACCAACTGAACAAATATCCCCTAATAATAATAAAAAGGTACTCGCATATATTGTCAAGTGAAAATATTTATTAATAGTAAAAGTTTTAGACAAGGTAAAAACAAAAGGGAGAAGGTGGCCACAAGACCCCCTCACCCCAAACCCCTGGCAGTGGAGACCACACTGGAACAACTGAGGTTATCAGCCCACAAGGATGATGGTATAATATCCACAGGTAATAATAGTGCAGCCCAAATTACACACAGTTAGAACATGATGAAACAGTTGAAAATACAAAAGCAAAGATGTGCTGCATACATACAATGTGTAAGGGCCAGATAACCCCAAAAGAAGGTCCGGTCACCAGTATCACAGAATAGCGTGATTGTGGGTCCGCACCCCAAAGTTTGTATGTCAGAGCTGCACAGCACTACAATGTGTAACTAGAAATAACAAAGATCAATTACCCATAATGGACTGGTTAACCGAGGTTCTCAGTGTGCTACTGCCCCAACGCGCGTTTCGCCAACCCTCCGGCTTCGTCAGGAGGCTTAGACAAGTGATATTAAAAGCGGGTATTTAACTTTAAAAAAAAAATCGCACCTGAAGTAGATTAATGACGCATAATTAACATTATTAGTTAGGCCGCGTCATCATAGCGAGACACCCATCTCTCCGCAGCCAGAGCAGCGCTTGTTCACGTGACCTCCAGCGTCATCCCGTGCTGGGTGACGCAAGGTGTAAACTGCCGTCGGAAAGAGTAGCAATGCGGAGCACTACATGATGCGCTTACACCAGCGCATGCGTGGAATGCGTACACCCCAGGTATAAACATCAAAAGGAAAGGCATAGCATCGGAGGCAAAGTATTGGTCCACAGTATACTGCTAAAAGTGCAGTATTGTGTCCGGAATAGGGGGTTTAGGTGAACAGGTTAGTAGGTTTGTGGATTTCTATCTGAGGAGATGCGTGCCATCCTATGTGAAAGATACATCTGATATCCTCAGGAGGTTCAATGGGGCCCATTTAAAGGATGACATGCATTTTGTCACTTGTGATGTAGAGGCCCTATACACATTGATATGCCATGACCATGGGATCCGAGCTGCCAGGTACTTTTTGGAAATGACTGATCGGATACAGTTTGTCATCAAAATTCTGGACTTTGTACTCAGACACAATTACTTCACATTCAAGGACCGCCTCTTCCTACAGCTCCAGAGCACGGCGATGGGGGCGACTTGTGCGCCCTCATATGCCAACTTGTGCCTGGGGCTGTGGGAAAGAGAGATTGTCCAGAATATGCCTGGTTTGGGCTCAGTGGTCTCGTGGTCTAGGTATAGCGATGACATTCTTTTCATATGGCAGGGTGCTCTGGTGGAGCTTGAGGGCTTTTTTGCACAGCTTAATGTTAATGACCTAAATATCAAACTTACATGGAAACACAGCCAAGAGTGTATTGAGTTCTTGGATATTCTGCTACACAGAGAATTGGATGGCAGGGTCTCCACGGACTTCTTCAGGAAACGCACAGCAACGAATGCTTCACTACATACTAATTCCTCTCACCATCCGCAGACAATTAAGGCTATACCTACTGGCCAATTTTTAAGACTACGCCGAATCTGCTCCAGTGACGAACGCTTTGAGACCCAGTCTAAAGGTCTCTCTACCAGATTTCGTAATAGGGGCTATAACCAACAGGATATTAAGAAAGGCTATTTAAGAGCTAAAACCTACTCTAGAGGCTCCCTATTGGTAAGTAATAAAAATAACTGATATTAAACCACGATTTATTACACTTTTTAACACGCATTGGGGGAAGATACGTGACATTATGTCCCACTACTGGCCCATCTTATTATCGGAAAGTGACCTTAGGGAGTCACTCTCTGATTACCCTCTTATTATACATGGAAGAGGTCTAAGAATTTGGGAGATTTGCTTACAAGAAGCCACTATGTTCCATCTGGTGCAAGTAACCCCTTTGGTAGCAGAGGCCCCACCTGGGGGTCAATTCCGTGAGGCAATTGTCAGGCATGTGGGCACATGTCATGACTGACCTCCTTCACAGACTCCAGTGGGAGTAAGGAATATCGGATAGTACACCATATCAATTGCAAATCAACAGCAGTTATCCATCTCCTAGAATGCCCCTGCAACCTTCTATATGTGGGTATGACCACTAGGGAGCTCAGAGTGAGAATTCTAAAACATGAAAGTAAAATCCGAAGGGCAGGCACAATGAGGATGGAGGAGTTGAATAAATCGCAAACCATAGTCCTGCACTTCAAGAAGAAGCATAATTGTGACCCTAGGGGTTTGCGAGCCAGGGGTATTAAAAAGGTGTCTGGGCTGTTGAGGTGGGGATTACAAAAAAGCACTGGTACAGAGGGAGACTAAATGGAAAGTCCTGTTAAAAACAGATCCCCTTGGGATGAAATGAAGGGGTTAGTTTCAGGTCCTTTTTATGATTGCGTTTTTATAATTTCATTATCAACATCGAGTGTGGGTATGCGTTATTTATAATTTTAACTCATCTTTTTCTTCTTAATCTCTCTTACTTTTAGCACCTAATATCTTTCTCCAGCAAAATGCAGTACGCCCCCTCAACATGCGGCCGCATCGGAAAATCTGCTCCTCTATTTGCACTTGTCACTTTATTGCATAACCTGGTCTTGGGACGTCTTTTTGAATCACTTGTTGCACTTTATATTTGATAAATAAGATTAATCTCTTAAAAAATATATTCTTTTATCATTATATTTTTCAGATTTTTATTAATAATTTTTTTTTTTTTTTTACATATTTGTATGAGATATGAATTTACTGGATTAGGCACTCGGCACTTTATTTCTTGCAATTTCTGGGAACAGAAAATATGTAATAGTTTTATGACAAGATTTTGTATTGGGATAATCATGTTATACACATTTGTATTATAATTGCACGTGCACTTTCATATAGAACATATTCATTACAGTAATGAACTGTTCGCTATATCACTATTATCTTCTGCACTTTTAGCAGTATACTTTGGACTAATACTTAGCCTCCGATACTATGCCTTTCTTTTTGAGGTTTATACCTGGGGTATACTCATTCCACGCATGAGCTGGCGTGGGCGCATGATGTGGTGCTCCGCATTGATCCTCTCCCCGACGGCAGAAGTGGGCGTTGGTTTACACCTTGCGTCACCCAGCACAGGATGTCGCGGGAGGTCACGTGAACACGCGCTGCTCTGGCTGCGGAGAGATAGGTGGCACGCTATGATGACGCGTCCCAACCAATCATGCTGGATATGAGTCATTGATCTTCTTCAGGTGCGATTTTTAGGTTAAATACCGCTTTTAATATCACTTGTCTAAGCCTCCTGACAAAGGCAGAGGGTTGGCAAAACGCGCGTTGGGGCAGTAGTACACTGAGAACCTCGGTTAACCAGTCCATTATGGGTAATTGATCTTTGTTATTTCTAGTTACACATTGTAGTGCTGTGCAGCTCTGACATACAAACTTTGGGGTGCGGACCCACCATCACGCTATTCTGTGATACTGGTGACCGGACCTTCTTTTGGGGTTATCTGGCCCTTACACATTGTATGTATGCAGCACATCTTTGCTTTTGTATTTTCAACTGTTTCATCATGTTCTAACTGTGTGTAATTTGGGCTGCACTATTATTACCTGTGGATATTATACCATCATCCTTGTGGGCTGATAACCTCAGTTGTTCCAGTGTGGTCTCTACTACCAGGGGTTTGGGGTGAGGGGATCTTGTGGCTACCTTCTCCCTTTTGTTTTCATCTTGTCTAAAACTTTTACTATTAATAAATATTTTCACTTGACAATATATGCGAGTACCTTTTCATTATTATTAGGGGTTATTTGTTCAATCGGTGTAGTAGTTGTACTATATATATATATCTAGGCCCCTCCATGATTTGTTGCTGTTATATCTGAGGTATGTGTCGGTTCTAGTATTGTTGTAATCCTACTGATTTAAAGAATGAAGTGTATGGGTCAGTTTTGCCGCAAACGAAACACTGTGGGAACAACACCCATAAAACGGTGGAGGAATTGTGTTTTTCTTCCAATTTTTCTACCCCATTTGGATTTTTTTTTACCGCTTCTCACTACATTGTATGCCATAATTAATGGTGGCATTGGAAAGTACAACTTGCCCCGCAAAAAACAAGCCCTCATGTAGCTATGTGAACAGAAATATAAAAAAGTTATGTCTCAAGGAAGATAAGGAAGAAAAATAAAAATGCAAAAACCTCTGGTAGTGAAAGGGTTAACACTAATCATGTAACAAGAAAACTTATATAAGCTATGTATTCATGCTATGCTTCAGACAACTCTTGAGCAACTACTACTATAATGACTCCGTACACGAAAATAAACAACCTTGACTTCAATGAAAGTGCACCATGAGTGAGAATTTTCTTAACAGCTTGGTGCTTTGAGCCGGACCCAGATCCTTTCCAACACCCAGGGTCAAAGCTGAAACTGTGCACGGGGAAGTCTGGGACTGCTGAACAGAAAGTCCTCCAGCTGAATTGCCGTTTAACAGAGGCCGGTCTCGTTGGGTGGGAGGAAAGGTGACGGATCCTAGACGGGGAGGCCACTCTTGTCGGACTCAAGGTTAGACCTGAATGTATTTAATTATCAATGAGAATATCCTAGTTCAGGGAACTAGAATTAAAGGGCTTCTGTCACCCCACTAAAGTGATATTTTTTTTTTGGGCTAGTGAAATTAGTTATATTGCGATATATGACAATATAATTGTGTTACTTACTTTGATCCAGCAGTTTCTGCAAAAAACGAAGTTTTATAATATGTAAATTCGGTCTCTACCAGCAAGTAGGGCGTCTACTTGCTGGTAGCTGCTGCAGAAATCCGCCCCTCGTCATGTTGATTGACAGGGCCAGCCGGGATCTCCTCCTCCGGCCAGCCCTGTCGGCATTTCAAAAATCGCGCGCCTGTGTGGATTCGGCGCAGGCGCTCTGAGATGAGGAGGCTCGTCTCCTCAGAACTCCCTCAGTGTGCCTGCGCCGATGACATCACCGAAATAGAAGACGTCATCGGCGCAGGCGCACTGAGGGAGTGCTGAGGAGACGAGCCTCCTCATCTCAGAGCGCCTGCGCCGAATCCACACAGGCGCGCGATTTTTGAAATGCCGACAGGGCTAGCCGGAGGAGGAGATCCCGGCTGGCCCTGTCAATCAACATGACGAGGGGCGGATTTCTGCAGCAGCTACCAGCAAGTAGACGCCCTACTTGCTGGTAGAGACCAAATTTACATATTATAAAACTTCGTTTTTTGCAGAAACTGCTGGATCAAAGTAAGTAACACAATTATATTGTCATATATCACAGTAGAACTAATTTCACTAGCCCAAAAAAAAAAATCACTTTAGTGGGGTGACAGAAGCCCTTTAAGAAATAGTCCATAGTCTATGTGAGAAGACTACAGGAATAAGTAACTCAGGGTGCACGTTAAATGGAAACCCTACTTCGGGGAAGGATAGATAATATATATATATATATATATATACACACATACAGAACAAAACAAAAGTTTGGACACACCTTCTTATTCAAAGAGTTTTCTTTATTTTTATGACTATGAAAATTGTAGATTCACACTGAAGGCATCAAAACTATGAATTAACACACGTGGAATTATAGACATAACAAAAAAGTGTGAAACAACTGAAAATGTCATATTCTAGGTTCCTCAAAGTAGCCACCTTTTGCTTTGATTACTGCTTTGCACACTCTTGGCATTCTCTTGATGAGCTTCAAGAGGTAGTCACCTGAAATGGTTTTCACTTCACAGGTGTGCCCTGTCAGGTTTAATAAGTGGGATTTCTTGCCTTATAAATGTGGTTGGGACCATCAGTTGCGTTGTGGAGAAGTCAGGTGGATACACAGCTGATAGTCCTACTGAATAGACTGTTAGAATTAGTATTATGGCAAGAAAAAAGCAGCTAAGTAAAGAAAAACGAGTGGCCATCATTACTTTAAGAAATTAAGGTCAGTCAGTCTGAAAAATTGGGAAAACTTTGAAAGTGTCCCCAAGTGTAGTCACAAAAACCATCAAGCGCTACAAAGAAACTGGCTCACATGCGGACTGCCCCAGGAAAAGAAGACCAAGAGTCACCTCTGCTGCGGAGGATAAGTTCATCCGAGTCACCAGCCTCAGAAATCGCTGGTTAACAGCAGCTCAGATTAGAGACCAGGTCAATGCCACACAGAGTTCTAGCAGCAGACACATCTCTAGAACAACTGTTAAGAGGAGACTGTGTGAATCAGGCCTTCATGGTAGAATATATCTGCTAGGAAACCACTGCTAAGGACAGGCAACAAGCAGTAGAGACTTGTTTGGGCTAAAGAACAAAAGGAATGGACATTAGACCTGTAGAAATCTGTGCTTTGGTCTGATGAGTCCAAATTTGAGATCTTTGGTTCCAACCACCGTGTCTTTGTGAGACGCAGAAAAAAAGAACGGATGGACTCTACATGCTTGGTTCCCACCGTGAAGCATGAAGGAGGAGGTGTGATGGTGTGGGGGTGCTTTGCTGGTAACACTGTTGGGGATTTATTCAAAATTGAAGGCATACTGAACCAGCATGGCTACCACAGCATCTTGCAGTGGCATGCTATTCAATCCGGTTTGCGTTTAGTTGGACCATCATTTATTTTTCAACAGGATAATGACCCCAAACACACCTCCAGGCTGTATAAGGGCTATTTGACCATGAAGGAGAGTGATGGGGTGCTGCGCCAGATGACCTGGCCTCCACAGTCACCGCACCTGTACCCAATCGAGATGGTTTGGGGTGAGCTGGACCGCAGAGTGAAGGCAAAAGGGCCAACAAGTGCTAAGCATCTCTGGGAATCCTTCAAGACTGTTGGAAGACCATTTCAGGTGACTACCTCTTGAAGCTCATCAAGAGAATGCCAAGAGTGTGCAAAGCAGTAATCAAAGCAAAAGGTGGCTACTTTGAAGAACCTAGAATATGACATATTTTCAGTTGTTTCACACTTTTTTTGTTATGTATATAATTCCACATGTGTTAGGGTACTTTCACACTTGCGGCAGGACGGATCCGACAGGCTGTTCACCATGTCGGATCCGTCCTGCGGCTATTTCGCCGTGCCGACGGACCACCGATCCGTACCCATTGACTATAATGGGAACGGGGGCGGAGCTCCCGACTAAATGGGGACGGGGGCTGCAAAAGCCGCCGGACTAAAAAGTACTGCATGTCCGACTTTTTAGTCCGGCGGCTTTCGCCGTGCACCGCCGTGCTGCGCCGGAGCTCTGCCCCCGTCCCCATTATAGTCAATGGGGACGGAGCGGCAGTCCGGCGAAATAGCCGCAGGACAGATCCGACATGGTGAACAGCCTGTCGGATCCATCCTGCCACAAGTGTGAAAGTACCCTTAATTCATAGTTTTGATGCCTTCAGTGTGAATCTACAATTTTCATAGTCATGAAAATAAAGAAAACTCTTTGAATGAGAAGGTGTGTCCAAACATTTGGTCTGTACTGTATATATCTCTATCTATCTGGTCCATAAATATTGGGACATTGAGACAATTCTAACATTTGTGGCTCTATAAACCACCACAATGGATTTGAAATGAAACAAACAAGATGTGCTTTAACTGCAGACTGTCAGCTTTAATTCCTACACAGTTCACCTGATTTGGATGTAAATACCCTCAAATTACAGCTGACAGTCTGCAGTTAAAGCACGTTTTATTTGTTTCATTTCAAATCCATTGTGGTGGTGTATAGAGTCAAAAATGTTAGAATTATGTTGATGTCCCAATATTTCCATTACCACGGACCATAACGCAATTCTATGATGGAATGCATAACGGAATGCCTTTAGAGGAATTCAGTTATTCATTCCATCATAATAGAAGTCTATGGCCTGCATAACGATTGCGTCGAGATTTATTTTTTTCTCTGAGATCTCATTCTTTGTACCCTTTTGTTTTACGTTTTCCTATGTATTTATGGTGTATACTTTAAGTCTGGTTTCACATGGGAGTTGCGGGAAAAGATGCGGGTGCGTTGCGGGAACATGCGCAATTTTTCCACGCGAGTGTAAAACATTGTAATGTGTTTTGCACACACGTGAGAAAAAAAATCTGCATGTTTGGTACCCGAACTTCTTCACAGAAGTTTGGGTTTGGGTTAGGTGTTGTGTAGATTGTATTATTTTCCCTTATAACTTGGTTATAAGGGAAAATAATAGCATTCTTAATACAGAATGCATAGTACAATGGGGCTGGAGGCTTCTCTTCTGTTTTCTTTGAGGAGTAGGACCTTTGATGTCACTGCGCTCATCACATGGTCCATCACATGATCTTTTGCCGTGGTGATGGATCATGTGACGGACCATGTGATGAGCGCAGTGACGTCACCACAGGTCCTTTTCCTGTGCACAGCAAAGTTGAAGACAGAAGAGAAGCCGGGCTGCGCGAACAAGTGGATTAAGGCGATCCAATCCATCAAAATCTGCACTGCAAAAGCCATATGGTGTTCCTTCCATGTACCCCCACAGCAGTTTACCACTAGGGATGAGCAAATCGACTTCGGATGAAACATCTGAAGTCTATTAGCATAAAACATTGTTCTAATACTGTACAGATCAGGAGCTCTGTATGGTATTAGAATGTATTGGCTCCGATGAGCCTTAGTTATTGCTTCGCAAAGTCTCGCGAGACTTCGCACAATAACTTCATAAATTAATTTGCACTGTAAAAACAAAAAACATTTTCCGAATTCGGGTTCGGTTCCAAGTACCTTGGCAATACGGCCACGGTGGGGCAACGGACATGTGCATGAGCCCTTAAGTGCGCCGGAAAAAAATACTGCTTGCTTGGTAATCATTGATATATTTACAGAATGAATTTAAGCTTTTCCAAGCTCAAGTCCAAATGCAATTACGGTGGCCAAAGCACTAGTAAAAGTATTAAAACAAAGGTTTGGTATACCGGAAATGCCAAGTATTGAGGACTGAATGTCTTAAACTTTGATATGAGAAAATATCTAGAACCAGCTATCTTCTTAACGTATAAACTGGAAAGAAATGCAAGAATAATTGAATAATGTATTATAGTATATATATATATATATATATATATATATATATATATATATATATTAGGGGTGCACCGAAATGAAAATTCTGGTCCGAAACCGAAAATTCAGGATACCCCTTGACCGAAACCGAAACTGCCTTTTTGCCCAAATACTTTTAAAAGACCCCCACCCCATAACAGGGCCATCCACAGACCCCCCCACCTCATAACAGTGCCATCCACAGACCCCCCCACCTCATAACAGTGCCATCCACAGACCCCCACCCACCCCATAACAGTGCCATCCACAGACCCCCACCCACCCCATAACAGTGCCATCCACAGACCCCCACCCACCCCATAACAGTGCCATCCACAGACCCCCCACCCACCCCATAACAGTGCCATCCACAGACCCCCCACCCACCCCATAACAGTGCCATCCACAGACCCCCCACCTCATAACAGTGCCATCCACAGACCCCCCACCTCATAACAGTGCCATCCACAGACCCCCACCCCATAACAGTGCCATCCACAGCCCCCCACCCCATAACAGTGCCATCCACAGACCCCCACCCACCCCATAACAGTGCCATCCACAGACCCCCACCCACCCCATAACAGTGCCATCCACAGACCCCCCCACCCACCCCATAACAGTGCCATCCACAGACCCTCCACCTCATAACAGTGCCATCCACAGACCCCCACCCCATAACAGTGCCATCCACAGCCCCCCACCCCATAACAGTGCCATCCACAGCCCCCCCCCCCCCACATTGTACAATTAATAGAAAATAGCGGGGAGGGACTGGGAGGAGGAGCTGGGGGCCGGTGCGTTCACTGTGCTCCGGCCCCCAGCTCCAGTAGTTATAAAATGTTGTACAATTAATAAGCATTCTATTCCCGAGGCCCCCCTCTGCAGTATTACATTCAATACAGCCACTTCCTACTCACAGGGCTGTGCTGGCCGGCCGGGCAGAGGAGCGGCAGCGTCACGACTGACGTCATGTGCCCGGCCTACTTTCTGAATGAAGGAGGCGGCGCAGGCATGTGACGTCAGTCGTGACGCTGCCGCTCCTCTGCCCGGCCGGCCAGCACAGCCCTGTGAGTAGGAAGTGGCTGTATTGAATGTAATACTGCAGAGGGGGGCCTCGTGAATAGAATGCTTATTAATTGTACAACATTTTATAACTACTGGAGCTGGGGGCCGGAGCACAGTGAACGCACCGGCCCCCAGCTCCTCCTCCCAGTTCCTCCCCGCTATTTCCGGCCGATATGTAAAAATATCGGCAGAAACAGATTAGGTGCATTTTCGGCCGCCGAAATTTCGGTGCACCCCTAATATATTATATATATACACACACACACACACACACACACACACACACACATATATACATACAAACACACACACCCACTGCTCAAATAACTAAAGGGAACACAAAAAAAAAAAATTCTGACTGATCCAACTTCAGTGGAAATGCGGCTCAGTAGTGTGTGTGGCCTCCAAGTGCCTGTATGACCTCCCTACAATGCCTGGGCATGCTCCTGATGAGGCGGAGGATGTTCTCCTGAGGGATCTCCTTCCAGACCTGGATTAAAGCATCAGAGAACTCCTGGACAGTCTGTGGAGCAACGTGGCGTTGGTGGATAGAATGAGACATGATGTCCCAGATGTGCTCGATTGGATTCAGGTGTGGGGAATGGGCAGGTCAGTCCATAGCATCAATGCGTTCATCATGCAGGAACAGCTGACATACTTCAGCCACACGAGACCTACCATTGTCATGTACCAGAAGGAACCCAGGGCCCACTGCACCTGTATATAGTCTCACAATGGGTCTGAGGATCTTATCCAGGTACGTAATGGCAGTCAGGGTACCTCTGGCTAGAACATGGAGGGCTGTGTGGACCTCCAAAGAAATGCCTCCCCACACCATTACTGACCCACTGCCAAAAATGTTATGCTGGAGGATGTTGCAGAACGTTCTCCATGGCATCTCCAGACTCTTTCACATCTGCTTAGTGCGAACCAGCTTACATCCATGAAGAGCAGAGAGCACCAATGTCGAATCTGCCAATCTTGGTGTTCTCTGGCAAATGCCAATCGCCCTTCACGGTGTTGGGCTGTAAGCACAACAACGACTTGTGTACGTCGGGCCCTCAAAACACCCTCATGGAGTCTGTTTCTGACAGTTTGAGCAGACACATGGATATTAGTGGCCTGTTGGAGGTCATTTTGCAAGTCACTGGCACTGTTCCTCCTGGTCCTCCTTGCACAAAGGAGGAGGTAGCTGTCCTGCTGCTGGATTATTGCCCTCCTACGGCCCCCTCCACATCTCCTGGTGTACTGGCCAGTCTCCTGGTATCTTCTCCATGCTCTGGACACTGTGCTGACAAACACAGCTAACCTTCTTGCCACAGCTCGCATTGATGTGCCATCCTGGATGAGCTGCACTACCTGAGCAACCTCTGTGGGTTGTAGACACTTCCTCATGCTATCTATAGGGGCGAGAGCAATGACAAAATGACAATACGTCATAGCGTGAGGTGACTTTCCGCAATTTGACTATTATGGCATGCTGATCGGGCGGGCACCGAAGTGGTGCAGGAGCCCGGCAGTCACTGATAGCTGGGCCCCTGCTGTATTGATGCTGTGCGATGCAGGCGGATTAACCCTTTCTATGCAGCGGGCAATGCTGACCGTGGCATAGAAAGTGTTTGCGTCGGGTGAGGATCTCCATCGAGTCCCCTTGCTGCAGTAACGCAGACCCGATGGGTGAAAAGGCAGCCTGATGCCTTGCAGACGCATCGGGACTAGCCTTCTACGGAAGCCTAGGACAATGGTGGGCAAACTTTTTAGTCAACAGAGCCAAATATCAACAAAACTGCGATCGAAATTTATTTTAAGAGCCAATTTTTTTTAGCTATATATCTTGCACTTCACTTATGTTCTTTGTTTGAGAAAGGGTCTGTGTTTGAGCCGAAACGTTGCCTCACTGTACCACATGGGTGAATAAACCACAGTTTTTTTTTTACTGGATGTGCTGTCCGTTTTTTTTGATTATTTTATTGGGTAAGGAGCTATACCCCTGGACATAGCACCTAACATATTGTCTGTCTATTGGTGCCGCCAATTTTTCCATTTGTATTTTGAGCTTGTTTGGCTGAGCACAATATTTTTATTGTTTGGATTGCTTTAGTTTTTGTTGATTATGGATATAGAGTTTCCATGTGGTTCCACCTATTCTCAAGAGGAGACTAAGCGTATATTGCAGGTAGGGGTGGATGATATTGGTGACATGATATGTGCCACGATATGGATTTTGTGTATATCGCCTCGCCGCGATATGACCACGGAGCGTAGTGAATGATTGCGCAGAAGCTTCTGGCTCACCGCTCCTTGGCCTCCCGACTCTGCACCGCGCTGTACTGGCCAGGGCCGGCGTGCACACAGCGTCAGCCCACTTTGCTGACGCTGTATGTTACGTCAGTCAGGTCCCGCCCAGTGCTTGAAGAAGACACCCCATCTGCGGACTCCATTCGCCGGCCGCTGCAGAGCACCCTGCAGGAAAGGTAAGTATAATAACAGCGACTCTTGGGGGACGGGGACCCTTGCTGGAGGATCGGGTTGGGGGGGAGTGGATAAGGAAAGGATATTTTTGCAAAGGATGGCTAGAACCTGATCATCTTCTGATGGCACTGAGACCGGCTGATCTGTCTGAATATATAGCAGGGGGGGACACATGGAGTCGGAGGAGGGCAACTGCTGAGGAACACATGTCTGAGGATGGAAAATGCCATGGGGCGCTGATCTGATGGCACTGGCTCACTGGGGGACACATGTCTGATGATGGCAAATGCAATGGGGTGCTAATCTGATGGCACTGGATCAGTGGGGGACACATGTCATCATCAGACATGTGTCCCCCAGCAGTGAGACAGTGCCATCAGATCAGCGCCCCATGGCATTTGCCATCATCAGAAGTGTCCCCCAGCAGTGAGCCAGTGCCATCAGATCAGCCCCCTATTGTATTTGCCATCATCAGACAGTCTGATAGATGATGGCAAATGGCATGGGGCTGATGGCACTGGCACTGGGGGACATGTCTGATGATGGCAATTGGCAAATGCCATGGGGCTGACGCTGACTGATGGCAAATGGCATGGGGCTGATGATTTGCTCTACCACAGGCACATAGAAATATTGTTTTTAGAAAGCAATTAGCAATACGTTAGTAATAGTTTAAGTCTTAAGAGAAGGTTTGTCTTATTAGAGATGAGTGCAGGGGAGAGAAGAGAAAATATGGCGGCACTGCCCCCACTAATATCGCCGCTGTCGGCAAATTGCATGCGGTGTGAAAAGTCCAATGAGCGGTGCTCAGCAACAAAAAGTGACATCAAGTAAAAGTAAGTCTTTGAAGGAGGAGAAAATAATAGCGTTGCGGCACTCACCAGGATAAAAATCAGTAACTTTTATTGTGGCTTCCTTGGAAGAAGATACATGTGGGTCCAGGGGCGGATACACTGTTGCAGGCGGCGACGGCCGTTTCGCGCGTAGGGTCGCGCTTCCTCAGGCCGCTCACAGTGAGCGGCCTGAGGAAGCGCGACCCTACGCGCGAAACGGCCGTCGCCGCCTGCAACAGTGTATCCGCCCCTGGACCCACATGTATCTTCTTCCAAGGAAGCCACAATAAAAGTTACTGATTTTTATCCTGGTGAGTGCCGCAACGCTATTATTTTCTCCTCCTTCAAAGACTTATTAGAGATGAGTACTCGATTGCTAAAATATTCGTTTCCTGCAGGCGCCCTAGATGTCATCAAGCTGTGCCTGTTTTGGTCAACTTCATGGAGGAGCTTACATGTGGGGAGGAAGAGGAGGAGGTGCTCATAAAGAAGACTGATGCGACGTCGGTCATATGGACCTGGTTTGGGTTTAAGGGGTCAGATGTGGAACAGAAAAATATCTGCAAACTATGCAGGGTGACAATAATAGCAAAGAAAGGGAATAAAACCAATTTGTTTCATCACCTCAAAGTGAAGCACGTTTTGGAATATCGCCCATCTCTAATTGCAGGACATCGGGGGAGATGCCACCTTTTTGAGCACCCCATCGGTTAAGGAGTTAAAGAGAAAATTTTCGTTTTTATCCAAAAAGACTGCTTCACTATGTCTGCATATGACCACCTTGGGGTAATACTACAAGGCCCAAAGGATACCACGGGGTATGAGGTCCCACTTAAGACCTAGCTTGTTTTTCAATAATTCCATATTTTGCAAGAAGTTTGAAGCGCTTCTAAGAGATACTCTCTGGATTTCATTCTTCTCAATGTGCAATATTTGCAAGAAGAATTATCCTCTAAAGCTACGGAGATGGCGTAGATCGAACGATAGTTACAGGCCTCTATGTCTACAGATGAGTATGCTCAATTTATTGACAATATATCATTATGTGTCAAAATAGGAGGAGGGAAAACATTCCAAATTGAACAGGGACTTGGACGATTATAAAAGGGGCTCTGTGTATTGACAATGGTACTTCCAATCAGAAAGATGTTAGAAAGAGGAAGAAAAATGTTCAGACACCAGGAATTGAACAGTCTTTTTTAGGGAACAGACCCAGTTCACAGCACAAAGACGAGGCCGCACTAGACGAGGTGGCCATAGACCAATGAAGCTACAAAACAACAAGACTCATGCTCAGGCCAACAAACCCCAGATGCCCAAGAAGAAATGATTGTTATTAATTTGTCAATCAAAATACTTACGGTACTCCAGCACAAGTAAGTGTCCTGAATAAGGGTTCGACTTTTTGTCCTTCCTCCTCTTTGAATTGGCTTGATTTGGACATTGATCTGTTAGCTTTTTTTGCAGGATAAAACTTAAAACCTGATTTTATAATAAGAAACAGATTGTGACACCACAATTGAGTGATATCTCTTTAGGGTGATCTCAATCTGTCCTTGAAAAGTCATTTTGCACCCGTAAGTAATGAACCTGCCATTGATGCCTACATGACTGCGGTCAGGTCTGAATTAGCATCTTATAAAGTGTCATGCTGTAACAGTGGATTTAGGCTACTTTCACACTAGCATTCTTTTCCGGCATAGCGTTCCGTCAAAAGGGCTCTATGCCGGTAAAGAACTGATCAGGCATATCCCAATGCATTCTTAATGGATAGAAATCCGTTCAGTTTGCATCAGTATGCCTTCCGTTCAGTCACTGTCAGGCGTTTTGGCCAGACATAATACCGCAGCATGCTGCGGTATTATGTCCGTCCAAAATGCCTGATCACTCGCCGGAATGCCTTGCATTAGTGCCGGATCCGGCATTGCAAAACAACTGAAGGGCAGATCTGTCCTTCCGGTCTGCGCATGGGGAAAACTGTGAAAAAAACTGCAAGACGGATCCGTCCATACGCATGACAAGCGGAGAGACGGATCCGTTCTTGCAATGCATTTGTAGATAGAACTGCCTGCTGTATCACACTAACGCTAGTGTAAAAATACCCTTAAATATCCCAATCTAACGAGGTTAGAGGTTGAGGCTTTAGATCAATTGAGGAATGACCCCTCCTTAGTGAAACCTGCTGATAAGAGGGTGCAGTGGTCGTTCTGAATACCTCCAAATATGTTGCAGAGGTTAGACAACAACTGGATGACACTGAGGTGTATTCGGTTCTTCAAGCTGACCCTAAGGGTTTATGCAGACAACAGTATTTTGCGTTCTGTATACGGTCCGTATATGGAACCATTCATTCCAATGGGTCCGCTCCGTTCTGTGACCCCGCAAAAATTATGAGACATGTCCTATTCTTGTCCGTTTTGCGGACAAGAATAGGCATCTCTATAATGTGCCTCCTGTTCTGTTCCGCAAATTGCGGAAGGCACACGGGCGGCATCCGTTTTTTTTGCGGATCCGCAATTTGTGGACCGCAAAAAACGCCACAGCCGTGTGCATGAGCCCTAAGTTTCATATTGCTAGGTTGATTAAATGTTGTTTAACCATGAAAACGAGCAGTGTATAATGTGATGGAAAAATTAATCCAGCCAGCAAAGGAGACAATATGGATAATCACAATATATTAGTAAGTGCCTTGTATTAACTTTCTTTACATGAATAAATGCCACTTGCTGTAGTGAGACAACCCCTTTAACTGTCCGCATTTAATATGGTTAGAATTAGCAATTAATATGAAAAAAAATCTTACTTTTTGTAAAAGTACGATACTGGGGCAAATTTGAGACTTTTAAAAAGTGACAAGATAAGCGAATGGCTCAAATCTATGCTTGCCCATGTGCTTTTCTGGCACAAGAAAAATCCACAAATGTGACAAAATTATTAAAAGGCACTGTTAAAAGGGTTTTTCTGGATTTTAAAACTGATGACCTATCCTCTGGATTGGTCATCGCTATCTTATCAATGGGAGTATGACACCCGGGACCCCAGACGATCAGCTGTTTGAGAAGGCCCCGGGGCTCCTGTGAGCGCCACAGCCTTCTCACAGTTTATCAAGCTCAGCCCCATTCACTTCAATGAGACGGAGCTGCTCTTAGGCCATGTGATCGATGAATATGTTGTGAAAAGGCCTAGGAAAGCCTGCGAGAGCGCCGATGACTTCTCGAACAGCTGATCGACAGGGGTCCCAGGTGTCGGACCCCACCAATCGGATACTGATGACCTATCCAGAGGTCTTGGAAAACACCTTTAAAATGTAACTGCCATTTCACTACCAAAAATGAAATACCTACCATATGTGATGCTGAAGAGAAGATATTCATGAAGCTTTATTTTTCTATTAATTTGACCTTTCTGATGTCTGTATTCAGCCCTTAGTAACCCTATTTCTCCGAGCCTCTATTTCAGCATCTTCCTAAAATGGCTTCTGCTGCACTTCCTGTCTGGAGGTTTGCACTGTCCTTGAAGTCATTCTGTATATTTCCCTCACTTTCCATAACCCCTTGCTCTCCTTACATGAACTAGCAGGACCAATCAGAATGCAGATAACCTCCCCCACTACCCCAGAGCAGTGTGTATCCTCTCACATACAGCTAACCCGAGACAAGTCCTGTAATTATATGAAATCAGTAAGCATTTATTTAAGCCTCTTAATAGTCACCTTAAAAGTTTTTTTAGGAACCATTTTGGGGTATATAAAGTGTATTAAATAATGTATTATTTTATTTTTAGGGGGAAAAATAAGAAAAATGCCATTTTTACATTTTGTGGAATTTTATTACGGCGTTCACTGTGTTGTAAAAATAACTTAATTTTATTATGTGGGTCACAACAATGATGATAATGCGACACACATTTCTGGGTGTTATTAAGAGGTAAAAAAAGATTAAATTATAAAGCACAAAAGCATTTATACTGCAGGGTGTACTATACCATTAGGCAGTGCTCCAGACTAAAAAAAATACCTGGTAGCCATTGGCTCCTGAACTGAAAAATTTAGGAGCCAAATCTAATTTTTAGTCGCCAAATCGAAACCGAATCAAAATTTTGGTATCGTGACAACGCTACTCCGATCAGATCGGCGTAGGGTTGTTTTGATACCAAAATTTTGATTCGCTTTCGTCACCATAAAGTATTGCGATACTCAATACCACGCAAAAAATAAATTAAAAAAAAGCCGCGTGCATTTTGCATTTTATGAAATGTTCGGCCCATAATAGAACAGTCCTATCCTATTTTTTGGGGTGACAAGGTGACTAAAAAATGGTGAATGCTCACCGCATAGGAGATATTTTTTAATAATTTAATAGTTTGGACAGCGCTGTGTAATATGTTTATTTATTCTTTATATATTTTATATGTAAAATTGGGAAAGGGGGGATTTAAACTTAATATTTTAGGCTACTTTCACACTAGCGGTTTTCTTTTCCGGCATAGAGTTCCGTCCTAGGGGCTCAATATCGGAAAAGAACTGATCAGGCATATCCCCATGCATTCTGAATGGAGAGTAATCCGTTCAGGATGCATCAGGATGTCTTCAGTTCAGTCATTTTGACTGATCAGGCAAAAGAGAAAACTGCAGCATGCTACGGTTTTATCTCCGGCGAAAAAAACCTGAAGATTTGCCTGAATGCCGGATCCAGCATTTTTCCCATAGGAATGTATCAGTGCCGGATCTGGCATTCAAAATACCGGAATGCACCCGCACTAAATCCGGACCCATTCACTTCTATGGGGCTGTGCACATGAGCGGTGATTTTCACACATCACTTGTGCATTGCGTGAAAATCGCAGCATGTTCTATGTTGTGCGTTTTTCACGCAACGCAGGCCCCATAGAAGCTAATGGGGCTGCGTGAAAATCGCAAGCAAGTGCGGATGCGGTGCGATTTTCACTCATGGTTGCTAGGATGAAAGTCTATTCACTGTATTATTTTCCCTTACAACATGGTTCTAAGGGAAAATAATAGCATTCTGAATACAGAATGCAGAGTAGAAGGTCAATATAATAAACATTGGTGGCGCAGTGCGCCCCCCCATCACCCCAGTATAATAAACATTGGTGGTGCAGTGCCGCTCCCCCATCACCCCAGTATGATAAACATTGGTGGCGCAGTGTGCCCCCCTCAATATAATAAACATTGGTGGCGCAGTGCGCACCCCCCCCCCCAACACCCCAGTATAATAAACATTGGTGGTGCAGTGTGCCCCCCCCCTCAATATAATAAACATTGGTGGCGCAGTGCCCCCCCCCCCTCAATATAATGAACATTGGTGGCGCAGTGGGCAGTGCCAATGAGGGTTAAAAAAATAAAATAAAAATTAACTCACCTCCCCCAATTGATCGTCTCCTGTTCTTTCTTCATGACCTGTCAAAGGACCTGTGGTGACATCACTGTGCTCATCACATGATACATCACATGATTCATCACCATGGTAATGGACCATGTGATGAGCTCAGTGACATCACCACAGGTCCTGAAGCAAGAACAGGAGACCGGCAGCTACTCGATCAACTGGAGGAGGTGAGTTAATTTTTTTAAATTATTCTTTAACCCTCATTGGCACTTCCCACTGTGCCACCAATGTTTCTTATACTGTGGGGGGGCACACTGTGCCACCAATGTGTCTTATGTTGGGGGGGGCACACTGTGCCACCAATGTTTCTGATACTAGGGTGTTGGGGGGGGGGGCACACTGTGCCACCAATGTTTCTGATACTAGGGTGTTGGGGGGGGGACACACTGTACAGGGAGTCTAAGAAAGAATCGAATGAGTCACTAACTAAGTCGGAACTTTAGTTCTTTTCACCTGTGACTCATTCGATTCTTTCTCCCTGTACTTGTCAGTGACTCAGAGCTGCTAGTGCTTGCCTTGCCTCAGCTCTGATTGGTTGGTGGGCGGGGAGGGGAGGGGCTGGCAGAAGCAGCTTCCACTCTAGGATCAGATTACACTCCTCCCCAGCCCCTCCCCTCCCTGCTGCCAGCGGCTCTGTGTGCTGTGACCGAGCTGACTCAGGCTGAGAACATCGGCGGCAGAGAACTATCAGCTCCTGTGCCCGCCGCTGTTCTACTGCAGAGCTGCCGCGGAGGGTCTAGTCGCAAATGGCGACAAGACTAAAAAGTCTTGTCGCCATTTGTAAATTCTAAGTCGCATTGGCGACCATTTTGGTCGCCATCTGGAGCCCTGTTAGGGTATAAAAAATAAAACTGCAGTTACACTTTAACTTATCTTACTCCAGCACACTTCATATTAAGGGTCCATTCACACGTCCACAACTGTTTTGCAGTCCGCAAATTGCAGATCCTCAAAACACTGACACCAGCCATCCGCGCTCCAACAACACATGGCCGGCACTATGTGGAAATGCCTTTTCCTGTCCGTGTCTGCGGACAAGAATAGGACAGGTTCTATTTTTTTGCGGGGCCTGCTGCATGGAAGTGCGGATGCAGACAGCACACTGTGTGCTGGCCCCATTGAAAATGAATGGTCCGCACCGGTTCCGCAAAATTGCAGAACGGATGCGGACCCATTTTGCGGACTTGTGAATGGACCCTCAAGCCTCTTTCACACAGGCGTCGTGTGTGAGGGCCGGATAGGAAGCTGGTGCGTCGCGGGAAAATCATGCGATTTTGCCTGTGAGTGGGGTGAGTTTTGCATGCGATTGCGTTGCACTCGCACAGCAAAAAAAACAACAACAAAAAAAAAATACGAAGAACACAAACCATTTTGCACGCGCGTGAGAAAGTGAGAAAAAAAATGAATGTGGTACCCAGACCCGAACCCAAACTTATTCACTGAAGTTTGGCTTTGGGTTAGGTATTCTGTAGATTGTAATATTTTCCCTTATAACATGGTGGTTATAAGGGAAAATAATAGCATTCTTAATACAGAATGCTTAGTAAAATGTAGATTGAGGCGTAATATATAAAAAAATTAAAAATAAAATGTATAATCTACTTACCTGTTCCAATTAATTGCGCAGCCAGCATCCTCTTCTTGCTTATAGTTTAAGACCTGCAAAAGGACCTTTGGTGGCGTAATCGTGCTCACCACGTGGTGAGCGCAGGTCCTGCTGAATGAAGATAGAAGATTTCTATCTTCATGGAGCAGAACCTGCGCTGACGTCACTGTGCTCAAATTTCATCAAAGTTTTTTTGCAGGTCCTGAAAGAAGAAGCAAGAAGAGGATGCCGTCTGCGCGATCAATTGGAACAGGTAAGTTATTTTTCAATTAGCTCAACATTTTACTGTAAATCATTGTAAAAAATAAAGAGATCCTAATGTTATTACGGCTACCAATAGATGAAATGGATGAAAGTTTAGAACCGTAAGTATATAATTCGATCTATGAATGTAAAATACAGGTATGGTACGTGGACTTATCTACTGCACTCAAAATAAACAAATTTGAACCAAAAAAACTAGCATACATGCTTTGCAATACATTAAATGTTTTAGATGCCTTTGCAACCTTTTTACACCTCGTCTGACAATGGGGCATGACTTTGTCAAAAAGGGCATGGCCTAAAAGCAGCCTCCATGTGCCATGTACCCTTGTCTCTAAACTACTAAGAGGTCAGAAACATTTGTTTAAGCCACATTCTTAGGCCTCATGCACACGGCCGTTATGCACCCCGCATCTCGGATGCGGACCAATTTACTTGAATGGGTCCACAATTCCGGAGATGTGGAACCAAGTCACGGAACACTGGAAGCACCGTTGTTCCGCACCGCAAATAAATATGACGTCATATTTTTTTGCAGTGCGGACAGACCACGGACCCATTCAAGTTAAATGGGTTTGGCCCGCTGCATGGATGTTCCCAATTCGTGGAGCGGCCGCACAATGACTATGTGCATGAGGCCTTATCAGTAAGATAAGAACTGAGCTATAATGAGTGTTTATGATGTGAGAGCAGATGACGGAAAAGACAAAAAAATCCTCAGGCAGCTAGTAGAGCATCTCAGCTCTGTACAGAAAAAAGGATTCCATATTGTTAATAAAGACCAATTGAAAAAATTAGCTAAAAATAAGTAAAATGCAATAAAAGAAATTGCCCCAAAAGGTGTACATAGCCTTTATAAGTTACAGAAAATAATGCACTATAGCAATAGATGCAAGCACATATGGACTAAGCCCTCATTCTAATGATAAAATCTGAGACTTTTAGCCAATACATTTTGATCAAAATACATCTGTGCCCACCTACCCAGTGCCAATTTGGTCTCAGTTCAGGCAAGTCCTACGCTAAACCTACCTATGCCGTTATGCAATTATGTTCAGGAGAGCAGACCCTGCACATATAGTGTGTTGCTCCTAGTTACCTCTATGTGCATCAGAAACCAATGAGAGGAGGAGCACACACACCTATATGTACCACCTTAATCAATGTCACCTCTTAGATAGGTTGGGCAAAAGTGTACATAGCCTTTAAGCCAATTTATAGGTAAACTTAGGTGTAAACTTAGACTAGGTGGTCTAAATATGCAACAGATTTATCATCCAGCACCAGCCACTGTGATAAATCTGATGCAGTTTAACAACTTCACGACCGCCCATTGACTATAAACGTCCTTGGGCTGGTAGTTTATCTCTGAGACACTAAAACATCATTTTTTGGGCTTCAAAAATGCTATTATTGTGTAAAACTTAAATAAATAAGAAAAAGTATACATATTAGGTATTGCCACGTCCATAACTATCTGCTCTATAAAAATGTCACATAACCTAACCCCTCAGATGAACAGTGTAAAAATAAATTAATAAAAACTGTGCTAAACCAACCAATTTTTGGGTCACTTTGCCCTATAAATTGCAATAATGAATTATCAAAAAATTATATGTACCCAAAAATGGTAACAATAAAAATGATCAACTCTTCATACAAAAATCAAGCCCCTGCACAAGACGATCGGCAGAAAAAATAAAATAAAATATGGCTTTCAGAAAATGGAGACACAAAAACATAATTTTCTTTAAAAATGCTTTATTATGTAAAACTGAAACAAAGAAAGTAGACATATTTGATATAATTGCATCCGCAACAACCCGCTCTATAAAAATATCCATGATTTACCCTGTCAGATGAATGTTGCAAAAAAAATAAAAACAGTGCAAACACCGCTATTTTTTGACTCACAAAAAACGTAATGTAGAGCAATTAAAAATCATATGTATCCCAAAATAGTACCAATAACACTGGCACCTTATCTCCTAATTTCCAAAATGGAGTCACTTTTTGGGAGTTTCTACTGTAAGACCTCTTGCACACGACCATGTGGCTTTTGCAGTATTTTGCAGTTCGCAAAAAACGTCCGTTTGCATTCATTTTTTTGCGAAATGGAACAGCTAGCTCCTGATAGAACAGTACTATCCTTGTCCGTTATGCGGACAATAATAGGACATGTTCTATCTTTGAACGGAACAGAAATACGGAAAAAGAAGGCATAAGGAGTACCTTCCTTTTTTTTGCAGATCCATTGAAATTAATGGTTCCATATACGGAACGCAAAAAACATAATGTAAACGTGGAAATAATTTTTTTGTGTGCAAGAGGCCTAAGGGTGCATCAGATGGGCTTCAAATGGGAAATGGCATCTAAAAAACAGTTCAACAAAATTCTGCCCTCCAAAAACCATATGGCGCTCATTTTCTTCTGCGCCCTGCCGTGTGCCCTTACATCAGTTTACGACCACATGTGGGGCGTTTATGTAAACCGCAGAATCAGGGTAATAAATATTAAGTTTTGTTTGGCTGTTATCCCAATGTGTTAATGAAAAAAAAAAGGATTAAAATGGAAAATCTGCCATTCTTAATTCTTCTTATATATATTTGGGATGTTTTGTCAACTATATTTTATATGAATAGAATGTGTTAACCTGGGTAGCTGGCTCAAAATGGGGTCCCATGCAGGGATCTATCTGAATGGAATACATTATTGGCCCTAATAAGGTTTAAAGGGGGTGTCCGGGTTCAGAGCTGAACCCTAACATAGTCATATTTTCACCCAGGCAGTCCCCCTGATGCTAGCATCGAAGCCTCTCATGCTTCGATTCGCTCCCTTGCTCTGCGCTAGATTGAGCACGGCAAGGGCCCTTTTGTTTACAACAACACACTGCCGAACTGTGTTCGTGACATCACCGGCTCTGATGGGCATGCTTTAGCACTGCCCTAGCCATTTTACTGGCCAGGGCAGCGCTAAAGCCCGCCCATCAGTGTCGCTGCGGTCACAGGGCTTACTGGCAGCCGCATGGAGAGCCTGGTTCGTCACCGGAACTCTTGAAAATGCCTTTGTCCAGCGCAATTTAGCGCAGGGCAACGGAGAGCATCGGAGAATGAACTGCTCCGATGCTCAAGTCAGGGGGCCTGCCTGGGTGAAAATGGAGGTATGTCCGGGTTTAGCGCTGAACCTGGACAACCCCTTTAAAGAAGGAGGCTGCCTTTACAGAGGTTGTACCATAATGAAATAGTAATTTAACCTTTTAGATAGTTTCCAGAGAGAATCAAAAGAACATCAGCGAGTTTCACAACAAGCGTGTAACAGCAACATCTAGACACGGGAGGACACAGGATTCCAACTGAAAACTTTTGTGGTCAAACAGAGTAAATTAATATCAGACTAAAAAGAGCAAACTATTATTTAAAGAGGTATTCTAGTTATTTATCCCCCATTCTATCAGTAGGTGATAATATACGGTAAAAGATGGTAAAAAATGCTGCTGTAATTGTAGGACATGACAGAAAAGGTCTTGTACTGTATTTAGTGCAAAGCAAGTGAACCAACAGATGGTGTAATGTTAGACTAAAAGAGTCTTAACATGCACCAAAGTTTGCATTGTTTAAAAATATTAGACCGGATTATTGATACAGGTAGTAATCTAGGTGTTATGGTTGCCGTACACATTAGTGTATTGTCAGCTGAACCTGATGAGAACAGTGTATATGTCTGACAATATAATGTCTATGAGGAGTTTACGGCTCTTCCCCGACAGATGAAGTGGGGAGAGAGGATCAGGCAAAGTGAATATTTTCACCCAATATTTTGTTCTTCTGGAAGATAAGCCACTGCCAGAAATTGTGGCAGTGCCTTTCTCCCCCATACACGTTCAGCAGAACCAAATGTGGACATGTATGGGAGAGTCGCGAATGATAGCTGACAGCTATTGAATGTGTATGGTATTCATACACATGGTCAGTTCACACTGAGTTTTTTGGCGCAGATTTTGAAATCCGCTCCAAAAACGCCTTAATGGTGCCTCCCATTTCAATGGGAAGCAGCACTTGCTTTTTTTTTTTAATACATGTAAAAAAGATGCAGCATGTCCTATCTTGGGGCAGATTATGCGCAGAAAAAAAAAACTGCACCTCTGCGTGCACGTGTGTTTCTTGTGCGTAAACGCGCCCCAAAAAAAACACACCAAAATCACTTGTGGGAAAAGTGCTATAGAATTTAATAACATAAAAAATCCGCCTGAAAAATAGTTTACAAAATCACGCATACTTTTGAGGTGCAAAAATCTGCTTGGATTGAGAGCTGAATTTTTAGGCTACTTTCACACTCGCATTTTGGGCGGATCCGTCATGGATCAGCAAAAACGGATCTGTTACAATAATGCAACCGCATGCATCCATCATGAATGCATCCGTTTGTATTATCTGTAACATAGCAAAGACGGATCTGTCATGAACATTGAAAGTCAACAGGAGACAGATCGGTTTTTTATTGTGCCAGAGAAAACGGATCCGTCCCCATTGACTTACTGTCACGGATGGTGTTACAGAAAACTAGAAGACACAAATGAAGATCCGACTGACTTGATCCAAAACTAAGGAACAGGAGGGCAAGCCCTGTAAGAGCCCTAGCTCTCTCCCTTACTGCTCAGCCTATGCAAAAATCTCAATGGTAGAAAATTGCATACCCTTGTTCCTCGACTGTATGACACCTGAACACCCTTTAATAGTGAGGGGACATGACCACCGGCTCCAATAGTGAGGGGACACGACCACCAGCTCCACCTAGGATCAAGCCCACAGGAAAACAGAAATAAAGAAACAGACTTATCTTCTGGATGCAGCAGTAACAGCTTCTAGCATCAGCACAGTCCAGGAAGTTGTATAAACCGCAAAGTGAGGCAGTATGGGGAGGAGATATATAGGGAGGCAATCACTGCTAATAGATGACAACTGGGAGAGGGAGGAGAGATGTCAAAACGAAAGCAAAAACAAAAGAAGATCATGCAGAAGATACTGAAGAACGTATAACAGAACTTCTCAAAGATCTGGTGGTGACACTTACATTGTGTGTCAGAATGGATCCGTTTGGCTCAGTTTCGTCAGATGGACACTAAAACGTTGCAAGCAATGGTGTACGTCTCCAAAGCGGAATGGAGGCGGGACAGAGGCAAACTGATGCATTCTGAGTGGATCCTTTTCCATTCAGAATGCATTAGGGCAAAACGGATAGGTTATGGACCGCTTGTGAGAGCCCTGAACGGATCTCACCAACGGAAAGCCAAAAAGCCAGTTTGAAAGTAGCCTTACATTGTGTGCCAGGACGGTTCAGTTTCGTCTCAAAAATACATTCCGCATCCGGATCAGTCTCAAAAATACATCCGCTTGCATAGGCCAGAAGGACGGATCCGCACATGATTAAAATTATATTGCAACATAGATTTTAGGCCATATCACCCACCTTGGCACAAAATACTCACCTTCAAATCACTCCACCATCTGTACTCTACCTCCCTTACTCAGACACTGAACCCCCTATTCCAAAAAGGAACTCCACACCAAATATTTTGAGATTGGAAAAGAAAAAAGGTATAGCCTCCATAACATCCTTGTTATATTTTACACAAAACTGCCTCCATCTCCCCATATCCTATTGGTTTTAGCTTTTTTTATTTTAATTTTTTTTCCAACCTCTCCATCCCTAAATGGCACTTGGATTACCTCAGTCTCACATGCTCTCCATTAGGCCAATCAGTTAGACAATTCATTTTATCCTGGCCGCATGATGTGTAGAAATGCTTTTTAATTTAATCCATAGGACATACATCACCCCCATAAGAGGTTATAAAATGGGTATCTTCCCCACTTCCGCTTGTTTAAAATGTGGTATTCTTGAGGCAAACATGGCAATGCTCACACATACAACAATTCTGGGTTGAAGTTCACAACAAATTTACCACCCTAACAAATATAACCTAAACCCTAACACACCATTGGATTTCATGTGGGCAATTATAGCTAAAACGCAACACAATGGGGCACATTTACTAAAGTGTCACTGCCCGTTTTCTTGGTTAAAAAGCCTGTTTACAATTAGTCTTTCTTTTTTTTTTTACGTCTCACTTGTTTGCGTCTGTTTTGTAGGCATTGTTTTGTGTCTGTTGCTCCTACTGAGTTTTATGACAAATGTAGACTTTATTTTAACTTTTGCGCCAACTTTCTGTCCCATTTATGTAAGTGCGCCTTATTTTATGCCAGATTTTGTTGTAAAACAGTCTAATTTCTACACCACCCCAGGGCTGGCATACTTTTCTGTCTCTGTTTCGAGTGGTGAGTTGTGCCACACAATTTGCCTACTTTCACGGAGAGTGCACCAAAATTCATCTCACTTAGGCCACATTTTCATGCGCATGCTATTTAGACCAGTTTAGTGAATTTGAATCTGTCCTACAAGAAAATGACTACTAGATGTCAGACTTAAACCAAAAAAAGACAAACCAGATTTATGAAAGGATAATAAATGAGGAGCAAATTCAAGTTAGACTTTGCCAATATGCCGCTTTTTTTTTTCTATTTTTACACCAAAAAAAGTGAGCTTAGGCTAGTTTTACACTAGGGGCAGGGGACTGTGGCAGGCTATTTCGGCGGGTGAACAGCCTGTCGGATCCGTCCTCCTGCTAGTTCACGCGTGCCCCCGGAATGCAGCTCCGTCTCCATCAACTATAATGGGGGCGGGGGCGGAGTTCCGGTGGCGGCACAGCAGCACACGGCGAGAGGCAGCCGGACTAAAAGTACTGCATGTAGTACTTTTAGTCCGGCTGCCTCTCATCGTGCCATCGTGGCAGTGAGGAGCGGCAGCGTCCAGTAGCAGGAGCCTTAAGTGTATTTTTATTTTAGAAAACATGAGACTGCTGGGGGCATAATGGGGGGGTTAAAATCAGATAATGGGGGAATAAAAGCTGATAATGGGGAGGAATAATGGGGGCATCAAAGCGGAAGGTGGGGGCTAATGGGGGCTGAGAGTCATAATAGCTGATAATGGGGGCAGAGAGGCATAAGGGCTGATATAGGGGCTGATGAGAGGCAAGAGGCTCTTATCGGAGTTCTGATTGGGGGTCATTTACATTGGGGTCTGAGCTGAGGTCTGATTTTAAGGTCTTATTGGGGTCTTATTAACATTGGGTGTCTGATTGGGGCTGTCAGCTGAGGTCTGCTTGGGGGTCTGACCTGAGGTGTAATGAGAAAAAAATAAAATTAAATTATTGTCCACCTCTAAAACCTAGGTGCGTCTTATGGGCCGGTGCGTCTTATAGGGTGAAAATAAATTTTTACATAAAAAAAATTGCCAAAAAATAAATAAATCTCCTCCATATGTTTAGTATTGCCGCGTCCGTAACGACCCGGACTACATAAATATCACGTCAATTAGGCTACTTTCACACTTGCGTTCGGAGTGGATCCGTCTGGTGTCTGCACAGACGGATCCGCTCCTATAATGCAAACGATGGGATCCATTCAGAACGGATCCGCCTGCATTATCTTTCAGAAAAAATTCTAAGTCTGAAAGTTAGTCAGACGGATCCGTCCAGACTTTGCATTGAAAGTCAATGGGGGACGGATCCGTTTGAAATTGCACCATATTGTGTCAACTTCAAACGGATCTGTCCCCATTGACTTACATTGTAAGTCTGGACGGATCCGTTTGGCTCCGCACGGCCAGGCGGACACCCGAACACTGCAAGCTGCGTTCGGGGTGTCCGCCTGCTGAGCGGAACGGAGGTCAAATGGTGCCAGACTGAGGCACTCTGAGCGGATCCGCATCAACTCAGAATGCATTGGGGCCGTACGGATCCATTCGGGGCCGCTTGCGAGAGCCTCCAAACGGAACTCGCAAGCGGAATCCCGAACGCAAGTGTGAAAGTAGTCATCCCCTACGGTGAACGTCCCCCCCCCCCCCCAAATTTTTTTTTAAATTGCTAATTATTATTTGTCACCGAAAAAACTTTAGAACAAGCAACCAAAAATCGCCATTTACTCTAAAATGATACAAATAATAAATACAAGTCGTCCCGCAAAAATCAAGCCCTCACACAACTCCATAGAAAGAAAAATAAAGTTATGCAAAAACATTTTTTCTTTTTTTTAATAAAGGGGCTTTATTGCAAAAAAGTAGTAACATGGAAAAAAAAACTATATGTATTTGGTATGACTGTAACAATAGTGACCCAGAGAATAAAGATATTATGTTATTTATACCAAAATATGAACGCCATAGAATTTATAACGTAAAAACGCAGTGGCAGTATTGCTGCTTTTCCCCATCTCCCTCCCAGAAAGAGTTAATAAAAGTTTATCAGAAAGTTATGTGTATCCCACGCCATTAAAAACTACAATGTGGGAAAAACAAGCCCTCATAAAGCTATATAGACGAAAAAATAAAAAAGTTATAGCTCTTAGAACGTGACGATAAAAAAAAAGGAAGAAAAATGCTTGGTCAGTAAGGCCCAAAAGAGGCTGGTCACAAAGGGGTTAAGCTTTCACTTCACAGTCCTAACATTCCTGATGCCTTCTTATTCTTCTTCCGTTGGCCAAAAGTGGGGGTTCATACATCACACCCGTGCCTGCCCCCTCTTCCTGTTGATTGCCAGGGCCAGCGAGTGCTCTCATCCCCTGGCTGGCCCCGTCTGCGTTCTAAATCTCGCGGCTGCGCCGTACCGGTCTTCAGTCGGCGCAGGCGCACTGAGAGGAGGACGCTCGCTCGGCCGCTCATTCCTCAGTGCGTCGAGTGTAGATGTGACGTCATCGGTGCAGGCGCATTGAGGAAGGAGCAGCCGAGCAAGCGTCCTCCTCTCAGTGCGCCTGCGCCGACTGAAGACAGGTAAGGCGCAGGCGCGAGATTTAGAACGCAGACAGGGCCAGCCAGGGGACGAGAGCACTCGCTGGCCCTGTCAATCAACAGGAGGAGGGGGCGTTTTTTTTTTAAAGCAGGATGCGGCTGCTACCAGCAAGTAGCCGCCCTACTTGCTGGTAGAGAGATAATTTACATATTATAAAAGTGCCGTTTTTAAAGAAACTACTGAACGAAAAAGGCTAAGACTAACTATATAGTGAAAAATCGCAGTATAAGGATTTTAAGTAGCCAAAAAACGAAAAATGACTTTTGGGGGGTGACAGAAGCCCTTTAAGCCCTCTGGATCACCTACTGATTGGATGGAGGAGGACTGATGGAGACACTATTCAGTTGGTTGGAACATTCATTTTTTCTGATGAGTTGTCTACTTATATGCTCACGCAGAATCTGATGCCGAGATTCACCCCTACATTTCTGTACTTGCTACTACAGTCTGGCTTGGGTCCAAATGTTTCAACTTGGAAGTCATTAACCAGAGCTATAGCTTGCCTAATGCACGTTGCTAGATCTTTTAGAACCACACTAACAGAATGAAAAGACTGAACAGGAAGGCTAATAAGTGGAAGTGACAGCACATCTCTATATTAAAGACATGTAACTAATGGCAAGCCAGTAAACCCAACATGGAAGTTGGTAATGTTGTTCTTGTAAGACATTCTCAGTAAAAAAAGAATGAATGGACTTTAGGACCAATAGCCAATGTGTTTCCAAGTGAAGATGTAAAAGTCAGAGGAGTGGAAGTCAAAGTTTTCAGGCAAAAAAGCCTAATCTGTTCCTTTAGAACTGCCAATGCCTGAGTTGCTAGGAGCGAGTTTAGCTGCCTGTCATTTTTGCCTCACTAACCCATAGGAAGGAGAGAACAGAATACAATATTGCATATTGTACAGAAAGGGTGTTCTCGATGCAGTGTCCCATACTAGTAGCCACAGCATGTACACACTCAATGAGAACTGTAGTGGTGAAATATAAAAACCGAAAACATCTTCTATGGTGTACTTCAGCAATGGAATTCTTGTTGATTTTCCAGATCTGACACATTCTATACTGGGAACCACACATACAACGTGAAGCTGTGCATACTGGTTCCCCTGCCAAATTCAACCATATATTGTCTAATAAATCTAATTTATATTTGAATATTATAATAACGAGAAGATACAATATGCACTCTTACTGTAAAATGGCATGTTGCGACTAGGGCTGCAGTAAACGAATATTTTTGTAATCGAGTATTCTATCGATTATATTTCTCGATTCATCGAGTAATCTAATAAGAAAAAGCTACTTAAAATAACGTACGTATTTAGGTATGTATAAAGTTATTGGTTTGAAGGGGGTTAATAACTTTATACATGCCTAATGCCAAGGTGCTTCCATTAACCCCTCCAAACCAATAACTTTATACATGCCCATTGGGTTTGGAGGGGTTAATGGAAGCACCTTGGCATTAGGCATGTATAAAGTTATTGGTTTGAAGAGGTTAATGAAAGCACCTTGGAGGTGCCTTCATTAACCCCTCTCTAAACCAATAACTTTATACATGCCAAGGTGGTGCTTGCAGCCTCCATTAACCACTCTCTCTCTCCATCTGCCTCCCCCCAGCCTCTGATCTGCCTCCCCCCAGCCTCTGATCTGCCTCCCCCCCAGCCTCTGATCTGCCTCCCCCCCCAGCCTCTGATCTGCCTCCCCCCCCAGCCTCTGATCTGCCTCCCCCCCCAGCCTCTGATCTGCCTCCCCCCCCAGCCTCTGATCTGCCTCCCCCCCCAGCCTCTGATCTGCCTCCCCCCCAGCCTCTGATCTGCCTCCCCCCCCAGCCTCTGATCTGCCTCCCCCCCCAGCCTCTGATCTGCCTCCCCCCCAGCCTCTGATCTGCCTCCCCCCCCAGCCTCTGATCTGCCTCCCCCCCCAGCCTCTGATCTGCCTCCCCCCCAGCCTCTGATCTGCCTCCCCCCCCAGCCTCTGATCTGCCTCCCCCCCCAGCCTCTGATCTGCCTCCCCCCCCAGCCTCTGATCTGCCTCCCCCCCCAGCCTCTGATCTGCCTCCCCCCCCAGCCTCTGATCTGCCTCCCCCCCCAGCCTCTGATCTGCCTCCCCCCCAGCCTCTGATCTGCCTCCCCCAGCCTCTGATCTGCCTCCCTCTCCCCCCCAGCCTCTGATCTGCCTCCCTCCCAGCCTCTGATCTGCCTCCCCCCCCAGCCTCTGATCTGCCTCCCCCCCAGCCTCTGATCTGCCTCCCCCCCCAGCCTCTGATCTGCCTCCCCCCCCAGCCTCTGATCTGCCTCCCCCCCCAGCCTCTGATCTGCCTCCCCCCCAGCCTCTGATCTGCCTCCCCCCCCAGCCTATGATCTGCCTCCCCCCCCAGCCTCTGATCTGCCCCCCCCCAGCCTCTGATCTGCCCCCCCCCAGCCTCTGATCTGCCTGCCCCCCTCCCCCCAGCCTCTGATCTGCCTGCCCCCCTCCCCCCAGCCTCTGATCTGCCTGCCCCCTCTGGTAACGCAACCCCCCCCCCCTCCCTCCCTCCCTCCCTCCCAGTATTAATCATTGGTGGCAGTGGCCACAGGGTCCCCCTCCTCCCCCCCATCATTGGTGGCAGTGTCAGTTCCGATCGGAGCCCCAGCAGTGTAATGCTGGGGCTCCGATCGGTTACCATGGCAGCCAGGAGTCACGCTACTGAAGTCCTGGCTGCCATGGTATGTTAGTGAGCAGAGAGCAGCGCATTATACTCACGTGCGCTGTGGCCGGCGGTCGCTCCTTCTCATAGGTCTGTGCGGCGCATTGATAATGCTGTAAGCATTAGCAATCCGCCGCACAGACAGAAGAAGGATATGGCCAGCACATTCATTGGTGGCGCAGTGGCCACAGTCCCTCCCCTCCTCCTCCTACCCTGTGGGATATGGCCAGCACATTCATTGGTGGCGCAGTGGCCACAGTCCCTCCCCTCCTCCTCCTACTCTGTCCTCATTGGTCTTCAGCGGCAGCCGCGCACAGTGAGGAGGGAGAGACTCCCTCCTCCTCCCTCCTCCTCTGTGCCGGCCGGCTCAGTCCTGCCTCTCTGGCCTCCGGAGGACACGGAAGCGGTGAGTGAGACGCTTAATTTCACTCCTGCTCCGTGATCACGTGATGTAAACGATTCCTCGATGCAGGGAAACTGCATCGATGAATTTTTTGACTCGATTTAATCGAGTTATTCGAATAATCGTTTCAGCCCTAGTTGCGACCAGAAACCACATTTTTTTACTTCAAATTGTTTTTTATTGTTTCTTAGCGATATTGAATATATACTGAAATTCAATAAAAGAGTCGCATTGACAATGTCTTAGATACAACAGCAAGCTTAAGTGACAATCATTACATCTGATACAATGATATTAATAACATCAGTAGATCGCTTCATCAGGCATAACATAACACAACTGTGGGGGATGAACATCCTCCAGAGGGAATGGGATGGGGAGGGGGAAAGATGGGGGTGAGGAAAGTCCAAGGGGAAGAGGGTAAAGGTACAGTAGAGCAGTGTTTCCCAACCAGTGTGCCTCCAGCTGTTGCAAAACTACAACTCCCAGCATGCCCGCACAGCAAAGGCTGTCCAGGCATGCTGGGAGTTGTAGTTTTGCAACAGCTGGAGGCACACTGGTTGGGAAACACTGCAGTAGAGGCACGATAGAACTTCGTGTCCCAGTTATATTTCTAGGCATGGTATATCTCCTTATCACAATTATGTCACTAACTGAACTATTTCTATAGACCTTGTCATAACCTTCAGGGGGCACCATCTTAGTCAGTAAATCCCCTAAACTCCTTCCACGGCCTCCATATATCTGCAAAACGTTGGGGTGTCCTGGAATCCCAGTGAGCTAACTGTTCCATTCTATAAATTTGGTCACACTTCAGATACCAATGTTGCATAGATGGGGGTTCGGGTTTCTTCCAATATACCGCCACAAGAATACGTGCAGCAGCTAGTAATATTTTACACAAGATGTTATTCTCCTTCAATCTTTTACCAGCTACTTCTCCTAGTAAACTAAAAAGACATAACTTGGGCGACGCCCGGACTGGTACTCTACTTATACGGGATAAATCCCCACAGATCATTTGCCAATAAGTTTGTATTTTAGTACATGACCACCAAATATGACTCTGAGTTCCCACATCATGATCACATCTCCAGCAAATGGGGCTAACCTCTGGGAACATAGCATGTAAACGTTGTGGTGTATAATACCAATGCGTAAGAACTTTGTAGCTGTTTTCCTGCAGCTTTACACATCGAGATACTTTTCCTGGAGCTAATAAAACCCTCGGCAATTCCCCTTTATCAAACTTTATAGCTAGTTCCTCCTCCCATTTATCAATGAATCTACATCTAGCCGTAATAGTGAAGGAATTAATTGAAGTGTATAACTGTGAGATCTTCTTTTTAGGTTCCAGTTTTTGCAAGGCCATTTTTTCAAATTTCGTATGTTGCGTGCCCCATATTGGAGCTCTAGTCAATTTTTTGAACACTTGATAACAGTGTGCTATTTGGAACATAGTACAATGTTTCAGGGCAGGATGTGACTCCAACTCTGACAATGATGGTAAATCAGTATCTGGGCACAAGGATAATATCGGCGTCGTACAGAAACCACATTTTAAGACTATATTAAAGGTCAGAGATTAAATCCTTTTGAGAAATATATGGATCAAATGTCTAAAGTGAAGGTTCTTGTCACGATCAGTGGGGGGGAAGACACACACTCCACACTGAACACAGGAGGCAAGTGGAACAGAAACAGGTCACCTCCTAGACAACCCTAATCCGGGCCCTAACTATCTATCAATATGAATAGACCTTGAAGGTAGGAATATTCATATGCAGGATACCTAGTCCTTGATTTTCCCTATAAGGCCCTGGAATAATTATAGGACCAAAGACAACCCATTCCTCCCCAGATGGACGAATGGAAGTCTCTGTCTCAGGCCCAGATACAACAACAGAGAATATAACAAATGCAAACAAACGGGACACTTAACTTCTGTAGAGATGGAAGAACAGGAAAACCAGAGACGAACTCACACCAGCTCAGCCAAACACAAATGAAGCTATCTACCGCATAGTCAGAAGGGTGGGGGTCAGACTATAAAGGGTAGAAGTGATGACCACTGAGCAAAGGCTGAGAAAAAGGGAAGTGGTCATTAACCCCATCAACACTTAAGAGAAATCAAGGAGGGACCGTGACAGTTGTATTTTCCAATAATAAACCCTATTACATTGGAAAAACTAAGATATTGCGAAGCACAATATATATATATATATATATATATATATATAAACAATGACATTTTTAGTAAATAATTATCAGAATTTTTTATAATGAAGGGGAGCTGAGCAGCAGTAACCTGGCCACTACACTTTGAACGGAGCTTTGCTTCTGGCTCTGTTCAAATTGCTTGTTCCAGGGGCAGATTAGTGGGAGTGCAAGACCCCCAGCTATCTTATATTCATGACCTATGCTGAAGATAGGTCATTAATATCAGAAGCCTGGAAAACCCATTCAAACGTTAACACAAAGGTGTCCTGGTGTAGAAAATGGTTTATACATTAATATAACGTTAGATAAAAGAAAGCTGGGCCATTCAGAGCTTGTCGTGTATAAAGCTCTTTATACATTATCTGCAGTGAGAATACCGCCATAGTGGTGATGTCATTTACCATCATTCTTTTGAAGTCAAGATAAGGTGGCCATACACAAATAAATGTAGACCAGTTTCAAAAGGACTGGCCAACCTTCTAATGTGTATGGTGGTGTCCCGATTTTCCTCCAAAGGCAGACATTGGGGAAAGACAGATTGGTCTGTTGGATTTCAACAAGTCTGATCCCTCATTCTCAAGGGAGATAAGCCGCTGACTGAAAGAGGTGTCTGGCAGTGGTTTAAAGCTGGTCATGTAGCTCTGTAGAGGCTGGCAGGGAATGGCTGGACCACTTTATAAAACAACCAATTTTACCTTTTGTGTCATCCCAATTTTCTCATAGATTGTAAGCTCTTGAGAGCAGGGCCCACGCTTCTAGTGTTTCAATGGTATGTTAGCCTGTAATTCTGTGATGTCTATTTTGAATTGTACATATACCCTCTGAATTGGAAAAAAAAAAAAAAATCGCGCAGGGCACCAGCTCTTCTGTTTTCAATAACACACTGCCGGGCGCTTTCCGCCCAGCAGTGTGTTTGGTGATGTCACCAGCTCTGATAGGCGTGCTTTAGCCAGTAAAACGTCTAGGGCAGTGCTAAAGCCCGCCCATCAGTGCCGCTGCCGTCACCGGGCTTCCTGGCAGCCCCATGGAGAGCCCGGTTCGTCACCGGAACTCCTGAAACTGCCTTTGCCTTGCGCGATTTCGTTTTTAACTGACTTTTTTTCCCACTGTATCGTTTGCATGTAGTCTAACACAATGAAAAAACATACCTTTCTTAGTATTCTGTGCATTTCCGAAGTGCAAAAAATTATGGTAACTTTGCTTCATAAGCCAATGCGGTCTCAATATGCGTATATGTGAGTATAAGGCCTCTTGTACACAACCATATGGCTTTTTCAGTGTTCTGCATTTTTTTTTGTTTCAGTAGTGTCTCAGTTTCGCAATTCTGTTTTTCCATTTGGTTTCCGATTTTTGTGGATCACAAACGAAAACGGAAGCATGGTATATACAGTATACAGTAATTACATATAAAATTGGGCTTGGCATAAAATTTTCAATAGATGGTTCTGCAAAAACAGAACAGATAGGGAAGACATACGGATGCATTCCGTATCCGCTCAGTTTTTTTTTTACAGCCCTATTGATTTGAATGGAACCACGGAACGTGATTTACAGGCAATAACAGGAATGTTCTATCTTTGAACAGAACAGAAAAACTGAAATACGTAAACGAATGCATACGGAGTACATTACGTTTTTTTTTTTTTTTGCTGACCCATTGAAATGAATGGTTCCATATACGGAATGCAAAAAACGTAAACGTAAAAGCAAGAGGCCTTAGGGTCCATTTACTCGCCCGTAGTGTATTGCGCATCCGCAAATTGCAGATCCGCAATACACCCGGCCAGCACCCCCATAGAACTGCCTATTCTTGTCCGCACGTGCGGAAAAGAATAGGACATGTTCTATTTTTTACCGGATCTGCTAAACACTGCGAACGTGTGAATGGACTCCAAGTATGGTGGGGGCGGGGCCAATGCTGCTGTCTATAGTGCAGCAGCGAACAGGAAGAGAGATGGCACATGAGCACTGCAGGCACAACCTCCTCGTACAGCTGATCGGTCCCCCGCCGATCTGATATTGATGAGCTATCCTGGGAATAGGTCATCAATAAGAAAAAACACAGATAACCCCTTTAAGCAGCTTTGAAAATAATTTGTATAACTGATCTTGTACAAATCCATGTATAATAGCCCAGAAACTGTTGAGCAAAAATCTTCAGGCATTCCTTGCTGTCTCAAGTCTGCACTGCACTTCCTCTGGGTATCTTCACAATTGGTACTGAACAGTAATCTGACTTCCGTCTCCAGAATGTATGGCTGCAGCATCAGGTAGTGAATTACAGGAGTTCAGCTAAGGCTACTTTCACACTAGCGGCAGGACAGATCTGACAGGCTGTTCACCCTGTTGGATCCGTCCTGCCGCTATATTGCCGTGCCGCCGGACTGCCACTCTGTCTCCATTGACTATAATGGGGACGGGGGCGGAGCTCTGGCGCAGCACGGCAGTGAGAGGCTGTCAGACTAAAAAGTCGGACATGCAGTACTTTCAGTCCGGCCTCTCGCCATGCTGCGGCAGAGCTCTGCCCCCCGTCCCCAATATAGTCAATGGGGACGGAGTGGCAGTCCGGCGGCACAGCAATATAGCGGCAGGACGGATCTGACAGAGTGAACAGCCTGTCAGATCTGTCCTGCCGCTAGTGTGAAAGTAGCCTAAGCTGTTATAAAGAAACCATTAATGGTTTCTAGAAGCAAATAGCCGTAAGATGAATTAAAGGGGTAATCCCATCTCAGACACTGGATATGCCAGTTTTGTGGAACACCTAAAGGGTTAACATAGTTTGTAAAGTAACTTTTGAATACCTTGAGGGGTGTAGTTTCTTACATGGGGTCACTTTTTTTGAGTTTCTAGTCTAGGCTACATCAGGGGGGGCTTCTAATGGGACATGGTGTAAAAAAAAAAAAAAAAAAACAGTCCATCAAAATCTGCCTTCCAGAAACCGTATGGAGTTCCCTTCGTTCTATGCCCTGCCGTGCGGCTATATAGCCATTTACGACCACATATGGGGTGTTTCTGCAAACTACAGAATCAAGGCAATAAATATTTAGTTTTGTTTGGCTGTTAACCCTTGCTTTATTACCGAAAAAAAGGGTTCAAATGGAAATTTTGCCCAAAAATTGGTGTTTTGGCACCGTTTTTATTTTATATTTTTAACACCGTTCATCCGAGGCGTTTGGTCAAAAGTTATTTTTATAGCGACGACTTTTACGCATGCGACGATGCCCAATATGTATGGCTCTCAGACTTTGGAGACACTAAGCAGGCATCCTAAAACTGCGGCCCTCCAGATGTTGTAAAACTACAATTCCCACCATGCCCTGCTGATGGCTGTAGGTTGTCTGGGCATGCTGGGAGTTATAGTTTTACAACATCTGGAGGGCCGCAGTTTGAGGATCCCTGCACTAAAACTAATATTTTTTTAGGAAAAAAAAAAATGGTTTCCGTGTCTCCAAAGTCTGAGAGCCATAGTTTTTTATGTTCTCTAGTGGACTGTTGGGGATTATAAAAATGTAGTACTCCATGGAAGTGTGATACTGCCTGAAGCAATCGATAACGCAGAGGCCCGGATGATCGGGGCACATGTCGCACTGAGTGGTGGTGTCCTTCCGTATCCCCCTCCTGCGACACACTCTGCACTTTTTTTGTGTTCTTCCCTTCTTTCCAGTATGGGGGACCACACCTGGAAAGTGTTGGCCAGGGACGATCCGGGCGCCTCCAGTTCCCGAGGTACTCCGGCCTGCTCTTTCCCGGTCTGAAAATATCAGGGCCTTGAGGACTGCCTCATAGAATTGGAGGAATGTCCCTGTGCTGCCAGCGCTTCGGAATAGTACAAAAGAGTTGTACATGGCAACCTGTACCAAGTAGACCGCAACTTTTTTGTACCATGCCCGGGTTTTGCGCATGGCGTTATATGGCTTGAGGACTTGATCAGAGAGATCAACTCCTCCCATATACCGATTGTAGTCGACGATACAATCGGGCTTGAGGACCGTTGCCGCAGTACCTCGCACAGAGACGGGAGTGGTGCTGTTACCGTGGATTGTGGACAGCAAAAGGACATCCCTCTTGTCCTTATACCTGACCAGCAACAGGTTTCCACTAGTAAGGGCACGGGTCTCACCCCTGGGGATAGGTACCTGGAGGGGGTAGGCAGGGAGCCCGCGTTGATTTTTCCGCACGGTCCCACAAGCGAACGCGGATCTGGGGCAAGGGACCTGAACAAGGGGATACTGGTATAAAAGTTATCCACATACAAGTGGTAACAGTTATCCAGCAGTGGGTACATAAGGTCCCACACGAGTTTCCCGCTAACACCCAGAGTGGGGGGGACATTCTGGGGGTTGAATACGGGAATCTCGCCCCTGAGGTACTCTCACAAATTTTGTATAGCTTCACGCCATACCTCGCCCGCTTTGTGGGAATATATTGGCGGAAACTGAGTCTCCCCTTGAACGCAACAAGAGACTCATCAACGCGACCTCCCTTCCAGGTACGTGCCTCCATGAATTTGGCCCCAAAGTGATTGATGACCGGCCGTATCTTATACAGATGGTCATAGGCAGGATCACCTCTGGGGGGGGGGGGGACATGCTGCATTATCGGAATAATGCAGACATTTCCGGATGGCCTCAAACCGGGGACGTGTCATGACCATACTGTACAGTGGGGTCTGGTATAGGACTCCAGTATTGCCTGACACTGGGTTTTTGGACTAGACCCATATGCAGCACGAGGCCCTAAAATGTCCTCATCTCGGCTGCACTGACCGGCGTCCAGCCACCGGGTCTAGCCAAAAATGAGCCTGGGTTTTGAGCGACAAACTGTTGGGCGTACAGATTCATCTGCTCCACCATCAGGTTACTGGAAAGAAAAAAAAAAAAAAAAAGTCAATTTCAGTAAACCCCACTGTGGGAATCTGGATTCCAGGATTGCCAGCAAAATCCGGAATCTCAGGCTCAAAGTCCACTGGGGGACACCAACTAAGTTCATCGGCAGGGGGCTCTGGTGGGCTTATTTGGTGGGCCGGGAAACCAGTACGAACCCCAGGGCAGCTCGTACTAGGGTGGGCCACTGGATCCCTAGCATGTGGGGCCCCTGGCGTCTCCGCCGCCTTGGTGGCTCATCGTCATCCGATGATTATGAGGAGGATGCGGATGACAAAAGGAATGTGGGGTCATCCTCATCCTCACTGGGGCTCTCAGAGTCGAAGGCAATCTGGGCGTATGCCTCCTCGGCCGAGAACATCCAGCAGGCCATGGGTTTTTTGTGCGTGTATATGTACGTGTGTGTGGGGGCAGCGGGTGTTCATGTACTAAAAAAGGCAAAAAAAAAATGGGCAAGTGTTAGGAAAAAAATATAAAAATGTTCAAACTTGCTGATCAGCGGTACAACGCTGATCAGTGGTGGGGCGGGCGATGCGGTAACAGTGGACGGACGCTAAAGAGTGCCGGCCAGTCAGCGCATGTAGAAAAAAATAAAAAAAAGTGGCGGTAAGGGGGCTGGTGGTGGTGGGGGGGCTGGTGGTGGTGAAGGGGGGGGCTGGGGTCTGAGAGATGGAACACAGAAAGTTTTAGATAAAAGTTATTTTTTATTTTTTTTTCCTAACTAACTTTTCCCTTCTTTCCCTGCCTAACGGTGCCTCTCCCTCACTGAGCCTAACCTACCTGGGTGGCGATGGGTGAGGGAGGGTGATGGATGCTGATTATAGGGGGACGCAGGAGCTGGTGCTGGACGGTGCTGCACGGTGAGGGTGCTGGACAGGAAGAGGAGGGGGGAGAGGAGCGCAGGAAGTTTGAATCTCGCGCCTCTCTCCCCTGCACCAATCAGCACCCTGGACAGCGGTGTTCAGCACTAGAGCCAGCACCGCATCTCCAAATCTTCGTACTGCGATTGGTGGTGTATAATCACGCCACCGATCGCAGTCTTTTTCCGGTTCATCGGGTCACAGGAGACCCGAATGGACCGGAAATGCAGAAAACCGCAGGTCTGAATTGATCTGCGGTTTTCTGCGATCGGCGACACCGGGGGGGGGGTAAAATGTGTTCGTTGTCCATAACATACGTCTGCCCATAACATAACCCCACCGCCACCATGGGCCACTCGATCCACAATGTTTGTCAGCAAACCGCTCACCCACATGACGCCACACACGCTGTCTGCCATCTGCCCTGAACAGTGAAAACCGGGACTCATCTGTTAATCTTGATATGCCACACCTGTGAGGTGGGATGGATTATCTCGGCAAAGGAGAAGTGCTCACTAACACAGATTTAGACAGATTTGTGAACAATATTTGAGAGTAATGAGTCTTGTGTATGTAGAAAATGTTTCAGATCTTTCAGTTCAGCTCAAGCAAAATGGGAGCAAAATCGAAAGTGTTGTGTTTATAATTTTGTTCAGTGTATATACAGTAGATATGTAAATGCTAAGACAGCACTGCCCTCAGCCTGATATCTAGCCCTGTCAATCAAGGGGAGGAAAGAGTGTGCAGAGCACAGAGGATATAACAAAGCAGTGCTCAGAATATTTAGCCCCGCCTCTTAGTGCTTGAATTGCTCATTTGCATATGAATAAAACACAGATATCTCTGCAGCCGTTATACAGACAAAAGAAAGGTATAGTTTTTTTTGTCCAATTGCCTTATTATTAAGGTATTTTATATACTACAGTAATACACCAATGGAAGCAAACATGTGTCCATTAAATGCATAGATAATCAAAGAAGGGACATAAATCCAATAACAATAAAGATAGCAATTGTATATTTGCAAGATACATAAACCAAGATCTATTTAGCAAAATATAGTAAAGTATACCATACGTTGTGTTGTTTGTCACTAAAGAGTTATATAAACAGTAAACTCGTACAAAAGGGGAAGACCCCACAAGACAAGACAAAGGGGGAGAGGGAAGGAGAGATAGGAGACTGGTACCATTAATGTTTAAGAGTGCGAGTCAAAAAACCCATCCCATAATTGCCATACTTTCTCAAATCGATCAGTCTGATTAGCCAGTATGGCTGCTAGAGGTTCCATTTTTCTAACCTCAGCAATACCAGCAATAAGATTAAGCTGTACTGGCAGCTGTCAAAATGTGCAAAGTTAGTCTTAGGAAGTGCCTTTTCAATGGGATATGAGGCATGTTCAATGGGAAAAAAAAGGGGTCCAATGGAAATCTAATATTGAGAAGTTGGAAGAGAATGTCTTCTACTTTAGACCAGAAGGGGCGTATCAGGGAGAATTCCCCAAAAATTTGAATATGAGATCCAAATCCTGATCCACATCGCCAGCATCTGTCTGAAACATTGGCGTTAAGATGTCTCAGCAGCTGCGGAGTGTGGTACCAAAACATTAACACCTTGTACGAGTTGTCCCCGTGAGTAATGCAGGAGGAAGTCATTGCCGTCCTGTTCCAGATCATTCCCCATTCACCAGCCGAGATAGTACGATTCAGAATCTTTCCCCACTTAGTCATATACGGGAGTCTAACAAGTGTAGGAGAAGGGGGAGAAGATAAGATAACACATATCAGATATCAGTCCCTTTGTAGTATCTGAGAGCTTACACAGTTTTTCAAATGCAGTAGGTTTGGACACCTGGGAAGAACCGTATAAGCTATGGAGAAAACGCAATTGGGTGTGATGAAAATTGGTGGAATCCGGCAACTTGAATGAGGATTTAAGACTTCCCCATGGTAATATCTGCAGGGTTCTATAGTCTAAAATATCTGCAAACCTGAATAATTTATTAGTAAACCAAGGATAAAAAAAAAAAAATGGCTCCACACTCATTGGGAACTGTGGGTTAAATAGGAAAGAAGTAATGGATGATTTTTCAGAGACCAAGGAAAAGCGTTGTTTGCAATTTCTCCAAACGTTATATGTGAGGGCCATAGGACCTAGTAATTTCAGTATAAGTGCTTCTGGTAGGGGTGACCATAACAGAGAGTTGGGGTGTATGGGGGCTATCCATAATTTTTCTATCTCAACCCATCTAGAATATGCGGACCAGGCCGGAAGCCTCCTATGGTGTGTAGCCCAATAATACTTTGCAATATCAGGTACCGCTAATCCGCCCTGCGATCTAAGTGTGGTAAGGGTAGAGCACGCTATGCGGTGTCTCTTCCCGTTCCAAATAAATCTAAGTATCAGGGATTGGAAACCTCTCCGTTCTTTACTGGGAACAGCAACCGGCAGGGTTTCAAAGAGGTACAATAACTTGGATATATGGACATTTTGACAGCAGCTATGCAGCCAAGAAAAGATATCGGTAGTGACATCCACTTGTTCATAAGGGCTTTAAGATCCTTGAAGACAACTGAGAAATTGTTGGCATATAGGGAGGAGTACATATTGGTGAGATTAACACCCAGATAACGTATGGAGTTCTCACTTCATTTAAAGTGAAAGTTAGCTTTTAAGATCGTTAGCCTATCAGGGGGAAGGTTGAGCGGCAGAGCCTCAGTCTTAGTCATATTTACCTTATACCCTGAAAGCCTACCATATGACTCTAGCGATTTAAAAAGATTCGGGAGTGTGACATGAGGGTCCGTTAAAGTCAGTAGGATGTCATCTGCAAACAGGAATAGCTTGTATTCAATTTTATTAACCGTGACCCTATGTATATCTGGGTGGGACCTAATGGCTGCCGCGAGAGGTTCAATACAGAGGAAAAATAAAAGAGGGGACAGTGGGCACCGCTGACGTGTGCCATTGTGGATAGAAAATACCTCAGATGGGGCATGTGGGAATTTGATAATTGCTGTTGGATGGGCATACAGTGTACGTAAGGTATTTAGAAATGTTCCCTTAAAGCCAAATGCCCTCAAGCTGGAGAACATGAATGACCAATTCAAGCGGTCAAATGCTTTCTCCGCATCGAGACCCAATATCAACGCAGAGGAGTTATATTTATTGATCATTTCAACTAGGTCAATGGATCTTCGAGTATTGTCTCCACCTTGTCGGCCCCTAACAAAGCCCACTTGATCTTTATGTATTAATTGTGGGAGCCAAAATGCAAGCCTACTGGCCAGAGTTTTAGCAAATATTTTCAAATCTGAACTTAAGAGAGCTATGGGTCTGTAGTTTGTGCAATCCATTGGATCCTTTCCCGGTTTGTGGATTAGCGTTATGTAGGAATGTAAGATAGATGGAGGTATCTGAGTACCCTGCAGGAAAGTATTAAAAAGAGCCACATCATGGGGCAGAAGAATAGAGGAAAAGGTCTTGTAATATGTGTAAGGTAAGCCATCAGGCCCAGGGGATTTATTGTTTGGTAGCGGTATCTGTGCATTTAGTGTGGATATGGCCTCTTTGGATATCTGCGGTAAGTTGCATTGAGTCAGGAAGGAATGGAAACGTTTTTGGTGTTCTGTTTGATCAGACGGTAGCTGTTGTGGAAGGGAATACAAAGTCGCATAATATGCTTGAAAGATAGCTGAAATGGTTTTTGGATCATAAACCAGTGTACCATTAGTTTTTCTCATAACCGATGGGGATCCCAATATGTTAGAATCCGGCAACTGGCGCCCTAAAATATAGTGTGAGATTTATTGCCCCAGCTATAAAACTTGTCGCGAAAACAGCAGCTGTTTTTCAGATTTTGGGATTGTAACTGGGTTTCTAATTCTTTCAACTGAGCAGTGAGAGTGCGGTGTTGGAGGTTACGGTCTCTTTTTAGTTTAGATCTCACGGCGATGCATTGACCTCTGAAAACCGCCTTGTGCGCCTCCCATAATGTAGATGCAGATGACACAGAAGATTGGTTCAAAACAAAATATTCCACAAGAGAATAATGAAGTTCCTGTCTAGGAATTGGGTTGGCATACTTAGTTCACAATGTTTGGACCGATGAAAGGTCCTCTTCAACGGCCAGTGAATACCAGCCATCAAAAAAAATAGGACATGTCCTATATTTAGCTGTTTTCACAGACGGGCCCTATTGACATTAATGGGACCGTTTATTTAACAACCACTTAGACAGGAGTGCACTTGTCTAACGGCCGTTAAAAACTGGTACACTGGCACAATGTGGCCTTTTAGGGGTTAAAATAAAAAAATCTAAAAACTCATCCACTTGCACGCATAGCGGCAGTCACTCCTCTCTTGATTGAAAAGGAGTTGCCGATGGTCCTGCACTCAGCGTGATGATCTCACCGTGCCCTCATGCTGGGAGGGCACAGGTCCTTTTCAATGAAGAGAGGAGCGACTGACTCTGCGCGTGCAAGTGGAGGAGGTTTTTTTTTGCGCTAAAACAAAAACATTACATCTGAGGGCCACAGACAGAAAATGGATGCACAGATTGCTGAAAAATGGCCATGGAAAACTGACAGTGTGCCCGTTTTTAACAGACTTTATTTTGTGGTGTGCATGTAGCCTAAATAGAAATGCCCATGTTGTATCTTCTAGAATAGATGAATAGTATAATAGCTGCTACCATGTGTATCAGGGCAGGCTGCACGGCGAGTAGGCAGGATTGTAGAGATCTATCCGTGCAGAGGATTCCACAATACAAGCTGTGGATGACTTGGTGGCACCGGCAGCAGTGTATACAATGACTCTATATGGGGACATCTTTCACCTGCAGCACTATGGCTTCAGACATAATCCGCCATACAGTGAACATACTGCTCTGTTGTTCATGACAATGGTGGGACAGTCCATTTCACTTGCTTCGGGCACAAAACACAGGAAATAAGTAGCTGGAAGCCAAAGCAAATCTAATTTCATTTTCTATAGCAGACGACTCCCATTGTAGAAAACACTAGGAGCAATTGTGGGGATCCTAAAAATAGCGGATTCCAGCTCTAGTCATTTATATGGAAAATACTTCATTTCTAATGTCCACAGAAATAAATGCCTTCAGAGGCCCAGCAACAACATGCCAGCAGGAAAGCAAAGTCACTGGGTGCTGGCCAGTTTAGGGGTACATGCACAAGTTCCGAATTTATGTGCGGAGAATCTGAACTGAAATCTGCAGGTGTTCGCAGGGAAATCCGTGCGGACAATTCACATCAATTGAAGGCAATGGAGAAAATCTGCTCAGGAAAAAGAAACGAAATTGACATGCTGCAGATTTTAAATTCCGCATGGAAAAAAAAAAATCTGCATCGTGCACACGACAATTTCAAATTCTCAGAATACAATGTGCATGACCTACGGTGCGGACTCTCCGCACACAATCCTGATCGTGTGTCAACTTCAGTCAGATTGGCACTGGCACACGGCCTGGTTATGGCTCATATATTAATTGTATAGGGGCTTTGTGGACATGGAGCAGGCGGCAAAATCCATCACTTCAGAGGCATCTACGAGGATACATATATGACACATACTCATATGTGCAGAGTGGCTCCTCAGGCTTCTGGGACCAGAGATGGAACAAATACTTCATAGAATCAGGTTTTTCTGACAACAGTCTGAACAGTAACCAACGGTATTTTCACTTCTGTCCAGAAACACAAGAACTCTGACATCACCCACTCTAAGAAGACAATGACAATTCAGAAAGATGAATGCCATCCTTAGACACATAGCACCGTGTGCCCTGTCATAGATGGCAGCCAGAGCCAGCAGGGCATCTATTCTGAAGGGTGATTTTAGCGCTGCTGCTTGCTGCAGTAACATATCTGGACCCCCTCCCATCTCTGCAATCTGCTACCTGAGGATCATCTACAGACAATATCACCAGCACTAGATCCCCTTTGTGCCATTAAAGGATCCTGATCTACAGACACATTCCCAGCACTAGATCCCCTTGGTGGATCTGATCTAGAGACAACATCCCCAGCATTAGTTGCTCTGGGTGCCTGTTATTAATGGATCCTGATCTGCAGACACATCCCCAGCACTAGATCCCCTTGGTGCCCGTTGTTAATAGATCCTGATCTACAAAGTCACCAGCACTAGATCCCCTTGGTGGATCTGATCTAGACACATCCCCAGCACTAGATCCCCTTGGTACCCGTCATTAATAGATCCTGCTCTACAGACACATCCCTAGCACTAGATCCCCTTGGTGGATCTGATCTACAGACAACGTCACCAGCACTAGATCCCCTTGGTGGATCTGATCTACAGACAACGTCACCAGCACTAGATCCCCTTGGTGGATGGTTTCTGCATCGAGCACAGTTCAGAACATGACTTGATAGTAAACAATGGAAACTCACCTCCATGGAGAAGGAGATGCCGGCTCTGATCCGTGAACAATGGGCAGAGTTCTGTGCCAGGATCCAGCTCGGACTACAGATCAGAAACTTCCCAGCCTCATCGCCCTGCGCACAGGCTCTAGGTGGCGGCTCTGGTGGCCCTTTCAATAATCGATAGTGATGAAAGTAAAAGCTAACAAGCCCGGAAAGAGGTTCTGCAGCAGCAGCAGCTGTGGGAGGGCTTTCCAGCGGCAGGAGTGCCCAAAGGCATGAGGACAGACGGTGCACCAGGCCTCGGATGGGGGGATAGAGCTGGTGTGATCAGGGGGAGACCATCAACAAGCAGCAGCACACACTGATTTCACCTGTGCTCTTCACAGTAGGCAGATAACGTTCTGTAGATGACACCACGCCACCCTGTGCCAGCACAGCTGAGGGGCCGCCGCTCCCGGGCACAAAGCTCGGCTGGGGGGACACTGGCACGAATCGAGGCTTACATGTGTCGGGGCGCGGAGCTGGGACGCGGGGGATCGCTGCTTCTTCCCCTTTGTTCACCCACCGTGTAGAGCGCCAGTGACCATTACATCGCACCGTATTATCCGCCGAGACTTCAAGGTCCACAGCCCAGCAACAAGGACTCCCGCACCTGCTCCACCGCAGGCCCCTAACGGTTAATCCATCGGTGCTCCTATCCGAAGCGCAAGGTTACAGCGCAGAAGATGCGCGATCATCAACCTCGTCTTCCGAGCACTACTCCACCTCCCTCCCTCACACACCGAGCCGTGCCGTCATCCCAAGCCCCCTAGCCCTGCCCACCGACTGCTCGAACTGTCAGCCCCGTCCCGCCCCTCCAGGGCGCTCATTGGCTGGCGACCAGGCTCTTCCTATGTTTGCCAGCTTCTAGAGAGAAGACCTCGTGGGATCATGGGAAACGTAGTCCACCAGGGCTAGACAGGCACCGTGCCTCCGGCGTGTCTCTGCCGAGCAGAAACTACAAGTCCCAGGTCCAAACACAAGCGGCCAGTGCGGTAAAGCTTCACGCCCGCCCTCCCTCCCTCGCACTGTCCGTAACCAGTGCTGCCTCCGCAGAGATAGGCGAGCCCAGCGGAGGTCTGAGGTGAGTTTCCCTACATTGTGTACGGTGTTGTACCATCAGCACGCCATTTCTGGGCGAAGCTCTGGCGGGTGCCAGTCACCGTACATGATGGGTCAGTGGTAGTGTGGCGGTGCCAGGGCTAAGCCGTTCACATGGGTACAGTCCTAGAAACTTCTCGATCTTGCAGGAGGCTGAAGTGATTTTATTATTCCTCAGTTTCTTATTTGGGTCTGAAGTTGGTTTCTTCACATAATTTGTATTTTTCGTTTTTTATTTTGAGGAGAACTTATCACCAGCAATAAAATAAGTTGCACTGAACTCTCTTAAAGAAGATTTAGTTGAAAGCGGCATGAAGATAGGAATAACTGGCACACAAATGGGCATCAAATTAAGAACACGAGTTGTATTTAAAGGGTTAAATAAATTGGGCCACTGATCTCGCACTGACAACCTACAGAGGGTGATGCCCTGCATCATATGCAATAAAATTCAGTCTGGCCCAAACACTTTTTTGGCATAGAACTGGCATCAAAGCGGGCAGCTATTGCATAAAACATAGACATTTAACATATCCCCAGATAGCTCAGGTCTGAGCGCATATTAGGGTCCATTCATACGTCCGTGGTGTTGCGGATCCGTAACACACCCGGCCGGCTCCCCCTATGGAAATGCCTATTCTTGTCAGCAACTGCGGACAAGAATAGGACATGTTCTATCTTTTGCTCAGCTGCGGACCGGAAGTTTGGGGCCGCGCTCCGCAAATGCGGAAGCGGAGAGCACATAGTGTGCTCTCCGCTTCACGTCCGGGCCCATAGAGAATTAAAATTGTGCAACGGGTGCGGACCCTTCTGCGGACGTGTGAATGGCACTTAGACTAAATACTTATACTAAAATACAGTAGAATCACCATGGAGCCAAAGTCTTTCACATAGTCTTTCGTTATCCGAATGGGCTCCATGGCATAGCTATCTGGGGTATCACTGTGCAAATAGGGCAAGTACCAAATGACCCGGCTTTCATGTCTTTGCAGGGGAAAATCAAGCGTTTCAACATGGGGCCATAGTCTAAAGGGAGTAGGCGGGCAACCAGGCTTCTTCAATGCAATGTGGCGAGATTGGTCTCGTCGCACCATCTCAAGACTCGCAGGGGCTGTCTGTATTATCAGGTCTTTGTTCCTCCTTCCCCTCCCAGCTGGAACATCACAGAGCTAAGCAGGATACTAATGAAGGTGTGTTGGATATAGCTTGGGAGAGGGCCCTCTTCCAGCACATAGACTTTTAGGCTAGGTCTTTACAACGACATGGAATGGATTAAAATGGATTTTTCTGCGACTCTCACGTTGCAGTCGCAACATATCACACTGCGACACCATAGACTATCATTATTAAAAAATTGTAGTGCAACAAATATTGCAGTGTAGTAGTGCCCTATTATCACGCGACTAATGTCGTCATGTACAGTCGTGGCCAAAAGTTTTGAGAATGACACAAATATTCGTTTTCACAAAGTTAGCTGCTAAACTGCTTTTAGACCTTTGTTTCAGTTGTTCCTGTGATGTAGTGAAATATAATTACACGCACTTCATACGTTTCAAAGGGTTTTATCGACGATTACAGGACATTTATGCAAAGAGTCAGTATTTGCAGTGTTGGCCCTTCTTTTTCAGGACCTCTGCAATTCGACTGGGCATGCTCTCAATCAACTTCGGGGCCAATTCCTGACTGATAGCAACCCATTCTTTCATAATCACTTCTTGGAGTTTGTCAGAGTTAGGGTCCATTCACACGTCCGTTGTTTGTTTCCTGATCTGTTCCGTTTTTTGCTGAACAGATCTGGACCAGATCTGGACCCATTCATTTTCAATGGGTCCTGAAAAAAAACGGACAGCACAATGTCAGATTTTTTTTCAGGACCCATTGAAAATGAATGGGTCCAGATCTGGTCCAGATCTGTTCAGCAAAAAACGGAACAGATCAGGAAAGAAACAACGGACGTGTGAATAGACCCTTAGTGGGTTTTTGTTTGTCCATCCGCCTCTTGAGGATTGACCACAAGTTCTCAATGGGATTAAGATCTGGCGAGTTTCCAGGCCATGGACCCAAAATGTCAACGCTTTGGTCCCCGAGCCACTTATGCCTCGTTTCCACTGAGCGGATCGGTTCGGGTCGGCACAGTTTGGAAGATTTGTAATGGCCCGGTCTATTTAGGTGAGTGTCTCCACTGCAACTCGGGCCTTCGGGTCCATACGTGGTTTAGAAAAAAAAAATGCGTAGCGTGACGTCACACTAGTGCGACAACAAACGCGACGCTACAAACAACAAAAATGGAGGTCATCCAGCAGCTCGTGTTTTCACTACTTGCATTTTGGTGTATGGTAGTTAAAATACATGCTGTTCTGTATGAGAGAACATTGCGAGCGGCAAAGAGAAATACATCAGAAAAGAGACAAAAACTTTGATCTTGGATCTTGAGCCAGGAGGAGAAAATACAGCCTTATGCGACAAAGACGGCAGATGCTTCTCCTTTCGTTAAAGCAGCGCCGCCTGCCAGTCATTTGGGCTCTACCCTGTTCCAATGAGTGGTGGGATGTGACCGTCCACACACACAGTGGCTGCGCAATTTCAGAATGTCGGAGGAAACCTTTGGATACCTTTGCGCAAAGGTAAGTCCAGCATCGGAGAAGCAAAGCACCAACTTCAGAGCTAGTTTTCCAGTGAAGAAAAGAGTTGCCATTGCACTGTGGAAGCTGGCTACCAACAGTGAATACCGAAGTATAGGCCACCTTTTCGGTGTGAGCAAATCAACAGTGTGCCGGTGTGTGCAGGACTTCTGTAAGGCTGTCTGCACATTGCTAGCTCCTGAGATTTAGCTTTTCACTGTCTGGAAAATGAACAAAGACATGGCTAACTACTTTGAGGACAGGTGGGGCCTTCCACAGTGTGTTGGCGCTATTGATGGTTCACACATACCAATAATAGCACCACAAGTATACCACACTGACTATTTTAACCGAAAAGGCTGGCATTCCATCATCCTCCAGGGAGTAGTGGATGGAAAAGGGCTATTCTGGAGTGTGAATGTGGGAAAAGCTGGAAGTTTGCATGATGCTCGAGTTCTAAGATTGTCAACATTTTGGGACTGGGTTGGCCAGGGAGGCCTGTACTCTGGCCACACTAGGAACATTTCAGGGGTGAATGTTGGCTATTATGTGCTTGGGGATTCTACATACCCTTTACAAAATTGGCTCCTGAAACCATTTGCTGACAATGGCCGCCTGACACCAGAACAGCAAATCTACAACAGGAAAACATCCAGGGCAAGGGTGGTTGTAGAGAATGCATTTGGAAGACTAAAGGGTAGGTGGCAGTGTCTTATGAAAAGGAATGACAGTGACATTGAACTTGCAAAAGCCATGGTGCTTACTTGCTGTGCTCTTCACAATATTTGTGAAAGACACGGAGAAGACTTCTACCAGGACTAGAATACAAATGCAGAAGAGCCAGTACGGGTAGTAGCACAGGAGATGGAGGAAGAGTGCAATGAGGTACGTCAGGCTCTGATGCGACACCTTAACGCTTCATTTTTATTGTATTAATTTTTTATTGGTCAAATAAAGTTCATCTTACATCAGACACAACCAGGGTCTCTCATGTCGTCCATTTTCAAAACAAAAAGTAATTTTGCTATATACTAAGAAATATACACATTTACATCAGAACAGTGCTGGCAGAAGGGGCATCTCCCTTGGTGGTGGTCTGGGATCACGACTGGCTCCTAGCACTTGAACAAGCTGCCCAAGGACACCCAGGAAGGCCTGGTTGAATGTAGCCAACTGCTCCATCTGTTGCCGTGCAATTTCAGCCTCCTGGCGCATAGCTTCCTGGGCATCCTAACGCAGTGCCTGAAACCTCCGCTCAGAAAGGTTATCCAGCCTTTCCAGCTGCCTTTCCTTAGCTGCCCGCATATCCTCCATGACTGTGCGCAGATCCAGCTGCGAGCGTCTCCTTTCAACTGGAATATACGACAGAACAGAATAGTGTTTTTGTTAGAAATTAGTATGTCTAATATTAGATAATAAAAAACTGATTTAACACATATGAAACGTACAGACAGAAAAAAGTTCACAAGTAATCTTGCTATGTACTCTTTCAAGTGTGAGTGGACAAAATATATGCACAAATAAAAAAATAAGAAAAAAACCTGATCATGTCTTACCTGTTTGCCGGGGTGCATTGGGCGTACTATGTGGTTGGCCGGAAGGTGGTGATGCAATAGTGCTGGTGCTGCTGAACGACATTGACGGACCATCATCAGACAAGTTTGACGCATCATTGGAGAGTCCTTCAACTGTATCTGAAAATGCAAATATGGTTATATATATATTTTTTTTTAGGCTTCGTTCACATCACCGTTCAGCCTTTCCGTTCTCCTGCTCCTTTTAGGGGCAGGAGAACGGAAAGGACAGATAAGCACATAACTGACGCCAAACTGAGTCAAACGGAGCCTGAGGACCCCATAGACTATAATGGGGTCCGATATGTTTCCGCTCAGAAGATGATTTTTAATCAGAGACAAAAGTCCTGCATTCACAACTTTGGTCTCAGCTTAAAAATCATCTTCTGAGCAGAAACATAACGGACCCCATTATAGTCTATGGGGTCCTCAAGCTCCGTTTGACTCGGTTTGGTGTCAGTTATGTGCTTATCCGTCCTTTCCGTTCTCCTGCCCCTAAAAGGAGCAGGAGAACGGAAAGGCTGAACGGTGATGTGAACGTAGCCTAAGGTTAGCAGAGCGAAATGATATGCAGAATCCCCCCAAAAAAAAACACTTACCAACAGGTTCTATCATGGACTCGAGAAGTGCAGTAGCAGAGTCCAGACCTCCCTCCCTGCCTTGGTTTGCCGGCCTATGACCGTAAATGGCGTCCATGGCATCGTACCACTTCCAGGTACTGCGACTGTTCCCACTACGGCCGTTGGCATCCTTAATTTTTTTATATTGTATTTTAAGCTTCTTAAGCTTTGCCCTACACTGACCCGACGTCCATTCAAATCCTTCGGCTGCCACCCGCTGAGAAATATCTTGGAACACCTTTTCATTTCTCACTGATCCATCAAGCTCACTCTGAATAGCGCCATCCCCAAGAATAGTTAAAAAAGTGGATAGTTCCTGAGACGACCACAGCTTGCTGTTGCTTGCAGGCATCCTCTTATTATCTGTACTTATCGCGGCGTGGTGTTTATGTTGCGCTTACATTTGACGTAATTCAGGCCGCCAATCAGGAGAATGTATTGTGTGACGCAAGTAGCTCCGCACTAACCGAACCGTTCCATTTTTCTATGGCCCTACATCTGAAGCAGGACCCTGAATGGTGCGGTACAGTTCGCTTGTATGGATCGCTTTCATAGTGGAAACACCCAAAATAGCGAACTGTACCGTACCGACCCGAACCGATCCGCTCAGTGGAAACGAGGCATTAGTTATCACTTTTGCCTTATGACGCGGTGCTCCATCGTGCTGGAAAATGCATTGTTCTTCACCAAACTGTTGTTGGATTGTTGGAAGAAGTTGTTGTTGGAGGGTGTTTTGGTACCATTCTTTATTCATGGCTGTGTTTTGGGGCAAAATTGTGAGTGAGCCCACTCCCTTGGATGAGAAGCAACCCCACACATGAATGGTCTCAGGATGCTTTACTGTTGGAATGACACAGGACTGATGGTAGCGCTCACCTTTTCTTCTCTGGACAAGCCTTTTTCCTGATCCCCCAAACAATCAGAAAGAGGCTTCATCGGAGAATATGACTTTGCCCCAGTCCTCAGCAGTCCATTCACCATATTTTCTGCAAAAGATCAATCTGTCCCTGATGATTTTTGTTGGAGAGAAGTGGCTTCTTTGCTGCCCTTCTTGACACCAGGCCATCTTCCAAAAGTCTTCGCCTCACTGTGCGTGCAGATGCGCTCACACCTGCCTGCTGCCATACCTGAGCAAGTTCTGCACTGGTGGCACTCCGATCCCCCAGCTTAATCCTCTTTAGGAGACGATCCTGGCGCTTGCTGGACTTTCTTGGACGCCCTGAAGCCTTCTTAATAACAACTTTCCTTGAAGTTCTTGATGATCCTATAAATTGTTGATTGAGGTGCAATCTTAGTAGCCACAATATCCTTGCCTGTGAAGCCATTTTTATGCAACGCAATGATGGCTGCACGCGTTTCTTTGCAGGTCACCATGGGTAACATTGGAAGAACAATGATTTCAAGCATCACCCTCCTTTTAACAGGTCAAGTCTGCCATTTTAACCCAATCAGCCTGACATAATGATCTCCAGCCTTGTGCTCGTCAACATACTCACCTGAGTTAACAAGACTATTACTGAAATGATCTCAGCAGGTCCTTTTTAATGACAGCAATGAAATGCAGGGGAAAGTCTTTTGGGGGGATTAAAGGGACACTGACCGGCTCAATAAGCATATTTAGGTATATATATGACAGTACAGGTCTTATCAAGTGTATTAAAATCATCTAACTATCCCCCCTGTCCACCTTATAAATACCGAAAACTAAAGTTTTATAACCTGCTTGTCTCGTCTCCAATCTGCCCAAGGGTCGGCGTTTCATCTCAAAATGCGCCCAGCCAGCCGCTCCCAACTGCCGTTCTGAAGCCCCGCCCAGCTCATCAATATTCACTTCGCTGGGCGACGGCTACAACTCCCCAAATCAAGATCCTGCGCATGGCCAATTCAATCTTCTAGGCACGTCCTCCGTCTAATCTTCAGCGCATGCGCCAGGCCGGGGTCACATCGCGCTTGCGTACAGACAGTCTGCGTCTTAGAGGCCGCTGCAGCCTCTGCTTTATGCGCGTGCGCCGGGCACTTGAGTAGGGGAGAGTTGTAGCCGCCGCCCAGCAAAGTGAATATTGATGAGCTGGGCGGGGCTTCAGAACGGCAGTTGGGAGCGGCTGGCTGGGTGCATTTTGAGATGAAACGCCGCCCCTTGGGTAGATTGGAGACGAGACAAGCAGGTTATAAAACTTTAGTTTTCGATATTTATAAGGTGGACAGGGGGATACTTAGATGATTTTAATACACTTGATAAGACCTGTACTGTTGTGTGTGTGTGTGTGTGTATATATATATATATATATATATATATATATATATATATATATATATATATAATACCTAAATATGCTTATTGGGCCTGTAAGTGTCCCTTTAAGTTAATTTTCATGGCAAAGAAGGACTATGCAATTCATCTGATCACTCTTCATAACATTCTGGAATATATGCAAATTGCTATTATAAAAACTTAAGCAGCAACTTTTCCAATTTCCAATATTTATGTCATTCTCAAAACTTTTGGCCACGACTGTAGACCTAGCCATACTAAAGAAATTATTTAACAGGTCTTTCTTCATCAGGATTTGAACTCTAGACCTTCTGTATGTCAGGCATAAGAGTTACCATTACACTACATACCTGCCTTGTTGGAAGGGCTGACGTCTCTGTGCCTAGCATCTTCCTGACATGTGACTGCTGGAATTGACATAAGTGTGTCTTGCTAATCAGGGGGCACTTGAGCTGTGCACACTCGGTCAGTGCAGGGGCCTAGCTGTGACTGACAGCCAGGCCCTTGCTATATCAGCTGGCATTGCTGAAAATGTAGATGCTGACTGCAGTGTATAGGAGGCTCATAGAGAGAGAGAGCGCTCTCCCTCTGTCTTCCCATTGGCCCTTGTGCTGCGATGCCTTGCAAAGGCTTTGGGGCCTGCCAGCTACAGAGGCCATGCGGTCCAGTTTCAATGCAGTACAATACAGCATGTATTGAAAAAATTGTGCCATTTACTCATCACTATATACAGTTCATTATGATTATACGTTGGGTTGAGCGAAGTGAGCATTGAATCATAGATCGAAATTCTCTTTGATCAGAACATTGAATACTGTGTGGAGATTCGTCTGCGTACAGCATTCAAATGTATGGGCTCCCCCGAGGTGAAATTCGTTATCTACGAAGTTTTGTGAGTTTTTTTATTTATATATATATATATATATATATATATATATATATATATATATATATATTATTATATATTTTTTTTTTTTAACGTGTAAACAATTTTAAAACTGGGATCCAAAAATGGCTTCTGTACCTACTGGTACTTTGGCCAGCTTCGGATCCCAGTTTTAAAATTGAGTTGAATAATCAGTGTGACCTTTTTTAGCTAGGTCAGCGCAAAAACCCGCACGTTAGTGCAGGTGATGTCACCAAACACACTGCTTGCCAGAAGCATCTGCCCGGCAGTGTGTAGCCCTTTCCATGTGCGATCAAGCAAATATGGGGGGGCTGCCTGGATGAAAATATGGTTATTTCCAGTTTTAGCTCTGAATCTAAAACTGGAGGGTACATAATAACTTCTATTGTTTACTCAAGCTCAATGCTGCTCAAGGATTGGTGTGATTAAACAAAATAGAAGTCATTATGTACCGTATCATCAAAAAGATGATTCTCCGTTGTGCGGCCGTTCCGTGTTTTTGAGGACCACAATTTGCTGTTTCAAATGCACGGGCAATGTCCATGCAGCAACTGGAATGGATCAAAACCCATTAAACTTCAATGGTTCTGTGATCTGTCTGCACCGCAAATAAATATAACATTTTATATATTTTTTGCGGTGTGGAGGCACAGACAGTTACTCCGTAGTGCTTAAGTGGGCTTCTGAACTGTGCTTCCATTCCGCACAGCACTGCATCTTCAGGATGTGGGCCCATTCTAAAGAATGGGTCTGCATATGTGATACGGGGTGTACACGGCTGGTGACTGCATATTGTGGACCCGCTGTTTTCGGCCCACAATACGGCCACGGGCATGTGCATGTGGTCTTATAGTAATGAAAAAATATGTATTGAAAAAAAAATATTTAATAATAATGACCTAGATATATTATAGATCATCATTATAAAAAAAATAATATAACATTTTTGAATAAATAAGACATAATAGTAACAGTAAAACATGGTTTTATTACAAAAAAATCAAATAATAAAAAAAATTATAATTAAAATAATTCCCTTGAAAAAGGGCCAGGGGTGTGCATTATAGGAGGGTCAGGTCTATTGAGATGGGAAGGAGGGGTGATGAAGTTAAGTCCAATGAATTCTGAAGCATTTGGCTGAATATGAGCAGATATTGCCTGAAACACTTCAGAATTCATCCTGCTGCTTTTGTCAGCAGTCACATCAATAAATACAAGAGAACCAGTTCCATTGGCAGCCATACATGCCCACGCCATGACACTACCACCACCATGCTTCACTGATGAGGTGGTATGCTTAGGATCATGAGCAGGTCCTTTCCTTCTCCATACTCTTCTCCTCCCATCACTCTGGTACAAGTTGATCTTGGTCTCATCTGTCCATAGGATGTTGTTCCAGAACTGTGAAGGCTTTTTTAGATGTCGTTTGGCAAACTCTGGCCTTCCTGTTTTTGAGGCTCACTAATGGTTTGAGGCTCAAAATGGTTTTACCTCTGTATTCACTCTGGTGAAGTCTTCTCTTGATTGTTGACTTTCACCCAAGTACACCTACCGTATTTTTCGCACCTAGGTTTTTGAGGAGGAAAATAAGAAAAAAAAGGTGTGCTTTTAGTGGGCTTCAACTAATGGTAGCCTGTGAATGACACTATTATGGGGGCATCTGTGGCTGGCACTGTTTTGGGGGTGTCTGTGGCTGGCATGACACTGCTATGGGGGATCTGTGGATGACAGATAAATAGCATCTTATGTTATGTGTCATCCACAGATTCTCTCCCCCCCCCCCCTACCCATAACAGTGTCCCTGTGAATGACCCCCCAATACAGGGGTGCCGTACACAGCCCTGCAGGGTGAGGCGAAATGTGAGGTCACAGGGATAGTTACTAACCGAGGGTGGTTGTAGTACTCAGTCTTTTATATACCTTGGGCAGACGTACAGCAGTGATGGAGAGTCTGGCACAGGGTTCCTCTGGGGCACTCTCTGTGTATAGGGACCAGGCCCGATGGTAGGTGAGGTGCCCTGGATGTTGCAGGTATTTTTAATGTGCCTGTGGCAAGATCCCTTTTAAATTCGTGACGCCAGTGCCGGTAACGGTGGCACACCGATTTATTGGAGTAATAATGGAGGAACACATGTTGCAGTGAACCAAAACTTCTATTTACTGAACGGTTAACTATATACAGTCTTTAGTCAAAGTTCCATATGTAAGAGGTAGTAACATGCAGGCTTTACATCAATTGGCAGGCACAATGTTTTTGCAAGATACTCAGAGGGTTAAACACTTACAGATCAGGCTGCACTTTCCTCAGAATCCTATTCCTTGCTTTATCCTTGGTTAGGGAAAACTTCCCCAGGTATATGTCTCCTTGCTTTAAATAGATCCTTCTGCCCTTCAGCTCTCAGTTTGGCTGGAGTCAATTCGGCTCTGCACTGTGCTTTGTAGGAACTTCGTTTTTCTCAGGAGGCAACTCTTCTCCTGGATGGCAGCTTCTGAGCTTCTTTGCTCAGGACCCTCAGGCAGGCTAGACCACTGACTAGCCTCCTGGACTATACTGCACTCCCCCCTTCCTGGCTGGGCCTAACTATATATACTACGGGTTCCCTAGCTACCTCTACTCTCTAGGAGGAGGAACTACCCCTAACAGGCCTGATACAGGAGATAACAGGGAAAATACACAATTAGGCCCCATGCACACGGCCGTGTTTCACGGCCGTGTGCATGGGGCCTAAAACGCTATATAAAACACAATGACCATGTTTCACAGGAGGTGGACAATATCGTGGCCATATTGACCCTTGTGTAGTGCCCACATTTTAGTGGGACACTACACGGGGTGGGGTCTGGCATCTACAGTAGTTTTGTAATGGCAGCGGGGCCCAGTGCAGTCATTGTATTCTATTGCAGCGGGCCCCGCTCATTGTACTAATTATATCTAACTGCAGGCAATGTTTAACTATAGAAAATATTCAATCCAGCAGCCTGTACTTACGACCATAGCAGGCAGGAGGCTGTGCGGGCACTGGCAGCGTAACCCACTACGTCACGTGCCCGCGCCGCCTGCTTCTTTCATAAAGTGGGCGGAGCAGGCGCACGTAGTGAGTTACGCTGCCAGTGCCCGCCCAGCCTCCTGCCGGTTATGGTCGTAAGTGCAGGCTGCAGGATTGAAGATTTTCTATAATTAAATATTGCCTGCAGTTAGATACGAATAGTACAATGAGTGAGGCCCGGTGCAATAGAATACAGTGACTGCACCGGTCCCCGCTGCCATTACAAAACAAGATGCTGGCCCCCAGCCCCTCCTCGCTGATACACTTTCGACCGTGCTGTGCAGCATGTGGTCGGCGAAAAATATGGTACCTCTTGGACAGTGTTCTTGATCTGGCCAACTGTTGTGAAGGGTGTTCTCTTTACCAGGGAAAGAATTCTCGGTCATCCACCACAGTTGTTTTCCGTGGTCTTCCGGGTCTTTTGGTGTTGCTTCCTTTTTTTTTTTAAGAATGTTCCAAACACGCCTAATGTTTTTGCTATCTCTCTGATGGGTTTGTATTGTTTTTTCAGCCTAATGATGGCTTGCTTCACTGATAGTGACAGCTCTTTGGATCTCATCTTGAGAGTTGACCGCAACAGATTCCAAATGCAAATGGCACACTTGAAATGCACTCTTGACCTTTTATCTGCTCATTGTAATTGGAATAATGAGGGAATAACACACACCTGGCCATGGAACAGCTGAGAAGCCAATTGTCCCATTACTTTTGGTTCCTTAACAAGTGGAAGGCACATATGCAAACTGTTGTAATTTCTACACCTGGATTTGGATATAAATGCCCTCAAATTAAAGCTGACAGTCTGCAGTTTAAGCACATCTTGTTCATTTCATTTCAAATCCATTGTAGTGGGGTATAGAGCGAAAAATGTTAGAATTGTGTCACTATCCCAATATTTATGGACCTGACTGTATTTTCCTGGGCAGAAAAGACAGTCTTTTCCATCACAGCTGTACACCTGAGAGGAGTGGACAATGTCCAGGCAGATTTCTTGAGCAGAAGGAGAGTAGAACTAGAGGAGTGGGAGCTCCACAAGGCTGCATTCAAGATGATAGCCCAGAACTGGGGTTATCCTCGGTGGACCTGTTCGCTACCAGGGAAAACAGGGAAAAGAACAAGGGAACCTTTCTGAACAGGGTAGATTTCCCCACAGGTCAGGACTGGCATTGGAACCTGGCTTATGCCTTCCCCCATTTCCCCTTATCCCAGCAGTTCTCAAGAAGATAAGGGACGGGGAAATGATTCTGGTAGCTCCAGCTTGGTCCAAGAGGAACTGGTACCCTCTGCTAGAGTCCCTAGCGATAGCTCCCCCTCTTCTGCTTCTGTCCAGACCAGATCTGCTTCAGCAGGGTCCCCTTCGGTTTCCCGAGGTAGGGAGACTCCATCTCACAGCATGGATCCTAAAGCAGAGGGGTCTGTCAGACCCAGTCATCTCAACTATCCAGTCAGGGAGAACACCTTCTACAGTTTCTGTCTATTCTAGGACCTGGCGTAGGTTTAATTCCTGGCTGCTGGATAGACCCTTTGACATAGACAACCCTAGTATCCCCTAATCTTGTACTTCTCGCAGGAAGGTCTACAGAAGGGCCTTAGTTATAATACCATCAAGGTACAGGTGTCGGCTCTGTCAAGTTTCCTTGGGGTGTCTCTAGCTGTGGATAAGCTAGTGAAAAGGTTTGTCAAAGGTGTCAGTGTTATTAAACCTAGGTCTAGGTCCTCTGTTCCCTGTTTGGATCTTAACTTGGTGCTTTCAGGACTAACATGAAGTCCCTTTGAGCGTTTTTTTTTTTTTTTCTGCAGGCAGTTTCTACAGCCTGCAGAATAGGGGAAATCCAAGCCCTTTCTATTTCAGAACCTTTTTTTAGGGTCTCAGATGAGAAGATTATTCTCAGACACCGTCCAGTTTTTCTCCCTAAGGTGTCTTCTTATTTTCATAAAAGCCAAGATATTATTTTACCTTCTTTTTGTCAGAACCCCAAAAATGAGAGAGAACAGGTGTTTCACACTCTCAATGTTAGGAGAACAGTTCTCAGGTACCTAGAAGCTACAGCTGAGTGAAGGTTAGATGAGAACCTTTTTAAGTATTGGGGTAAGAATAGAGGCAAGAAGGCCTCAAAGGACACGGTTGGTAGGTGGATCAAGTCAGCCATTATACAGGCTTACGAGGCAGAAGAGAAGAATTATCCTCTTGCAATAAAAGCACACTCCACAAGAGCAGTCTCTTCCTGGGCCGAGAGAGCAGACTCGTCTCCAGATCGGATCTGCAGGGCGGCTATATGGTCAAGCCTTCACATATTCACCCGTCGTTACAGACTGGACGTGTTGGCCAACACGGACTGTTCCTTTGGACGCAAGGTCCTTCATGCCGTGGTCCCTCCCTAGAGCTACTCATCTGCTATGGCTTCTTTTTTGGTTCCATCATGAAGGGGGATGCCGTGGAAAAAGGAATTATTCCTACCGTTAATTCGGTTTACACTAATCCTTCATGATGGCACCACCGTAACTCCCACCCTATAATTTTGGTGTTGGGTTTGTTATTTCACATCCTGTTATTAATTTTAGAAAGCACTGGGATGTGTAAGAGGAAGGACCCTTTTAACACTCTGTTTCCTGTCCGTAGAGCGACAAGGGGAGCAACCTCCATTTTTGGTGTCGTCATGAAGGATTAGTGGTAGGAATAATTCCTTTATCCATGTGCGACCCTTTTTGCGCACTCCTATGGATTTCAGGTCTGCATTATGAGGACCAGAATAGGAAATGTTCTCCCTTTTTTTTTTTTTTTTTTTTTTTTTTTTAAACTGACATATGGATGCGGAAAACACATGGGCGTCATCAGTGTGCTTTACACATCCATATATCAGTACAGGAAAAGATAGAACATGTCTTATTCTGGTCCTCATAATGCAGATCTAAAACCAATAGAACTCAATGTCTCTGGAAAAAAAAAGGCACATCTCACACAGGCAGTATCCTTATTTAGCAGATCTGCTACTTGGAGAAAGCAGAATGGATATGGTCCTGTGCATAAGGCCTAATCCTGACAGCTGAAGGGTTTATCTTGGGCCTACATGTGTGATACACTTAAAATAAGACCGTGATCAGCCTGGGAAACACGGTCCGCGTGTCGCAACATCTCCCAGGGCGACCGCACTCTCCTGACCGAACTGACGATATGACAGTAATGTATGATACAGCCAGTCTCTTATATGGTCAGGGGAGCCGAGGTTGGCCTGGAAATTGTTGCTGACACACAGACTGAGACATGGATTCCTGTGCCGATCACAGTGGTTTGCATTATCCCTATCACTCATACTGAGATGCCATAACAGTGTCATCCACAGTGCCCCCATAACAGTAACATTTAGAGCAGCCCCTATAAGTGACAGCCACAGATTTCCCCCCCCCCCCTTCCATAACAGTGAGATCCACAGATTCCCTCCCCCCCCCCCCCCCCGATAACGGTGACATCCACAGGTGCAGCTCTGTCCCATCTGAGTGATTGGGTCTGAGCTGTAATACCAAGCGCAGTGCTATCAAATGGGTAGCGCTGTGCTTGGTAACGAGCAAAGAGGCTGCGGCGCTCACTTTAACATTGCGGTCTCCTCAAACAGCTGATTGGTTGGGGTGCCAGGAGTCGGACCCCCGTCATCTCATAACTCTGAGTACAGATTTCATAGATGTTACCTGCAGTCCTATGTAACACCTCACATAACACAGTGAACTATTGTGTTATCTGGGCTGTTACATAGGACTGCAGGTGACAAATTAAAATTTTAGTTGTCAAATTTAAAATGCATACGATTATGATAAAAAAATAAATAAAAAAAGACATGGAGGAGAAGATGAGACACGGGTCACAGTAGTGACCCAGCTCTACATATAGGGGAATATACAGCACCACCTACCTGTTACATCCAGGGACATCTTCTCTTTCCTATTCTCCGTTTGACCCAGACCGCTGTGACGAATTCTTTCAGTCGCATCTCGTCTCTACAGAGTTTGTTACACAGACACATTAGAGTTCTCATAATTGGGGTCATTTATCAAACCGGTGTAAAGTACAACTGGCTTAGGTGCCTATAGCAACCAATCAGATTCCACCTTTTATTTTCCAAAGGAGCTTTGAAAAATGAAAGGTGACACCTAGAGTGCCCCAGTAATAACACCCTATATTGTGCTCCAGGTAATAATGCCTGTATAGTGTCCCCAAAAATAATGTCCCCTAATAGTAATTTCCCCCACACTTCCCCCGTATAGTAATTTCCCTCCACACTGCCCCCATTAGATAATTTGCCCCGACACTGTCCCCCATTAGATAATTTGCCCCGACACTGTCCCCCATTAGATAATTTGCCCTGAGACTGTCCCCCATTAGATAATTTTCCCCGACACTGCATCCATTAAATAATTTTCCCCGCACACTGCCCCCACAGGATTAATCCCCCCCCCCCCCCCACTGTCCCATCAGTAATGTCCACACAAAAAAATAAACGCTAATACTTACCTGTGTCCCAGTCTGCTCTCACTCGTAGATGGTCAGTGTGCTGCGTCTGGGCACAGGTGGGGCGCGATGATGTCATCACGCCCGCCTGCGCTGGGACCTTACTACCGCATAGGCCTGAAGCCTATGGCGGTGATCAGCGGATGGCGGCCGTAGTTTGTGTGGGCGTTTGGGTCGGCATTGGGCCCCCAGCAATGCCGGGCCTGGGGCTACAGACCCAAACGCCCCTATTATAATCCCCCCACTGATTATTAACTAAGTGAGTAGGCACCAGATTTATCAAATGCTACTTTTTAGAAATTTGCAAAACAGGATACAGGAGGAGTATCAAAAAACTAAAGTAACATCTCTACAAATGTTATTTTTAATGCAGCCTAGTTTGGTATTTAACCTCTTAAGGACCTACATTGTACATGTACGGCGCTGGTGGATGTGATGGTGGATGTATGGCTAGCTGATCAGGCGGGTGCAGGAGCTGCACGCACCCGATCAGCGGCAGGGTTCCGGCAGTCACTGATAGTCGGACCCCTGCTGTATGCACCGGCATCAGTGGCGGATTAACCCTTGCACTGCTGCAGTCAGCGCTGACTGTGGCACGTGCAGGATCCTGCAGGGTGGCCATCGGGTCTCTGCGCTGCTGTGATGGGGAACCAATGGCAGGGAAGGCAGCCCGATGCCTTCCTTAGTCATCGTGGTTGCCTTCCGTGAGATCCAGCCCCCTGATCTCACAGGCATGAAGCTGTAAGTGTATTACAGTGTGTAATACACTTACAGCCAATGCATCACAATACAGAAGTATTGTAATGCATTGTAAAGGGGATCAGACCCCCAAAAGTTGGGACAAAAAAGAAAGTGAAAAAGAAGTTAAAGGGTTTCTACCACTTCGTTTTCACATAATTTAGCTCTCAGTCACTAGCGATCCGCTAGTGTCTGCTCTGCCAAACAATCCTAATATAATAGCTTTTGGGGCAGCCGTTTCGCTAAAAAAGAACGTATATTGATATGCTAATGACCCTCTAGGTGCTATGGGGGCGTCATTAGCACCTAGAGGATCGGTCTACCTTCACAAAATGCCGCCGCCCAGCGCGTCCCTCCAGCCCGCCCATCTCCTCCGGAATGAGATCAAGCGGACTACTTCTCGCGCATGTGCCGTGCGCATCTGTATTCGGTGCATGCGCAGTGAATGTACGACCGCTTCCCTGCTCAGACATCTCCATTGCGCCGATGACGTCATAGTGCTCCATCGGCGCAGGCGCAATGGAGATGTCTGAGCAGGGAAGCGGTCGGACATTCACTGCGCATGCACCGAATACAGACGCGCATGCGCGAGAAGTCGTCTGCTTGATCGCATTCCGGAGGAGATGGGCGGGCTGGAGGGACGCGCTGGGCGGCGGCATTTTGTGAAGGTAGACCGATCCTCTAGGTGCTAATGACGCCCCCATAGCACCTAGAAGGTCATTAGCATAGCAATATAAGTTCTTTTTTTAGCGAAACGGCTGCCCCAAAAGCTATTATATTAGGATTGTTTGGCAGAGCAGACACTAGCGGATCGCTAGTGACTGAAAGCTAATTATGTGAAAACTAAGGGGTAGAAACCCTTTAAAAAAATTACGTTTTACAAAAAAAAATTACGTTTCAAGTAAAAAAAATTATAAAAAATTGTCCTTTTCCTAAAATAAAGTAAAAAAAAAAGGGAAAAAAGAAAAGTAGACATATTGTGTAGCCGTAAAAATATCACACGACCCAACACCCCAGCTGAACACCGTCAAAGAAATAAAATAAAATAGTGAAATCTGCCTTCCAAAAACCATATGGCGTTCCTTTCTTTCTGCGCCCTGCCATGTGCTCGAACAGCAGTTTACGAACACATGTGGGGTGTTTCTGTAAACTACAGAATCGGGTTAATAAATATTAACCCTTGCTTTGTTAGGGGAAAAAAATTGATTAAAATGGAAAATCTGCCAAAGTGAAATTTTGAAATTCCATCTCCATTTTCCTTTAAGTCTTGTGGAACACCTAAAGGGTTAACAAAGTTTGTAAAATCGGTTTTGAATACCTTAAGGGGTGTCATTTTTAAAATAGGGCCAATTATGGTTGGTTTCTATTATGTAAGTCTCGCAAAGTGATTTCAGACCTCCACTGGTCCTTTAAAAAGTGGGTTTTGGAAATGTTGAAAAATTTCAAGATTTGCTTCTAAGCCTTCTTCCCCAAAAAAGTAAATGTAACTTACAAAATGATCCAAACATTAAGTGGACATATGGAAAATGTAAAGTAATAACTATTTTAGGAGGACATTTTTGGTAAATTTGGTATTTTTTATAAATAAAAATGAAATATTTTGACTCCTTTTACCACTGTCATGAAGTACAATATTGTCACTACCAGAGCTTTGAGACGTTCTCACAGCTCTGTGTCTCCACCCCTGTGATGATGTCACTTAGAGTTTGGAGGTGTTCTCACTGTTCTGTTTCTCCGCCCCTGTGATGAGGTCTTTACTCCCAGCTGTTCCTCCTGCGTTTGATTTCCCTGCCTTTAAATCACCCCTCCTCCTATTGCAGGGCGTGGATTATATTTCTCTTTTCAGTTGTAGCTCTGCCTTGAGTATCTTCACTTGTTAAGCTATTAGTTCTCTGGACCTGTGTTCTGTTGCTGCAAGCACTCCGGATATTGCCAGCGGCCCTTGGATCCGTCTTCTCTGCGGCTGCAGCTCCATCAGCTAAGTGTGCAGACATTGTTGTGTACCTGGTGATTTTCTGACTGGATCTGAGGTGGCCACGGTTCCCTCCATATTCTGAGTAGGGCATCGGTGGCCGTGCCCCTTCCACTATTGTAGGGGTTACAGGGCTCATCAGTCTTAGGCACGCGGGCATGCCTCGTTCCACCACATGGATCCGGGCATGTGCTTTAGCAGCATAGGGAGAGTGTTGAGGGTCTGACAGGGGTCACCCTTTCTCTTCCCTAGTTTGGGTCCGGTCAGTAGCTCTTTTTACTGTGTATGCTCTTGTTACCCTTAAACAGCCGTGACAAATATGTGACAAGAAAACAGTCTCTGAATGGCTTTAAAGTTATCACCACATAAAGTGACACATGTCAGAGTTGCAAAAAATGGCCTGGTCCTTAACCACCTCCCATCGACTCTAAACTTCTGGGAGGTGGTTCTCTGTCTCTAGACGTTTCTGAACGTCCATTCAGAGATCACAGCTGCACGCTAATCGTGCAGCTGCAGATCGGGTTGCAGAATGCATAGTACAATAGTGCTGGAGGGGTTAAAAAAAATAATTTACTCGCCTTAATCCACTTGCTCGCGCAGCCCGGAATCTCTTCTGTCTTCTTCTTTGCTGATTGCAGGAAAAGGACCTGTGGTGACGTCACTCCGGTCATCACATGATCCATCACCATGGTAAAAGATCATGTGATGACCGGAGGGACGTCACCACAGGTCCTTTTCCTGCAATCAGCAAAGAAGACAGAAGATATGCCGGGCTGCGCGAGCAAGTGGATTAAGGCGAGTTAAATTAATTTTTTTTCAACCCCTCCAGCACTATTGTACTATGCGAACCATGTTATAAGGGAAAATAATACAATCTACACAACCCCGATCCCAAACCCGAACTTCTGTAAAGGAGTTCGGGTTTGGGTACCGAACATGGCGATTTCTCACGCGCATGCAAAATGCATTACAATGTTTTGCACTCGCGCGGAAAAATCGTGCATTTTCCCGCAACGCACCCGCCTCTTTTCCGGGCCAAAAATATGACGCCCGTGTGAAAGAGGCCTTAGAGAAGGAAGGGACAGTTGCCAGGTGTCCTTGCCTTCTAGTTCGCCGGAGCCGGGTAAGTGCAGGAGCTGTCGGGTCTTTCACAGACTTTGATCAGCCCTGATCACTGCTGTACAGCCTCTCTGGGGGTTGTATTTCCACTGTAACTGTCAGTCCCAGTTACAGGAGAAATCAATAGTGGGGAAAACAAAAAGGGACGTTAAATGTCCCCCAGAGGTCTTGTATGACCTTATGGGGGACGAAAAATGTAAAATAAAAAATACCAAAAATTGTGTTCAAATAAAAAAAAGGTTTCACATGTAAAAAAAAAAATAATGTTGAAAATAGGAAAAATAAAATGGACATATTTGGTATTGCCGCGTCTGTGACAGTCAACTCTATAAATATATCACGTGATCCACCCAGTGTTACAATCCTACAGGCTCCCTGAGTCAGAGGACAGCTGGCTGGAGGTGGGAGCCCAGTGGCAAGGACCGCAGGCAGGTTGTAGTTGCAGGAAGTCAGGCAGAGGCGTAATCGGTTGGCAGGCGGTGGGTCAGGGCAGGCGGCAGTGAGCGTGGTCAGACAATCCGGATCGGGTACGGTAGTAGCAGTTCAGTTGGTAGGGACAAGCAGAAGAGTAGTCGGGGACAATTCCGAGGTCGGCAGCAGTCAAGTTGGTAGCAGTAGCAACAGAGGAACAGCAGTAGATGCAGCAGGATCAAGTCCAGAAGAACAATAACCAGAAGGGATCTGGTGCAAGAGGCTGGGCTTATAAAGAGGAAGTAGCAGCTGCAAGGAATCGCAGAGATTAACAAGGCAAGGCTGGAACAAGGTAGATCAAAGAGTTCAGTAGAAGGAAAAGTCCAGAAGGGTTGGTAGTCTAGTGGCTAGAGCTACCGCCTGTGACATGGCCGGTCATGGGTTCGAATCCTGACACCCAGTCCGATAAACTCCATGAAAAAAAGGTGTAAAAAAAAAAAAAAAAAAAAAAAAGGCCATTTTTGTCATCTTACATCACAAAGTGCAACACCAAGTGATCATATGTCCCACAAAATGGTACCAATAAATCCGTCACCTCATTCGGCAAAAAAATGAGCCCCTACATAAGAGAATCATTGAAAAAAAATATAGCTCTCAGAACATGGACACATGAAAACATATTACTATTTTTTAAAAATTGTTTAAAAAATGCTATTATTGTATAAAACTTAAATAAATAAGAAAAAGTATACACATTAGGTATCTCAATGTCTGAAACTATCTGCTCTATAAAAAGGTCACATGACCTAACCCCTCAGGTGAACACTGTATAAATAAATAAAAACTGTGCTAAAACAACCAATTTTTTGGTCACCTTGCCCCATAAAGCGTTATAATGAATGAACAAAAAATCATATGTACCCAAAAATAGTACCAATAAAACTGACACCTTATCCCCTAGTTTCCAAAATGGGGTCACTTTTTGGGAGTTTCTACTGTAAGGGTGCATCAGGGGGGCTTCAAATGGGACATGGCATCTAAAAACCAGTTCAGCAAAATCTGCCTTCCAAAAACCATGTGGCGCTCCTTTTCTTCTGCGCCCCACCGTGTGCCCATTCAGCAGTTTATGACTACATGTGGGGTATTTCTGTAATCCGCAGAATAGGGGTAATAAATATTGAGTTTTGTTTGGCTGTTAACCCTCGATGTGTTTAAAGAAAATAAAATGGAAAATCTGCCCAAAAAGTGAAATTTTAAAATTTCGTCTACATTTTCCTTTTAATTCTTGTGAAACACCTGAAGGGTTAACAAAGTTTGTAAAATCAGTTTTAAGTAACTTGAGGGGTGTAGTTTCTACAATGGGGTCATTTATGGGGGTATTGACTATGTAAGCCCCACAAAGTGACTTCAGACCTGAACTGGTCCTTTAAAAAGTGGCCTTTTTTTAATTTAAAGAATTTCTTCTAAAATTCTAAGCCTTCTAACATCCTAAAAGATAAAATGACATTTCCAAAATGATGCCAACATAAAGTAGACATATGGGGAATGTTAAGTAATAATTTTTTTGTGAGGTATCACTTTCTGTTTTAAAAGCAGAGAAATTGAAATTTAGAAAATTGCTAATTTTTCAATTTATATTTTTTGTAAATTTGGGATTTTTTCATAAATAAAGGTGAAGTATATTGACTCAAATTTAAGTACAATGTGTCACGAGAAAACATTCTCTGAATGGCTTGGATAAGTAAAAGCGTTCCAAAGTTATTACCACATATTATTACCTGAGATATGTCAGATTTGCAAAATTAGGCCTGGTCAGGAATGGGGCAAATGGGGCCCGGATGTGAAGTGGTTAAGGTGAAAAATGGCAGGGTCCTGAAGGGGTTAGAGAGGACATGTCACCACAAAATGCTGCCTGAAAGCACCATGTTATAGAGCAGGAGAAGCCGAGCCGATTTATTGATCGTTTTGTGGGAAGAGTCAGTAAAACCTGTGAAGTATGCATATCTTTGCTTTTTCTAACAAATATTGATACAGAGAGGAGGTGTTATCAGTGACTGACAGCTATATCTTATGCAGACATATACACAATGATGTCAGTCACTGATAACCCCCTCCTCCCTGTACCGATAGTTGTTCACAGGAGGTGGAAAAAGCAGAGATATAAAGGCCACACAGCATTTATAATTTGAATCATTTTACTGCCGTGCTATCCTGTCAGAGGAGCAGAGGTCAGAACGGGAAATGGTGTTTACACTTGCAGCGTGTTTCTTGCATAGAACTCACCTGAGTCTGTCCTAAAAGCTTCGAATTCTGCAGCGGCTCTTGACCATGGCTTAGAAAGGATTATACTGCCATGATCTGAATTGGCTCAGATCCCAGCATTGAGAGCCTAGGTGCCTGCTAGATAATGCAGCCTGCATCTGCGAGCAATGCCATGGGCCCAGATCTTGAGCCTCACGGTGATATACCTTTATGGCGCAGAGCATTAAGTACCAGCACTCTGTGACGTTATAGTATTTCACAGTGTTGTAAATGGGTTTTCTGAGTGTGTAATATTAATGACCTATTCTCAGGTATGGTCATCATCAATATCAGATTGGTGGAGAAACAACACCTGGTTCTCTTGCCGATCAGCTGTTTGAGGAGGACTTCTCACAGTTTACCAAGCTGCAAGTCCAGAGTTTGATAATTCTTGCTGAAAACAATTGTTAGATTAACTGCAAATTAATGGAAGCAGAAAACTGAGCAGCGATAATTATGAGTCTACTGATTATACTGCTTCTATTTTGGGTCAGGACAAAAAGTGGTCACCATAGTGATTAGAAAATCCACAGGGAAACAAAGCATTGAATGATGTCAATTGAAATAAATGGACTGTTCTTGTAATGCATGGCTAGCAGTGTCCTCCAGAGAGCCATTGCTTCAGCTAATAGAAGAGTTTCTGGCATGAAGGACCTTCCTTTTTAACTGAAAATGCTATAATGTATTTGAAAATAGATTTTCTAAACCAAAAAGCACCTACGTTCGGTGTCAGATGGTTGTGTATGGCCTTGGGGGGAAAAAACGGTTTGTGTCTGCTGCATCTCCTTGACCAACTTTGTCTGACTTGATTTGAACTCACAGTAACATAGTGATTTAAGATGCTGTCAGTTCCTGTCTGACCTTGGATCTTCTGTATTGTAATCACATGCTGATACTGATGTTCAGTAAACCCATGATCAGACAGGAATTGGCAGCATCATAAGTCACTGTGCTGCTGTGAGATTGTGTCACATGAGCCACAGTTGGTCTGGGATATACCAACAAATGGCTGCGATCTCCCCCATAAGACTTCATGCTCACGACCATATGTACTTTGCGGTCCTTGGATCCACAAAATACAGGTATCGTTCGTGTACTGTCCACACTTTTTACGGACCCGTTGAAGTCATTGGGTCCTCAAAAATGCAGACTGCACACATGGTAGCCTTTTTTGGCGGATCACAAAATACCTGGTCATGTGCATGTAGTCAGAACAGTTTGAGTCATAGTGAAGGGCTCAGTGCAGGTAAACCTGGCATGATCACAGAATACCATCTTTGCCAGAAGTCAGTAAACAATTTTTAATTTGCAAGATATTTCCTGATTAGAGGTCAAAATAACTCTGATATGGCCAGTTTTATGCTTTGAAAAAGGTCTAATGCATATTTCCAGGATGTCCTCCATGACTGCACCACATGGAGGATGTCCTCATTGGCGTCTGCAGAGACAGGAACAAAGAGAGCCCCTCCCACCCTCCTTTACCAGCGTTCTTCCTGTCCCTACAGAGGACAGGTTATAGCAAAGAGGTTCCCTGCTTGGGGAATGAAGATGGAATGGAGATTCTAAAACACTTCTGTTAAGAGTAAGCCCAGGATATAATTGGTGGGTTCATGCCTCTCTTGGGGTTCGGCTAGCACCCGCCTGTTGGAGTACCCTTGCCTTACCAGATGCCAGATTTGTGGTCTTCTCTGGGGGTCTGAATGCCTCTTCCCCTCTGATGAGAGACTCTGAGCTCCATTGGCTTCCTCCTCCATGGCAGCAGAGCTCTTGAAGTGTACACACTGCAATGAGTTATTACCTTCTGGCGTAAGTTCCTGATGTTTGATGTTGCTTCTAAGGGGCCACATTCGGAATTGAAAGTGTTTGCGCACAGCATCGGAGGTATGCAGCAACAATGTATGAATCCCCAGGAGGGTATAAACCCATTGCAATGATCAGGTATTCTCTCCAGGAGGATCAAGTCCCTGAAAATGATGAGGAGGAGCATGGCTGCAGCAGTGAGATTAAAACGGTAAGGCAGATATGTCTCTGTCTTTGCTTGGCAACATGGAGGGTACCACGTCTGGTAGGGCTCAGCCTGTCCCAGATTCCCCCGCTCAGGGTCCTGTTAGGGCTCTTTCACACTTGCTTTGTTCTTTTGTGGCATAGAGTTCTGTCGCCGGGGCTCTATGCCGGAAGAATCCTGATCAGGATTATCCCCATGCATTCTGAATGGAGAGAAATCCGTTCAGGATGTCTTCAGTTCAGGACTGGAACGTTTTTTGGCCGGAGAAAATACCCCCCAAGGCTGCGCTTTTTGCTCCGGTCAAAAATCCTGAACACTTGCCGCAAGGCCGGATCTGGAATTAATGCCCATTGAAAGGCATTAATCCGGATCTGGCCTTAAGCTAAACGTTGTTTCGGCGCATTACCGGATCCGACGTTTAGCTTTTTCTGAATGGTTACCATGGCTGCCAGGACGCTAAAGTCCTGTTTGCCATGGTAAAGTGTAGTGGCGAGCAGTATACTTGCCGTCCGTGCGGCTCCCGGGGTGCTTCAGAGTGACGTCGGGGCGCCCCACGCGCATGGATGACGTGATCGCATGGATCACGTCATCCATGCGCATGGGGCGCACTGACGTCATTCTGGAGCGCCCCGGGAGCCGCATGGATGGCAAGTATACTGCTCCCCACTACTACTATGGCAACCAGGACTTTAATAGCCTCCTCGCTTCCATAGTAACACTGAACGCATTTTGAAGACTGATCCGTCTTCAAATGCTTCCAGTTCACTAGCGTTTTTCCAGATCCGCCGTGTAATTCCGGCAAATGGAGTACCTGACGGATCCGGACAACGCAATTGTGAAAGAGCCCTAAGCAAAAGGGCAACAATGTTTTGAACTTTTGACTTTCAGGCTCTGTATCTTCTCATTCACCATAGTTTCAAATGTGAGACTACTATAATTTTATGGACAACCATCTTGGCTATCTCCTACATAAATTGGACTTGAAACTACAGTCAGGTCCATAAATATTGGGACATCGACACAATTTTAACATTTTTGGCTCTATACACCACAATAGATTTGAAATGAAACGAACAAGATGTGCTTTAACTGCAGACTGTCAGCTTTAATTTGAGGGTATTTATATCCAAATCAGGTGAGCGCTGTAGGAATTACAACAGTTGCATATGTGCCTCCCACTTGTTAAGGAACCAAAAGTAATGAGACAGAATAATAATCATAAATCAAACTTTCACTTTTTAATACTTGGTCGCAAATCCTTTGCAGTCAATTACAGCCTGAAGTCTGGAGCGCATAGACATCACCAGACGCTGGGTTTCATCCCTGGTGATGCTCTGCCAGGCCTCTACTGCAACGGTCTTCAGTTCCTGCTTGTTCTTGTGCCATTTTCCCTTCAGTTTTGTTTTCAGCAAGTGAAATACATGCTCAATCAGATTTAAGTCAGGTGATTGACTTGGCCATTGCATAACATTCCACTTCTTTCTCTTAAAAAAAACTTTGGTTGCTTTAGTTCATTGTCCATCTGCACTATGATGCGCCGTCCAATGAGTTCTGAAGCATTTGGCTAAATATGAGCAGAAAATATTGCCAGAAACACTTCAGAATTCATCCTGCTGCTTTTGTCAGCAGTCACATCATCAATAAATACAAGAGAACCAGTTCCATTGGCAGCTATACATGCCCACGCCATGACACTACCACCACCATGCTTCACTGATGAGGTGGTATGCTTAGGATCATGAGCTGTTCCTTTCCTTCTCCATACTCTTCTCTGCCCATCACTCTGGTACAAGTTGATCTTGGTCTCATCTTTCCATAGGATGTTGTTCCAGAACTGTGAAGGCTTTTTTAGATGTTGTGGCAAACCCTAATCTGGCCTTTCTGTTTTTGAGGCTCACCAATGGTTTACACCTATGGTGAACCCTCTGTATTCACTTTAGTGAAGTCTTCTCTTGATTGTTGACTTTGACACACATACGCCTACCTCCTGGAGAGTGTTCTTGATCTGGCCAACTGTTGTAAAAGGGGGTTTTCTTCACCAGGGAAATATAATTCTTCAGTCATACACCACAGTTGTTTTCCGTGGTCTTCCGGGTCTTTTGGTGTTGCTGAGCTCACTGGTGCGTTCCTTCTTTTTAAGAATGTTCCACTGTTGTTTTGGCCATGCCTAATGTTTTTTCTATCTCTCTGAGTCACCACCAATTATCATTCTTGATACTGTATGCTTATAGCCACTTCTCAAGCATTTCCTTCTTTTTTTTTTCTATTCCTACTTTTACACGGAGATTAAATGCAACTGCTGGGGAAAGAACAGCCCTAGCCTAGGGTCACGTCCAAACAGGATCTTAAGTGGGGATAGCCCTGTCTTCCCGTTTGGGGTAGTCCTTACTGAGTATAGAGCCAACGGCAAACCCTCTGTCCAGGGTCTCTGGGTCTCCTGCATGGCGTTCAACTCGGCCGCTGCTTTGGGGATGGTAAGCCGTATGGAAAGCTTGGGTCACCCCTAATGATTGCAAAACTTCCCTCATCACTTCAACCGTGAAATGAGAACCTCTATCTGACTCGATAACCTCAGGAACACCATACCTGCGTATCAGTTAACTGACCAGTTTGTTTGTAGTGTTCTTGGCATTGGTGTGGCTATTGGGAAGGCTTCCAGCCAACCTGAAAAGAGATCAACACACACAAGAAGAAATTCATACACCCCTACCTTTTGGTAGATGTATATAGTCTATCTGCAGTCTCTGAAATGGGTAGAGTGACCTAGGGGTGTGCTTGCTTGGAGTCTTCACCACTTGGCCGGGGTTGTTCAATGCACAGACCATACAACCTTGTACAGATCGAGCAGCTACTGTAGAAAATCCTGGAGCAATTCACCCTGCTTTTACCACACTTAACCATGGCACCTTTCAACAGATGTTCAGGCCCATGGCCTCCTGAGCCATAGCAGGGTATAGAGGGCGTGGTAGACAAATTCTGTCTTTGTTTCTCCATCTTCCCTGGACATCTGGCCTACCCCCTTGTTTAGTACATAGTTCTTTTTCTTCAGATGGGGCTTGTTCAAACAATTTAATCAGTGTCTCTGGATATATCCAAAGGTTTTAAGGCTCTCAGTGGCCGGAGTGTAGCTTGCTTGGCTGCCTTGTCATCTGTCATTGCCTTTTGCCTCTGCCGTGGTACACCTTGTGTGAGCCTTGACTTTCACAATAGCAATCTTTTCTGGCAACAGTAAAGAGTTCATCAGTTGAAGCACAGAGTCTGTTTTTATTAGGCTGACCTGCAGAAGTTAAAGTCTCTAGTCCGCCATATGAGTCCATAGTCATGTGCAATACCAAAAGCATACTTGGAGTCCGTGTAGATGTTCACCTTCTTTCCCTTTTACACGCCTCATTGAGTGCCTTCAGCTCTGCCTCCTGCGCAGACGTGCAGAGGGAGTGGTTCATCAACGGCTACCTCATGCTGTGTGACCATTGCATATCCAGTGTGGAACCGGCCATCCTCTCCCATAAACCTGCTTCCATCTACAAAATACTCAAAATCGTGGTTATCAAGAGGTTTTTCATGCACATGAGAAAATCCAAAAGTTAGATAAAAGGCTACCTGTGCTACCCTCCCCCATTTTTGAATCAGTGATTGGTAACAAAGTAGCAGGATTCAGAGTGGGAAATTTTTTGAAAGAAATATTGTCTGGCATGAGGAGTGTACATTGGCGTCTGAGTTGTCTAGCCATAGAAATTATGTTTTGGTTGCACCTGTGTGAGAATGCCCTGTATGTCATGGAGGGTTTGCACAATCACTGGGTAGTCCAACACCATCTCTGAGGCTTTTTCAAACATTGCCTGCACTGCCGTGACTGCCCTAACGCATGAGGGTGCGCCTCGGGCGACAGGATCCAGTCTGGCTGAAAAGTATGCCACTGGCCGTTGACGGTCTCCATGTTTCTGAGTAAGCACAGCAGTACTGTGACCCTGCATTTCAGAACAGAACAAGTTAAATTACTCATACTTTGGAATGCCTAATGCAGGGGCTGACGGGATACAGAGTTTGAGTGTATGAAAATTCTTCACAGCTTCTTCATAAGATGGAATGGTTTAGATGACAAGCAATCATACAAAGGTTGCATTAACATAAAGGCATGTCTGATCCATGGTCAATATGACACAAGACCCCAAAAGACACGCAAAGACTGTGCTCCATTGGGTACCTGTATCCTTTCTACTGCCTCCTTTATTTCTGGTGTTAAACACCGGGCACCATGTGAGAGGCAGTGCCCTAAAAAGACAACCTTGTCCTTGCAAAATTGTAGTTTGTCTTTTGAGGCTTTGCAACCATTCTGATAAAGTAAAAATCAATAGTGACAGTGAAGGCTCCTTACAGATATTTAGATTCTCTGCAGATCATCTACATACTGAAGAAGTACTACCGATCCAGGAGCTGTCCAGTTAGTGAGAACAGATTGCTAAGCCTGCGTATACACGGTAGGTGATTTATGTGCACCTTATGGTAAAACAGTGCAGGTATATTGGTTGCTTTGTGGACTGGATCTGTTGTAACATCCTAGCTGTAGGTATGGGTCTCATTAATGGGTCAGGTTAATATGGTCAAAAGTCCTAGTTGGTCTTTAGGGCTCCAGTTATGATATTCTGAGGCAAAGGCTAAAGTATAAGGCTTTCCTCCTATCCCTGAAGTGCTTGGCTCAGCTGCTGCCCCATCAGAACTGTCAGCGGACCCGGGCGTCACAGTCGGAGGGTTAGGAATGATCTGGGTCCTGGTTAACACAGGGTATATTCCAGCGGGTGGTCTGTGTCTGGGTCCTTTGCAAACTCCACAACATTCTGCCTAAAGTCTTTGCTGTCTTGTAACTTTCTCGGACACTAAGGTTGTTCCCCATTGTTACTTGTCAAAATAATAACAACAATGCCAGAAAATTAGTTCAGAAGTCTATTTTCTCTTCAGTTTCCCTAGAGTTTCCTCACTATATCTACCTATTGTACTCTAAATTGAAATTAATTTCATAATCTAGATTCAACACCCTAACATGGGGTTCCAAGGTTCTTGATTACCCTTCTTGGCGTTAACAGTAATTCTCCATAAGACATATAGAACAAAACAGTACTCCAAGAGTTAAACCAACAACATTCCAATCACCATGAACGTCCATATTGTCCTTACCCAATACTCCTAGATTTTATATAACGGACCTTTTTGGACTTCAAGGATGTACCGATTCAGACAGACACAGAGTGAGGCACAGAGTGGAAGTAAGATAAAAGCTCTTACCTTGCAGTGCGGTCTTTGAAAGTCTGTATTGTCGGGTGGTAATAATTCAATTAAGAATTATTAATTATGGTCATAAAAATAATTAACCATAAGAATATAAAATTTATAAAATTTGTCATAGATTCTTAAAATCGTGACCTGGTGAATTGTAGACAACCTAATTCACATCTGAGTCCGACTATTTCCTACACAATAATACAAAGGTATTATAAAAATATGCAGATTTATTGGTTACAAGATTATAAACATATATAAGTAAACACAATGAAATATGCAAATGAATATATATAGCGTTAATATAAAGCATTACAAGCTTAACAATACATGTGAGTGGAAATAACTTGTCACATTATAACAAAGCTATTATTAGGTTAGGATATCAAAGTAGGAACATAAGTTATATATATATTACCTCTGTTCAGAGAAAACCTCATGATATCAGGACGGGCATGTCTAATCCTAAACATCAATATGGAATGCTAAATACATTCCACCCCCCTCTAACCAACTACACATCACATGACTTCAGGCATGGGCAAATCCAATCAAGGATATAACTTAGAAGAGATAACTGTATCCTTCCGCCCCATCCTGGACTATTTTCACACCTATAACTTTGGTAAGACTATTAAGACAAATAACAGGGATCTAGGATCTTTGCTAGACCATATCTTTAATGGGAAGGACTTGAAATAAGTATTTCCTGTGGGAATCCATCACTTAGCTTGGCGAAGAATGTTCTATATATATATATATATATATATATATATATATATATATATATATATATATATATATATATATATATATATATACAGTCATGTGAAAAAATTAGGACACCCTTTGAAAGCATGTGGTTTTTTGTAACATTTTTAATAAAAGGTTATTTCATCTCCGTTTCAACAATACAGAGAGATTAAGGTAATCCAACTAAACAAAGAAAACTGAAGAAAAGTCTTTTCAAGATCTTCTGTAAATGTCATTCTACAAAAATGCCTATTCTAACTGAGGAAAAAGATAGGACACCCTCACATGTATTCCCTCTTAAATTGGCTCAGATCTCACACAGGTATATCACACCAGGTGCACATAATTAGTAGATCGTTACTCTGCATGTTGAATGAGGCTTGCCCTATTTAAACCTCAGACATTTAGTTTGGTGTGCTCCTGACTGTTGAAGTGAGAGTGAGCACCATGGTGAGAGCAAAAGAGCTGTCAGAGGACTTCAGAAAAAAGATTGTAGCAGCCTATGAGTCTGGGAAGGGATTTAAAAAGATCTCAAAAGATTTTGAAATCAGCCATTCCACTGTCCGGAAGATAGTCTACAAGTGGAGGGCTTTCAAAACAACTGCCAACATGCCCAGGACTGGTCGCCCCAGCAAGTTCACCCCAAGAGCAGACCGCAAGATGCTAAAAGCGGTCTCCAAAAACCCTAAAGTGTCATCTCGAGAACTACAGCAGGCTCTGGCTACTGTTGATGTAGAAGTACATGCCTCTACAATCAGAAAGAGACTGTACAAGTTTAACTTGCATGGGAGGTGTGCAAGGAGGAAACCTTTGCTTTCCAAGAGAAACATCGAGGCCAGACTGACATTTGCCAGAGATAAAGTTGACAAAGACCAGGACTTCTGGAATAATGTTCTTTGGACAGATGAGTCCAAAATTGAATTATTTGGACACAACAGCAGAGGACATGTTTGGCGTAAACCAAACACAGCATTCCAAGAAAAGAACCTCATACCAACTGTGAAGCATGGAGGTGGAAGTGTCATGGTTTGGGGCTGCTTTGCTGCAGCAGGACCTGGTCAGCTCACCATCATAGAATCCACGATGAATTCTACTGTGTATCAGAAGGTGCTTGAAGAACATGTGAGACCATCAGTTAGAAAATTAAAGCTGAAGCGGAACTGGACCATGCAACATGACAATGACCCAAAACATACTAGTAAATCAACCAAAGATTGGCTGAAAAAGAAGAAATGGAGAGTCCTGGAATGGCCAAGTCAAAGTCCAGATTTGAATCCCATTGAGATGCTGTGGGGTGACTTGAAAAGGGCTGTACGTGCAAGAAACCCCTCAAACATCTCACAGCTGAAAAAGTTCTGCATTGAGGAGTGGGGTAAAATTTCCTCAGACCGATGTCGAAGACTGGTAGATGGCTACAAGAACCGTCTCACTGCAGTTATTTCAGCCAAAGGAGGTAACACTCGCTATTAGGGGCAAGGGTGTCCTATCTTTTTCCTCAGTTAGAATAGGCATTTTTGTAGAATGACATTTACAGAAGATCTTGAAAAGACTTTTCTTCAGTTTTCTTTGTTTAGTTGGATTACTTTAATCTCTCTGTATTGTTGAAACGGAGATGAAATAACCTTTTATTAAAAATGTTACAAAAAACCACATGCTTTCAAAGGGTGTCCTAATTTTTTCACATGACTGTATATCTATCTCTAAGCAATTATTTAATGCTTTGCTAGATTATGAGTCTTGATTCTTCTGCAGGTAGAATGAAGCCTCACAATATCCTAAAACTATATCTCAATATGGAGATGATCAATTAATTTAATTATTTATTCGCCAATCTAGATGGTATAATTTCACCCACACTATCAAATTAGTCTTAATAAAATGAAATATCATTTTCTGTGTCTCACTTCTGCTCCTAGGAAAGCTGGGTTCATAGCACATCTCACCATGGCTTTCATCTTGATAGACCCCACTAGAGAGCTCCACTTCTCTCTCCTCTCCTCTTTCTTGTCTGTGTCCGTGTGTGCGTTCTCCCCCCTGTGTATGGTTTATGATCACAAACTTATCAGTTAGACACACCTTCCTAGTTTAGAACTTTCCAATCATTGTCGGATGGGTGTGACTATTGATAAAAATGTGACATCATAGCCTTACCCAGAATGCACTGTTGCTACTGTTGTAATGTCACCTATTGATTCCTAGGTGGCACTGCTGTGTAAGCTATTTGCATCATAGTATAAAGGGTTAACTTATGGAAGTCTGAATAAAATGTATTCTATACATTTTGACCTTTTTAAAAGCTTTAATTCAAAGCTATAGGGATTAATTCTGACACTTGTAGCAATTAGAGACAGACCTCTAGGCGTCTCTCTGAATGTTTCTCACATTGTTTATTTAGGCATCATAAATAACTTCACTGGCCTTGTTTTCTCACAGAGGGTATCAAAGAGGTGAATATTTGTTACAAAACACACATCTTCAGACACTCTTTTAGAGACAAAGATTCCCCTAATGAGAAATATATATATAATATACTGGATACATGTCTTCATAACATATAACTATATATATATATATATATATATATATATATATATATATATATATATATATATATATATCCTACTGATTGTCTTATGCTAAGGACTAAGGCTCATTAAATGAATACATGAATATTATATATTTGCTTCATTGATAAATGCCTAATTGTATAGGTAATTATCACCAGCTGCATAGAGCTTATCTTTATCTCCTGTCATAAATTTAAAAGTAGATGAGGAGGATTCTTCTCAGACTGGTGACCTTACCTTGGCCTTCTCAAGACATACAAAATTGTAACTATAGTCGAGCATGGCTCTTAAAGGCAATGCACATTCATCTTGACTAGAATGAATTGGATATCAATGCATTTACCTATGAAAAGGCACAACAGTATGTCCTCTTAGTGTTTGTCCCGGTTTATCGGGACATGGATGAAGGGTCCATTAGTCAAACCCCACGTTGGGCGCAAGTTTTGTTTGGGCAATTACCCCTTTCTCTATGATTATTGGGGTCCAAATCCAGTGAAGTTTTATGTGCGCACAGAGAAAACTGAAGCACTCAAAATGGCTGAATCAAGTAGTCTCTTTATTGTTTCAAAACACACTTCTTATAGCAAGTTTATTGGCTGTCATCCAAAGGCAAAAGACAGCTTGCATACGTTGTCAGCAAAACCAAACTTAAGAGTTATACAAGGTCATGAAACTGAAACAAAATGTTATTTTCAGGGAACAGGACACAGATAGTGGGAGCATGTGAGTGCCATGTACTCAGAGACTAAATTGTTTCCCATCTCTCACAAAAGTAGTCTTAGACTCAGAAGTCAAGCTTTCCTTTTTAATGCAACAGGTTCTGGTTCAACAAGAAATAGCAATTTTTCAGAAGAAAAAAATCCTTTTTCCTGAGACAAGCAATGCTAATTTTAGACCTGGATGACATCACTTATCCAGGTATTGGTCTCAGGATGTCAGCAACAGATCCTTGAATTACAGAGAACTGAAAGTTGTACTCTAGACACTCTTTCAGACGGAACATCTCTTGTTATGGTGACGTGAAATGTCATCCACTTCAGTCTCTCGCAGAGCAGATTTTCAGCTGGGCAGAACAGACAGTGCTGTCCATTTCTGCTGATCACCTCAAAGCCCAGGGCTCACAAAATAGCATACTTTCTGAGCAGGAGTCCCATTAATCCAGGGGAAGGGTTTCTCAATAAAGAGATCATTCTGCTGCTATGCCACAAAAAAAGAACCATCAGCATGTTTTTACTCTCTAAATCCCTGGGACAAGCCAAAGGCAATGGATGAATATGGACTTGGCCTATGCATTCCCTCCTTTTCCTCTAATATCAGCGGTGTTTGAAAAAGTTCAAATACAGTCAGTAACATTAATTCTTTATAGTTCAGTTTTGGCCAAAGAACAGGTGGTTCCTGGTTCTAAAATGTCTGGCTCTCGAGGATCTGGTATTTCCACCTCTAAAACAACCAGAAGTACACAGGTTGAAACTGTCAGCCTCGGAAATCATGGTTTGATCTCTACTTTGATGCACAGTCATAGAAAAGTCACCTTGGCAATGTATAATAAAATTTGGAAGAAGTTTGGCTCTTGGTAGAAGAACATCGAGGCTCTTTCTCTCTTGCTATTCCAAATATATAGATTTTCTGCAGACCAAGCAACTTTTAAATGTTCAAGTGTCAGCCTTAAAGGGGTTGTCTCACTTCAGTAAGTAGCATTTCTAATGTAGAGCAAGTTGATACAAGCCACTTACTAATGTATTGTTATCCATATTGCCTCCTTTACTGGCTGGATTAATTTTTCCATCACATTATACACTGCTCGTTTCCATGGTTACAGACCACCCTGCAATCAATCAGTAGTGGTCGTGCTTGCACAATATAGGAAAAAGCACTGGCCTATGAGCACTTCCATGGTCCCAGCCACCAGAGAGTCTGACTCTTTTTTTCCTATAGTGTGTAAGCATGACCACCACTGATGGATTGCATGGTGGTCTGCACCCATGGAAACAAGCAGTGCATAATGTGATGAAAAATGAATCCAGCCAGCAAAGGAAGCAATATGGATAATAATACATTAGTACATACATTGTATTAACTTCCTCTACATGATAAATGCTATTTGCTGAAGTGACACACCCCTTTTAAGCTGGTTTTTAGATTTCCCATTAGCAGATCATAGACGGGTCAGGGTTTTCACTTGTGCGGTATCCCATATTCACCCTACGTCGATGCAGTCTGTCCGTCCTTGAGTTATAACAATAGTGTTGAATGGTCTCTTCAGACCTTTTTTTAGCTGTTAAACTGTAGCCTGAAACTCCTTTCATTGAAAACTGCTTTCTAGTGGCCATTACTTGGACCCAGAGGACAGGATTATTGCAGGCCATTACTATTTCAGAACCATATCTGAGAATTCTGGAAGACAGGATAGTCCTTAAGTTGGACCCAGGCTTTTTGCCAAAGGTGTTTTACACTTTTCATTGAGACTGAGAAATATTCCTGCCTTTCCCAGGGATCAAAAAGAACTCTTCTACACTTTGAATGTCGGATGAGCAGAGGTAAAATATCTGGAATCAACAGAATCATTGAGAACCACCAAGGGTCCTAGTAACTTTTAAGTGAACTTCTTTCTTATTAGGAACAACACCAGGTGTCTGCACACATCTCTAAGGCTATTTTCACATCTGCATTGTGCGTCTAATTTTGAGATCCGGCATTGAAAATGAAAGGGAACAAACTGAGTGCACCAGAATGCCTGCAAGCAGCGTTTTTGTGTGCAGCATGGGAAATTGAAGAAGCCAGATCTGGCTCTAAAAAAATCACGTAAGTCAATGATGCCAGATCCGGGGTTTTTCAGACATGCCCATTACAATGGTTTTAGTGCCAGATCTGGTTTCTTCATTTTCAATATAATGCAACCGGATCCGTTTGCAGCCGGTTGAATTGTTCAAACAGATGCGTTTTGCTGTGGTTTTGAGATCCCATGCCGGATCTCAAAACTGGACAGCAAAAACGCAGATGTGAAAGTACGCCTTGGGGACAGGTACATTCAAATGATGCTGTGAAGTTCTGTTTTTTAGTTACTACTGGCAGTGTTTAAAACCACACCACTTTGAATAGTATTTTTGGCAGCCACAGTAAAAATGGCAACTTGACCGCACTTTGAAGGGGGTTTTCCATGACTTTATAACTGATTACCTATCTTCAGTATAGGTCATCAGTATCTGATCACTACTGGTCTGACTTTTTTCTAGGCCAGTGATGACATGTTCATCAGTCAAGTGGCTGGGGTTGAGCATGATCCCAAGTACAGATATTTATGGCCTACTGTAAGTATAGATCATCAGTGCAAAAAATTCTGAAGTACACGTTGAAGATAGAAAGTGGACTCGCACATCCGCATCTCGGAGATACTGCATTGAGCAGTGTGGTGCTGTTGCATTTCTCTCGGGAAAATACAAGCCTTTTCTGGTGTGGTAAGGTGAACAGAACAGTGTATGGTAACGTCCTGGAAGGGGTGTATATCCCACCCAGCTTCCTCAACTGGGTGAGGTAAATAAAATCCAGGACAGGTTTTCCCCTAGCCTGAGGGATCCCAGCTGAAGCCAGCTAGGATCATCAAGGGGAAATAAAGCACAGTCCAGGCTGTGAGTCTAGAGGAGAGGAATGCCTGGAGAAAGCCTGGGAAGCTGGCTGCCCTGCTGGCTAGAGAAGCCGAGTGCTCTGTGTGACCTGTGTTCAATAGGTGAGCTAGGATCTTCACTGTATTAGCCAGGGCCCAGACGGGCAGGTGTTTATTTCAGTTTTCTTTGTTTTGTGGTGCTGGACCTTCACCTTACCCAGTGAATTATAACTGGGGTTACCTGTATTGCCGGAGTGTGATAAATAAAGCAGCATTTGGACTTTAACCCTGTGGTCTGCAAGAGAATCTGTCTTCGCCGCCCAGCCTGAGTGTGTAACCCCTTACACTGGGCAGAAGTTTTATTTGTTGTATTTTGGGATTGTTATGAGAACTATCATCAGATGTAATATGTCTTTGAATATGGCTATTGTCAGGGATTGCTCTCTGAAGCAGGGTGGCGGTGACAGATTCTGGTGCAGACCCCCCTCCCTCCCTCTATTGTAATAAGAACATTGGTGGCCAGTGTGCGGCCTCCCCTGGCCCCCCCTCCCTCCCTCTCTCCCTCTCTCTATTGTAATAGGAACATTGGTGGCCGGTGTGTGGGCCCCCCCCCCCCCCCCCCCCCGATCATTGGTGGCAGCGGAGTTCCGATCGGAGTCCCAGTTTAATCGCTGGGGCTCTGATCGGTAACCATGGCAACCAGGACGCTACTGCAGTGGTTGCCATGGTTACTTAGCAATAGTAGAAGCATCATACTTACCTGCTGGCTGCTGCGATGTCTGTGTCCGGCCGGGAGCTCCTCCTACTGGTAAGTGACAGGTCTGTGCAGCGCATTGCTAAATGAACTGTCACTTACCAGTAGGAGGAGCTCCCGGCCGGACACAGACATCGCAGCAGCCAGCAGGTAAGTATGATGCTTCTACTATTGCTAAGTAACCATGGCAACCAGGACTGCTGTGACTGAGTCACACCACACAAAAACAAAAGTTTTCGATTTTAGAAAAACTGACTTTTCTAAAATTAGATTAGTGGTACACGAGTCCCTATCAGACTGGAACAGTTTCATTGGAGTCCAGGAGAAATGGGACTACTTAAAAGTGGCACTATTGAAGGCAACAGAGAATTGCATTAGGCTTGTCAGTAAAAGCAAAAAAAGGAAGAGACCACTATGGTACTCAGCAGAAGTGGCCAAAATTATTAAAAACAAAAAGATGGCATTTAGGAATTATAAAAACAAAACAAAATGAGGATGACAGACAAATTTATAAGATTAGGCAGAGAGAGGCCAAACAAGTTATAAGAGCTTCTAAAGCACAGGCAGAAGAGAAATTAGCTCAGTCAGGGAAAAAAGGTGATAAGGCATTCTTCAGATACATAAATGAAAAAAGGAAACTAAAACAAGGAATTACCAATTTAAAAACTAAAGGAAGGTATATGGAAGAAGATAAAGAACTAGCTGACTGCCTCAATGAATACTTCTGTTCAGTTTTTACAAAGGAAAATGGAGAAGGACCTCAGTTAGGAAAGAAGACTAATGAATCTTTTGACGCATGTGTCTTTACAGAGGAAGAGGTTCTAAGTCAACTGTTTAAAATTAATACAAATAAGTCACAGGGGGCTGATGGGATACACCCAAAGCTATTAAAAGAGCTCAGCGGTGAACTAGCAAAACCATTAACAGATTTATTTAACCAATCACTGGCAACAGGAGTCGTCCCAGAAGATTGGAAATTGTAGTAAGGAGTATTTGGGCAACTATAGGCCAGTAAGCCTGACATCAATAGTGGAGAAATTAATGGAAACCATACTAAGGGTCCATTCACACGTCCTGTTTTTTTTCATCCTGAAAAATGGTCCGTTTTTTGCGGATCCGTTGTTCCTGAAAATGTTTCCGTATGTCATCCGTATGTCATCCGTTTTTTGCGGATCTGCAAAAAACGGGAACATGTATACATTTCAATAATCAAATAAAGTTGTTTGGATTTCTTTGAAAAAAAAATGAAAAAAAAAAAAAAAATATGTTATGTGTTTCCAGGAACGGAATCCACAAAAAACGGATGACATACGGAATGACATCCGAATGTCATCCGTTTTTTGCGGATCCATTGACTTTGTATTGTACCAGGATCCGATTTTTCAGGACAAGAATAGGACATGTTTTATATTTAAACGGACATGCGGAACGGAACAACGGAAACGGACAGCACACATTGTGCTGTCCGATTTTTTCCAGGACCCATTGAAAATGAATGGGTCCAGATCTGGTCCTGATCTGTTCCTGAAAAAACGGAACAGATCAGGAAAGAAAAAACGGACGTGTGAATGGACCCTTAAGGAGAGGATTGTGGACCATCTAAAATCCCATGGATTGAAAGATGAAAAACAGCATGGGTTTACTTCAGGGAGATCATGTCAAACTAATCTTATAGATTTTTTTGATTGGGTGACTAAAATAATAGATGGAGGAGGTGCAGTAGACATCGCTTATCTAGACTTTAGTAAGGCTTTTAATACTGTCCCACATAGAAGGCTTATCAATAAAGTGCAGTCATTGGGCTTGGACTCCCATATTGTTGAATGGATTAGGCAGTGGCTGACGGACAGACAACAGAGTGTTGTAGTCAATGGAGCATATTCAGACCAAGGTCTTGATACCAGTGGGGTACCTCAGGGATCTGTTCTGGGACCCATATTGTTTAATATCTTTATCAGCGAAATTGCAGAAGGCCTCAATGGTAAGGTGTGTCTTTTTGCTGATGATACAAAGATTTGTAACAGGGTTGATGTTCCTGGAGGGATACACCAAATGGAAAAGGACTTAGGAAAACTAGAGGAATGGTCAAAAATCTGGCAACTAAAATTTAATGTTGATAAGTGCAAGATAATGCACCTGGGGCGTAAAAATCCAAGAGCAGAATATAAAATCAGTGATGCAGTCCTAACCTCGGTATCTTAGGAAAGGGATTTGGGGATCATTATTTCAGAAGACTTAAAGGTAGGCAGACAATGTCACAGAGCAGCAGGAAATGCTAGCAGAATGCTTGGGTGTATAGCAAGAGGAATTACCAGTAGAAAGAGGGAGGTGCTCATGCCCTCTACAGAGCACTAGTGAGACCCCATTTGGAGTATTGTGCTCAGTACTAGAGACCATATCTCCAGAAGGATATTGATACTTTGGAGAGAGTTCAGAGAAGAGCTACTAAACTGGTACATGGATTGCAGGATAAAACTTACCAGGAAAGATTAAAGGAACTTAACATGTATAGCTTGGAAGAAAGACGAGACAGAGGGGATATGATAGAAACTTTTAGATACATAAATGGAATCAACAAGGTAAAAGAGGAAAGAATATTTAAAAGAAGAAAAATTGCTACAAGAGGACATAGTTTTAAATTAGAGGGGCAAAGGTTTAAAAGTAATATCAGGAAGTATTACTTTACTGAGAGAGTAGTGGATGCATGGAATAGCCTTCCTGCAGAAGTGGCAGCTGCAAATACAGTGAAGGAGTTTAAGCATGCATGGGATAGGCATAAGGCCATCCTTCATATAAGATAGGGCCAGGGGCTATCCATAGTATTCAGTATATTGGGCAGACTAGATGGGCCAAATGGTTCTTATCTGCCGACACATTCTATGTTTCTATGGTTGCCATGGTTACTGGTCGGAGCCCCAGCGATTAAACTGGGACTCCGATCGGAACCAATGATCGAGGGGGAGAGGGGAGGCCGCACACTGGCCACCAATGTTATTAATGCAATAGAGGGAGGGAAGGGGGGCCAGGGGGGCACACACTGTGCCACCAATGTTATTAATACAATAGAGGGATGGAGGGGGGGGCGGCGCACTGGCCACCAATGAAATTTAAACTGGGGAGGGAGGGGGGTCTTCCCCCTGCTGCCTGGCAGCCCCTGATCTCTTACAGGGGGCTATGATATGCACAATTAACCCCTCAGGTGCAGCACCTGAGGGGTTAATTGTGCTGATCACGGCCCCCTGTAAGAGATTGGGTGCTGCCAGGCAGCAGGGGGCAGTCATGTACACAGTTCGTTGTATATTCTAACTAGAAGCGTCCCCATCACTCTGGGAATGCCTCTGTGTTAGAATATACTGTCGGATCTGAGTTTTCACGAAGTGAAAACTCAGCTCTGAAAAAGCTTTTATGCAGACGGATCTTCGGATCAGTCTGTATGAAAGTAACCTATGGATTACGGACACGGATTGTGTGCATCCGTGTTTTTTAAATGACCCATTGACTTGAATGGGTCCGTGAACCGTTGTCCGTCAAAAAAATAGGACAGGTCATACTTTTTTGACGGACAGGATACACGGATCACGGATGCAGCTGCAAAATGGTGCATTTTCCGATTTTTTTTTTTTTCCACGGACCCATTGAAAGTCAATGGGTCGGTGAAAAAAAACGGCACAACGGCCACGGATGCACACAACGGTCGTGTGCATGAGGCCTGATAGTCATAAAAATAAATGGAGCGGTTGACAGAAGTGCACTACCGCCCCATTCAGAGAACGGACTTGGGTATACTTCTTTCCCCGAATCTCAGAGGTCTCAGTGGTTTCCTTTTAGCGGGTTGACTTGTGTACAATAAATAAACGAATGTGCCTGTTGACTGTACAATAGACTCGTAATACTAGCCATAGGACCAATATAAGGTAAATGGCAACCATATACACTACTTGCAAAAAGTTTGGGATATTTGGCTTGTGGGTGACATTTCAGCATGAATCTAAAATGCACTGTAACCTTTACAGGAGAACCTAATGTGACCTTCTCTAAACCTTTGAATGCACATGTCCAACTGTTCATTGTTTTCAGTACTTTTTGCACAACTTGCTGTTCTCTAACAAGTGGCTTAATGGCAAAATTCGCAACCGGTGTTTGATCCATGAATGTCCCAATAAATTTCCTGGTTCAATAAGAATTGGTATTTAAACAGTCCTCCTCATCATGCTGTTCAAATGTTGACATCTTGAGACCAAGGCGATACCTAACAATTGATCGACAGTCCTCGCCATTGTGAAGCTTCAAGCAGGATGTTCTCAAACAGAAGTGGCCACTGAGCTTAGAGTGTCAGCAGGTTGCAACAAAGATACAGAGAGACTGGAAGAGTCACAGAAAGACATAGAAGTGGACGTCCTTTGGCCACATCCCACACAGATGACCCCTTCATTGTGAACCATGTCCTGTGGAACCGGATGATGATTGACACATATTTCTAGGCACATTTAAATGAGGTGAGAGGCACCCAATTGTCACGTCAGACCATTCAAAATTGTTTACATCAGCGTGGTCTGTGTGCTAGACAACCTGCAAGGCTACCTGACCACAGGCCTCATCGTCTTGCATGGACGAGGGACCAGTGGGCCTCAGTGCTGTTCACTTTGCGCTGAGCAGAAATGATGGCTGCCAATAATATAGGAGACGTCAAGGAGACCGCTATGCATCAGCCACTGTTTGCCTTTAATGGTGGTGTTAGTGTGAACAGGTGTCTAGTCAATACAGAACTGCCCAACACTTTGTGAATGGTACAGTAACAAACCCATACTACTTGAATTACATCATTAATCTAGTCATTGTGCGTCTTAATGAACATAACAGGCCTAATTTCATCTTCATGGACAGCAATGCTCCAGCTCATCGAGATTGCATCATTAGGGAACAGCTGCTGGAGGCTGAGGTACCTTCATTCCAGACCTGAATCCCATTGAAAACCTATGGGATCACCTGAGTCGCCATGTAAAGGCTTGTAACTCTGTACCCCAGAACCTCAATGACCTTGAGGGGGATGCCATGCCTCAGCAGACAATAAGTCGACTTGTAAACAGCATGAAACATAGTTGTCAAACTGTAATTGATGCTGAAGGCCACACAAGTTTTTGAGACATTGACATTTTTTGTGGGGGTATACCCACCAATGTTGTTGGCTTTTGTTTCAATAAATAGTTTGAGATGAGGAAATCACCATTGCATGCTTCTACATAAATGCCCTATTTTCATGATATAATATCACTGTAGTGTGAACTTTTTTTTTTTTTTTTCCATAAATTTCACCCGGAAGTCAAATATCCCAAACCTTTTGTGACTAGTGTAAAAACCAGCCATTTTATTCATAACAAGAAGTCACAACAGTCCCATGCTACTGCCCTCTTCCACTGACCCTTCATTTGAGCAGCCAGCCAGTCCTGTGTGCTTTCTTCTTTGTGCTATGCTGGTAAATGAATAACTAAACTTGACAAACCCCTTTTTAGAGAGGACCTGTCACCAAAAAATGCTATTAAATCTGACTGTACCTTGTTGTTATAGAGCAGAACCCGAGCAGACTGATATAGTTTTGTAGATAAAAATGTAATTAAACCTTTAATTTATATATTTTATATCTTTGCTTTTTCCACTTCCTGTGAAGAACTATCGGTACAGAAGGAGGTGTTGGTATTTTCTTTGTGTTTATATGCTGTAAGTATGCATAGAGAGATAGCTGTCAGTCTTCAATAACACCTCCTCTTGTACTGATAGGTATTCACAGGGCTGAAGATATAAAAGTAAAAATGACAAGTTTTACTGAGTCTTTTCCCACAAAACCTATATATCAATCTGCTCAGCTTCTCCTGCCCAATAATATGCTGCCTGCAGATTGCACTGTATATTTTGGGGACAGGTTCTCTTTAAGACTTCTTTTCTCTATTAGGCCTCTTGCACACGACCATATGGCTTTTTCAGTATTTTGCGGGCCGCAAAAAATACGGATAACATCCAGGTGAATTCCGTTTTTTTTTTTATGAAACAGAACAGCTGGCCCCTGATAGATCAGTAATATCCTTTTCCGTCATGCGGACAATAAGGGTCCATTCAAACATCCGTGGAATGGATCTTTATCCGTTCCGCAATATCAGGAACAGGGGCGGACCCATTCATTCTCAATGCGGCAGGAATGGATGCGGAGAGCACACTATGTGCTCTCCGCTTCTGCATTTACGGAGTGAGACCCCGATCTTCCGGTCCGCAGCTCCGGAAAAAAATGGAACATGTCCTATTCTTTTCCGCAATTGCAGACAAGAATAGGCAATTCTATGGGGGTGCCAGCCGGGTGTATTGTGGATCTGCAATACACTACGGACGTGTGAATGGACCTTAATAGAACATGTTCTATCTTTGAACGGAAATACAGAAACGGAACGCATATGGAGTACTTTCTTTTTTTTTTTTTCTTTTTTTTTGCCGATCCATTGAAATGAATGGTTCTGTATACGGAACGCAAAATAAGTTTGTGTGCAAGAGCCTTATTGTGGGCAATTGATGGGATCAGAGTTGGGTGTGATTCATTCATAATATGTCAACTCCAAATATTAACTACAAAAAATATATTGTAAAATATATCACATATTAAACTAACTGTACTTTTTCCTTTTTAGGAAAAGGTTTAACAATACAGTAGATATATATTTTTTTTATATACTGTAAGTGTTTCAATTTGCTTCACGCCTCTGAGGACAAAACATGATGGCCAACTCCTCGGAAAGAATCTTACTGGAGCCTTACAAATACTTGCTTCAATTGCCAGGTACATTACTATGTACTTATGTTTATTGCCAGAATATTGCTTATAATTTTTGAGAAGCAACAATTTTTGTTTCTTAAAAAACATTTTAGCTATCAACATAAAATGCCTACATTCATGTGATTTTCAGGTGAAGTAAATGTGCAACTTGAGTGTATTGGCTCAAGCTTAAAGCATTTAATAGCGGAAACCCAGGGCTCATGTATTGGTCATGCTGTACCTCTGTTTGCTTCTTCTGATCAATGCTGTGTTGCATTGAAGCAGGCGGCGCAGGCGCGTGACGTATGACTCACACTGCCAGCGCCCGTCCTCCCGGCCTGCCTCCTCCCTCCTCTCTGCTCCGAACGGCAAGCGCTTCTAATTGTAAGTAATAGCGCTCATCATCGCTCATTATGCTTTTACATGCAGTGCACACAACAATTAACTACGGTATTAGGGATATGATTGTACAGTAAGCGGGGCCCGTGTAGTAGAATACAGTCACTGCACGGGCCCCGCTGTCATTATAAATGCAGATGCCGCCCCCAGCCCCTCCTCCCTCACAGCTGATATACCCGCCGCACGGCATCGCGGCGGGTGTATCATTGAAAACTAAGCAAAATCGGCTACATTCGCCGTATAAGACGCACTGCTATTTTCCCCCCACTTTTGGGGGGGAAAAAGTGCGTCTTATACGGCGAAAAATACGGTATGCAAATAAGCCTCTAGGAGCACCTCGAGGTTCTGCTCTCTCTGCAATGTCCCCATTGCTCCTAGAGGCTCGGTTGCAGATATTAAAACATCATTTTTCTCAGCACATAAGGGCGCATGCAACAGGTCAGCCAGTTTCATAGGTACTAATCTGCTGTGTTTATTTATTTATTTTTTAGATATGCTTAAAGAGGACCTGTCACCACTACTGACATGCTTGTTTTAATGGCTTTGTGTATTCCCAGTGTAATAACAATTCTGGAGCATCTATTTTTATGTCTCAATGTTGTACCATTCCTTTATTATATCTGCAGTAAGGGTACAGAGGGGTGGTGACTAGTGATGGTCGAGCACCAAAGTATTCGGGTGTTCAGCCCGAACACATTGCTATATTCGGGTGCTCGGCCGAGCACCCAAGTATAATGGAGGTCAATAGGAGACAACCAAGCACCCCCTGCCCTGAAGAGGGGAGGGTGCCTGGTCCATTGGAAAAAGTCAGAAAGTGAAAGAAACACCACAGAAATCAATAGGGAACAGCATAGGGACGATGCCTGGATGCATCTTTGACTCCCAGGTCGCTGCTGGGAACCATGTTGTCCGAGTTGTACGCCACTTTTACAGACTGCCAAAAATACGCGCAAAACCCCCCCAAAAATCTATTTTACAGGAAAAAAATGTTAAGAAACATTCTTTCCTGTATATTCAATTGTATCTAAAGTGCAAGTGTTGCAAAAAATTGCAAGCAAGAGGCACTCCGAAACAGCCTTTATATCACATAAAGGAGGGCCTCATTCACATTGTGGTACAATTGTTCAGGTAGTGGGACTCCTACACTCATAAAGCCTATGCACTAAGTCAGGGATGCCCAACCTGCGGCCCTCCAGCTGTTGCAAACCTACTGCTCCCAGCATTCCTGGACAGCTACTGCCATCAGCCTGCAGCAGGGCATGGTGGGAGTTGTAGTTTTACAACAGCTGGAGGGCCGCAGGTTGAGCATCCCTGCACTAAGTGAAAGGGCTGCCAAAAATTACAAGGAACCGTCACTCCAAAACACCCTTTGTTACACATAAAGGAGGGCATCATACACACCCTTGAAAAATTATGATTGATGGCCTGCTGGTGACCCTCAAAAACATTTGGAGCAAGGGCCTGCTGATCTGACCATCTAAAACCTTAGGGGCGAGGGCCTGCTGCCCTAGATATCCTCTGGGCGATTGCACATCCCCGTGACGGCGACTATCCATTTGGATGTCTGCCCTATCAACTTTCGATGTTCTTTTCTGCACCTACCATGGTGGTAACGGGGAATCAGGGGTTCGATACCAGAGAGGGAGCTTGAGAAAGAGATACCACATCCATTGGAGGTCAATAGCTGAAATCTGATTGGCTGTTGTTGCCTTGCCCCCTTTTTTTTTTTCTTCCTAATTGTGAACCACCTAGAGAGGGTGGGTCAAGTTATTAAAGCACAAGCATCTAAGGAAGGCAGCAGGTGCGCAGCAATTACCCACTCCCGACTCGGGGAGGTAGTGACGATACAGGACTTCTAGGCGACCCTGTTTTTGGAATGAGTACACTTTCCATTAACAAGGATCTATTGGAGGGCAAGTCTGGTGCCAGCAGCCAACTTGGTCCTGGCCTCCACAACGTTCACCCAGTGTCCCATCATGGTTTAGGATTGTGTTGACCAGACTCTTGGCTACTGAGACTGGACTGGAAGGTGAGGGCCTGCTGCCGCTTTGTTGACTCTAGATAACTTCTAGGCGATCGCGCGTCCCCATCACTGCGACGATCCATTTAGTTGTCTGCCCTATCAACTTTCGAGCAATTTTTCAACAAGGACCTTATGGTATAGCACTGTTTTTCTTGTCCTCTCCATCAGAGGAATGAAAGATAAGAAGTTATCTTTGTAGCGTAGGTCCAGAAGGGTGAACAACCAGTAATCCATGTTATCTAAAATGCGTATAATGCGAGGGTCGTGGGAAAGGCAGCCTAACATGAAGTCAGCCATGTGTGCCAGAGTACCAACAGGCAATACTGTCATCATCAGAAGGTGAGCTGACCCTGTGAAAGTTTAAGACGTGAGCTAGGCATGGGATGTGTGTCAGGTTGCCGAGCTACAAAGCCGCCACAAAGTTACGGCCATTGTCAGACACAACCATGCATGGTTGTAGGTTGAGTGGCGAGAGTCAACTCTCTGTCTGGTCCCTTATATCCTGCCACAGCTCTTAGGCGGTGTGCTGTTTGTCCCCTAAGCAGATCAACTTCAGCACAGCCTGTTGACGCTTACCCACAGCAGTGCTACACTGCTTCCAGCTAGCGACTGATGGCTGACTGCTGCTGGAGGAGGAAAAGTGGGTGTTGGAGCCAGTAACATAGCTGCTGGCGGAGACCCTGATGGATGTAGGGCCCGCAATCCTGTGCGTGGGTAACACCTGTGCCATCCCAGGGTACAACTCACTCCCGGCCACCGCAACATTCACCTAGTGTGCCGTCAGGGGAATGTAGCGTCCCTGGCCCCCAGTACTTGTCCATGTGTCGATGGTTAAGTGGACCTTTCCAGTAACTGCTTTGGTCAGGGCACGGGTAATGTTCTGGGACACATGCTGGTGTAAGGCGGGAAAAATAGTGGCGCCTGGGGACTGTGTACCAAAGGACGGCCGCCTTCAGGCTGTGAAAGGCCTGAGTGTCCACAAGCCTAAATGGCAACATTTCAAGGATCGGTAATTTCGAAAGTTGCGCATTTTAGTTCTATGGCCTGTGGGTGGGTGGCTGGGTATTTGCGCTTGCATTCAAATGACTGTGTTATGGACATTTGGATGCTGCGCTGAGACAGGGAAGTGGATGTTGTTGCTGATGGTTCATGCTAGGGCTGCACAATATGGTAATTTTGTGCGATTGCGATTAGGGCCCTAAAAATTGCGATAACGATATGCAATATTTTAAGGGAATTGTGCTAGAGGTCTATTTGCTTGGATTTTCAAAGCAAAAGCACACAGAAATTACTGATAATGCTGAAATGTAGTTATGCTCAACTCAAGAACTGAAATGCACAGTGTTTTTCAAAATAAAACCTCTTTTTACGAAATTAAATAACACATTTGCATTACTGCAAAAATACAAAATACAAAACTTGCCATTTTCTTAATAGCACTGCACAGAACAGATAAATAGAAGAACATTTGTTCATTAAAATAACGACTTGCCTCCAGCCCCTCCTCCCTCCCCGCACTGTAACTATGTGCAACATAGCGGCCGTCGATACATCCGTGTCAGCCACATAAAAAGTCAACCATCGCTTCATAAGACGCATTGCCAAAAAAGGTTTCTTATAAAGCGAAAAATATGGTAATGCAATTGCAGCATTTTTGGGTCGGCCAATTGGCAATTGCGATATGGCAATTTATTGCGATTGCTATGGCGATATATTGTGCAGGCCTAGTTCATGCGAAGGTCCAGGTGCAGGACCAGGGGCATCCGAGCCTGCGCCTTCGACAGCAGTGCGTAACACAAGGGAAGAGGCGGCAGTACTGTGACCCGCAGACCCAGATTGTGGACCCAGAACTGTGAAGGCTCAAGAGGTTGGGAATCGGGGCACAATATCTGAGGTCCCTCTTCAAGCGTGCTGGGCGCGAGGGCCAAATATAATAGTGGCACTGGAAAGAGCTCCTTGGAATATCCAAGTGTGAGATTACTCGTTTGGCAATCGTCTCCATGGTGGGAGGAAGGATGATCAGAGTGAGGATTCGGTTGACCAGACTCTTGGCTACAGAGACTGGAAGAGAGCGTGGTACTTTACCGACTGGAAGCATTATCTTCAGCAATCCAACCGACCAACTGTTCGCACTGGTCCGACTTGGACAGTGTTGTCCTGAGCCGCCCAGCTAAGTTGGACATGTATCTGGGTACGATGGATGTTTTTATTTTATTTTTCTGGTGCACTGGCAGCAGGCACAGTTTCATTGCGCCCAGGGCCACGGTATCTGCGTGCACTATCAGCATCACTCCCACTTCCCCATCCCTTAGTGCTCTCCTTCTTCATATTAATGGGTTTGTCACTAGGTGTGGCGCAGATTGTTTTACAGTCCGGTAAACACCGTTTTCTGATGCAGGACAGTATATGTCACAAACCCACAGAATATGGACACTAGATTGGGCCCAGATTATTTAAATTTACGCTAAAGAAACAGCTATCGGATGGCATACTGTATATGTCTCGGATGTGTATTAAACGCACACTATAGACAATAAATATGGCGCTGATTATTTTAATTTACGCAAAAAGACAGTCTGAGGATGATGTACAGTATATGTCACTAATGGGTATTAAAGAAAAATATCTTGCTGCTGTCAAACATACATATATATACACACACACACACACACACACACACACACACACACACACACACACACACACACACAGACACACACACACACACACACACACACACACACACACAGACACAGTAGTCCTTAAAAGGACTTTGGGGTCTTTGAAAAGCTTTTGGTAGTAAAAACTGCAAATTTTTCTCCCTGCACTATCTGTCCCTTCCTCAGCACAGATGTCCCAGAGACTGATTAATTAAGCGCAGGTAAAAATATATTGCTGCTCTAAAACACATACACACACACACTAGTCCTTAACCTCTTCAGGACACAGGGCATACCGGTACGCCCTGATGTCCTGGTACTTTATCAACACGCTATTTGATACTTGCCTGCTCCCAGCATGCTGTCCACTTCCTAGTTTCGGCACTTGGCAGGGGGCAGGCTCGATCTTGATTGATGTCTTCTCCCGGCCGGGCCGCACAATGTACTGAACGTGCACGCCGAGGCCACGCATGCGCCCTGCTGACTTCTTCCTGGCAAGTATACTATACTGGCCAGGAAGAAATCACCATAGCGCATGCACGGCCTCGGTCAAATCATTGAGCAGGCACCTTGGCTAAATGCGCTGGCCCCCCCCGTGTCGGCGATCAAGACCTGCGGTTTGCGGCTTTACCTGTGGTTTGCTGTGGCGATCGACGGTGCCATTGGGTCCCCATGCAGCTATAGGGGGGACTCGATGGCATGGAAGGCAGCGCGATGCCTAAGGAAGGGGTCATTTTTGGGTGGTTTCTATTATGTAAGCCTCGGAAAGTGACTTCAGACCTGAACTGGTGCCTAAAAATTGGGTTTTTGAAAATTTTCGAAAAATTTCGAGATTTGCTTCTAACCTTCTAAGGCTAGTTTCACACTAGCGTTCGGCTGTCCGCTCGTGAGCTCCGTTTGAAGGGGCTCACGAGCGGACCCGAACGCTTCCGTCCAGCCCTGATGCAGTCTGAATGGATGCGGATCCGCTCAGACTGCATCAGTCTGGCGGCGTTCAGCCTCCGCTCCGCTCAGCAGGCGGACACCTGAACACTGCTTGCAGCGTTCGGGTGTCCGCCTGGCCGTGCGGATCCGTCCAGCCTTACAATGTAAGTCAATGGGGACGGATCCGTTTGAAGATGACACAATATGGCTCAATCTTCAAACGGATCCGTCCCCCATTGACTTTCAATGTAAAAGTCTGGACGGATCCGCTCAAGCTAATTTCACACTAGCTTTTTTTTTGCCAATATAATGCAGACGGATCCGTTCTGAACGGAGCCTCCGTCTGCATTAATATGATCGGATCCGTTCAGAACGGATCCGATCGAACGCTAGTGTGAAAGTAGCCTAAGCCTTGTAACATCCCCAAAAAATAAAATATCATTCCCAAAATGATCCAAAGATGAAGTAGACATATAGGGTATGTAAATTAATAACTTTTTTTTGGAGTTATTACTATGTATTGTAGAAGTAGAAAAATTGAAAGTTAGAAATTTTGCACATTTTGGTATTTTTTTATAAATTGTTTTTATATTTCTTTTTTTTTTTACTCAATCTTAGCAGTGTCATGAAGTACAATATGTGACGAAAAAACAATCTCAGAATGGCCTGGCTAAGTAAAAGCGTTTTAAAGTTATCACCACATAAAGTGACACCGGTCAGATTTGCAAAAAATGGCCTGGTCCTTAAGGTGAAATAAGGCTGTGTCCTGAAGGGGTTAAAAGGACTTTTTGGTCTTTGAAAAGCTTTCTGCGAATAATAACTGAGATTTTCGCTCCCTACACTACCTTTCCCTTCCAACCCTCTGCTCTCCCTGACTATGACTGATCCGAGCACGTGTAATCGGCCAGCCAATCATTGTAATGCTAGCAGCCAACATGGCTACTGGCATTACAGTGATGGCAGTGCTTACCTGCATGTTTATTGGCTACTTAGCAGTCGTGAAACGTGCGGTGAGGAGTCTCGAGCATGGCGCTCGAGCACATGCGGTACTCGGCCGAGTACCGCCAGGTGCTAAGCATAGCGATGCTCGAGCTGAACCAGTATTCGACCAAGCATGCTCGCTCATCACTAGTGGTGAGCACTGATTTGGATAGAGTGAGTCTGTGTAGGTACACAACCCTAACTGGTTACCACCCCTCTGTACCCTTAATCCTCTTTCACACGGGCGTCATGTTTTTGGTCCGGATAAGATGCAGGAGCATTGCGGGAAAATGCGCGACTTTTCCGCGTGAGTGCAAAACATTGTAATGCGTTTTGCACACGCGTGAGAAAAATCGGCATGTTTGGTACCCGAACTTCTTCACAGAAGTTCGGGTTTGGGTTAGGTGTTGTGCAGATTGTATTATTTTCCCTTATAATATGGATATAAGAGAAAATAATAGCATTCTTAAAACAGAATGCATAGTACAATAGGGCTGGAGGGGTTAAAATAAAATACAAATTTAACTCGCCTTAATCCACTTGTTTGCGCATCCCGGCTTCTCTTCTGTCTTCTTCTTTGAGGAATAGGACCTTTTGATGACGTCACTGCGCTCATCACATGATCTTTTACCATGGTGATGGATCATGTGATGGACCATGTGATGAGCGTAGTGACGTCACCACAGGTCCTTTTCCTGTGCACAGCAAAGAAGAAGACAGAAGAGAAGCTGGGCTGCGCGAACAAGTGGATTAAGGTGAGTTAAATTATTTTTTCTATTCTATTTTTTTAACCCCTCCAGCGCTATTGTACTATGCATTCTGTATTAAGAATGCTATTATTTTCCCTTATAACCATGTTATAAGGGAAAATAATAATGATCGGGTCTCCATCCCGATCGTCTCCTAGCAACCATACGTGAAAATCGCACCGCATCCGCACTTGCTTGCGGATGCTTGTGATTTTCACGCAGCCACATTCACTTCTATAGGGCCTGCGTTGCGTGGAAAACTCACAAAGAGGAGCATGCTGCGATTTTCACGCAACGCACAAGTGATGCGTGAAAATCAACGTTCATCTGCACAGCCCCATAGAAATTAATGGGTCCGGATTCAGTGTGGGTGGAATGCGTTCACCTCACACATTGCACCCGCGCGGAAATCTTGCCCGTGTGAAAGGGACCTTACTGTAGACTGCTAGCAATAAATTCATAAAGGAATGGCACAACACAGTCGTAAGAATAGATTCTCCAGAATTGTTACATGGGGAATGCATGAAGCTATTAAAACAGGCATGTCAGGAGATGTGACAGGGCCTCTTTAAAGGGAACCTAACTAATTATATACAATCATTAACTACTAAAAAGGGCCTTAGATGTATTCACTTACTGGTGTGACAGATGGTTACCTCATAATATACACACAAAGATGCCACATGCTAATGAGCTGATTTGAGTCCAGCGTGATGTCATTGAGTCCAGCGTATATTTAATTCAGAGCTATAGCCACTCCCCTGCCCCCCTGCTGCTGATTCATTTGGAAAATAACGGTCAATCAGCAGCAGGTAGGCGGGGATTGTCAGGAGCTCATAAATATTCATGACTCCTCATTATCAGCTGGAGTTTTTCAATACAAGATGTTGGCAGATTGACTGGGTCAATTAAAGAAAGCGACCTAGCATTTTGCTAACAGAATCGGTCACTTATTTATGTTGCCCTTAGTTAGGACACCATAAAACTGGTGACAGGTTCCCTTTAAGGGCTATTTCACATGAGCGAGCCCATAGCAGGAATCATGCTCTGTATGTGAGCGTGATCCCTCATTCTGGACCCCAAGGAGCACAAGGCATTATCATGATTTATATGGCTATGTGCCTCTGCTTGACCTTACTGATACAGGATTATACCGACAGCTTTATGTCACTATGATTCTGGATCTGTCAAACAGAGGCCCATAGCCATATAAATCAGGATAATGCCTTGTGCTCCTTCAAGTCCAGATTGCAGGATCACGCTCACATACAGAGAATGTTTCACGCTATGGACTTGCTCCTGTGAAACAGCCCTTAGGCCTCTTTCAGACGGGCGTTGCGGGAAAAGGTGCGGGTGGGTTGCGGGAACATGCGCGATTTTTCCGCGTGAGTGCAAAATAGGGTTATAAGGGAAAATAATAGCATTCTGAATACAGAATGCATAGTAAAATAGTGCTGGAGGGGTTAAAAAATAAAATAAAAAAATAATTTAACTCTCCTTAATCACCTTGATCGCGCAGCCAACATCTCTTTTGTCTTCTTTCTTTGCTGTGTGCAGGAACAGGACCTGTGGTGACGTCACTCCGGTCATCACATGGTCCATCACCATGGTAAAAGATCACGTGATGGATCATGTGATGACCGGAGTGACGTCACCAAAGGTTCTGTTCCTGCACACAGCAAAGAAAGAAGAGAAAGAGAAAAGTGGATTAAGGTGAGTTAAATTTTTTTTTTTTTTAACCAGCGCTATTTTACTATGCATTCTGTATTCAGAATGCTATTATTTTCCCTTATAACCATGTTATAAGGGAAAATAATAATGATCGGGTCTCCATCCCGATCGTCTCCTAGCAACCGTGCGTGAAAATCGCACCGCATCCGCACTGTGAATGGAAAATTGTACATGGTCATGTGAATGAACTATTAAAGGGGTTGTCTCGCTTCAGCAGATGACATTTATGTAGACATTCCAATTATTATACACTGCTCGTATGGGGTTACAACCACCCTGCAATCCAGCAGCGGTGGCCGTGCTTGCACATTGCAGGAAAAAGCTGCTGGCATCTCTGTTGGCCAGGACTGTGGGAGCGCACAGCAGCTCCCTTCCCGGCCACTTTGTATCTGCGCTGCAGTGGTGGTCGTAACCCCTGGAAATGAGCAGTGTACTGTATATTGTGATGGAAAAAATCAATAAAGTCAGCAAAGGAAGCAATATGGACAGTCATAATACATTAGTAAGTGCCTTGCATTAACCTTCTCTGAATTATAAATGGCTTTTTGCTGAAGTGAGACAACCCCTTTAAGGAGATCCTTTCAAAGCTATAATAAAAAATGTTTTTTTTTTCTCCCAGGTAAGCAGATCAGGACAAAGTTGTCTCAGGCTTTCAACCACTGGCTAAATGTCCCAGAAGATAAAGCACAGGTATGGATTCAGTTATCAAAATTTATTTTCACATAAATTATTAACTTAAAACATGCCACCAGTGATCCACTTTAAAAGGTTGTGCAGAGGGCTAACGTTGATGACCTATCCTCAGATTGGCGGGTCTAGGCAGCTCTATGCCAATTACCCATTTTAAGGAGTTACAGCACTTGTGAGAGCAATACGTCCTCTTCAATACTTACCTACATGCTGTCTTCCTTGCAGCTGCATTGTAGTATAATTACAGCTGCTCTTCCCATTCACTTGAATAAGACGAGCAGTTGTAATTATGCTGTACTGCCGCTGCAGTATTATGCAACTGCACAACCCCTTTAAAGGGTCACTTTCACCAGAACGGGATATTTTTATATTCTATATTCATAGAAAAAAAAAATTATTATTATTTTTGTTTGCTTTATAATTCTGGCACTACTATGCCTTAGAAAATTAAATTCCAAATATTGTCCTTTCCGTAGCAGTCCACACATAAGGCGAGACTTATATAAATAGGTAATCCTTTAGTAATTTAACCTCTTCCGGACACATGATGTACCAGGACGACATGTTGTCCCGGTACTTAAGGACACATGACGAATCGGTACGTCATGTGTATTTTGGAACAAGGTGTTTTCTCAAATCATTGAGCAGGCACCTTGGCTAAATGCTCGGGGTGCCTGCCCCCATGTCTGCGATCACCGCAAACCGCAGGTCAATTCAGACCCGATGGCATTGAAGGCAGCGCGCCTTCCGGTGACGAGCCCGTGAGATCCAGCCCCCTGGATCTCACAGGCCGGAAGCTGTATGAGTAATACTCACTGTATTACTCAAACAGCCAATGCATTCCAATACAGAAGTTTTGGAATGCATTGTAAAGGATTAGACCCCCAAAAGTTGAAGTCCCAAAGTGGGACAAAAAAATAAGGTGAAATAAAAGGTTGAAAAAATAGTTTTTCACCCAAAAAATTAAGTTTCAAGTAAAAATAAACAAAAACTTAATTTCCCCAAATAAAGCAAAAAAAAAAATGGTAAAAAATAGGGGGAAGATTAAAAGTAGATATGTTAGGTATCGCCGCGTCCGTATCGACCGGCTCTATAAACATAGCACATGACCTAACCCTCCAGATGAACACCGTAAAAAAATAAAAACTGTGCTAAATAAACCATTGTCACCTTACATCACAAAAGGTGTAATAGCAAGCGATCAAAAAGTCATATGCACCCCAAAAATAGTGCCAAACAGTCAGCTCATCCTGCAAAAATCATACCCTACCCAAGATAATCGCCCAAAAAATATGGCTCTCAGACTATGTAAACACTAAAACATGATTTTTTTTGTTTCAAAAATGAAATCATTGCGTAAAACGTACATAAATAAAAAAAATATACATATTGGGTATCGCCGCGTCCATGACAACCTGGTCTATAAAAATACACATGATCTAAACTGTCAGATGAATGTTGTAAATAAATAATAAAAACCGTGCCAAAACAGCTATTTCTTGTTACCTTGCCTCACAAAAAGTTTAATATAGAACAATCAAAAATCATATGTACCCCAAAATAGTACCAACAAAACTGCCAGCCTATCCCGTAGTTTCTGAAATGAGGTCACTTTTTTGGAGTTTCTACTCTAGGGGTGCATCAGGGGGGTTTCAATTGGGACATTGGTGTCAAAAAAACAGTCCAGCAAAATCCGCCTGCCAAAAACCGTATGGCATTCCTTTCTTTCTTTGCCCTGCCGTGTGCCTGTACAGCGGTTTACGACCACATATGGGATGTTTCTGTAAACCACAGAATCGGAGCCATAAATATTGAGTTTTGTTTGGCTGTTAACCCTTGCTTTGTAACTGGGAAAAAAAAAATTAATGGAAAAGCTGTAAAAAAAAAAAAGTTAAATTTTATCTCTATTTTCCATTAATTCTTGTGCAACACCTAAAGGGTTAACAAAGTTTGTAAAATCAGTTTTGAATACCTTGAGGGGTGTAATTTCTAGAATGGGGTCATTTTTGGGTGGTTTCTATTATGTAAGCCTCACAAAGTGACTTCAGACCTGAACTGGTCCTTGAAAAGTGGGTTTTTGCATCTAAACTTGTAAGCCTTGTAACATCACAAAAAATAAAATGTCCTTCCTAAAATGATCCAAACATGAAGTAGACATATGGGGAATGTGAAGTAATAACTATTTTTGTAGGTATTACTATGTATTATAGAAGTAGAAAAATTGAAACTCGGAAATGTGCTAATTTTTCCAAATTTTGGGCAAATTTGGTTGTTGTTTTTTTATAAATAAAAAATGATTTTTTTTTTTACTCCATTTTACCAGTGTCATTAAGTACAATATGTGACGAAAAAACATTCTCAGAATGGCCTGGATAAGTCAGAGTGTTTTAAAGTTATCACCTCATAAAGTGACACTACTCAGATTTGCAAAAAATGGCCTGGTCCTTAAGGTGAATGAGCCCTTAAGGAGTGAATGTTAATATTAGGTGTAGAATTAGGATAGCAGTATGACTGCTCTATTGTAATGTATGATGCTCTAATTGAGTCACACAGGCTTGAGTGCTTGACCATAGGAAAAATACGTACCTGGGATTTTACTTTCCTTGAGTACGGAGGCAGCACATAACGGGTGAATCGCATTGCCTTCAGTTTGTAGGACCGCCCACCTAGATGAATCAGAATAATTAATTAATGAATTAGCTCCCAATATAAGGTAGCTACCAGCATGCATCATTGTGTTAAAAAAAAAATAGATCCAGACACAAAAATTCCATAACAAATATTTATTAGGGAGGGTATCGATGTGCTGGTAAGGAAAGTAAAATCCCAGGTACGGATTTTTCCTTTCCCTTTTCATACTCCTTGCATAGACCCCAGAGGGGGGGGGGGGGGGTCCGCATCTAGTACTGCACTTAAAGGGGTTGTCCGGGTTCAGAGCTGAACCCGGACATACCCTTATTTTCACCCAGGCAGCCCCCCTGAGCCTGGCATCGGAGCATCTCATGCTCCGATGCGCTCCCGTGCCCTGCGCTAGATCGCGCAGGGCACAGGCTCTTGTGTTTTCAATAACACACTGCCGGGCGGTAACTTCCGCCCAGCAGTGTGTTCGGTGACGTCACCGGCTCTGAGGGGCGGGCTTTATCTCTGCCCTAGCCGTTTTACTGGCTAGGGCAGAGCCAAATCCCGCCCATCAGTGCCGGTGACGTCACCGGGCTGCCTGTCAGCCCCATAGAGAGCCCCGGTACGTCACCGGAACTCAGAAAAATGCCTTTGCCCTGCGCGATTTAGCGCAGGGCAAAGGAGAGCATCGGAGCATGAACTGCTCCGATGCTCATGTCAGGGGGGCTGCCGGGGTGAAAATGGAGGTATGTCCAGGTTCAGCTCTGAACCTGGACAACCCCTTTAATACCCCAGTGCCGAAGGCTGAGCTCTTAGTATAGATGTCCAGGTGGTAGTGATTCACGAAGGTCAGTGTTGAAGACCAAGATGCTGTGTTGCAGATGTCTTCTAGAGATACTTACGCTTGTTCTGCCCAGGATACTGCTGTGGCTCTTGTAAAATGTGCCTTGATTGGAAACGGGGGGGGGGGGGGTAATCCCCTCAAGTGCATATGCTTCCATAATTGTAGATTTAATCGATCTCGCAATGGTATCTTTGGATGGACATTGACCTCGTCTTGAGCCAGCATACAACAGAAGGAGGTTCTCTGCCTTTCTGAACTCCTTGGTTCTGAGACGATAGATCTTAATTGCCCTCTTAACATCTAGTGTGTGTAGGGCACTCTGTTGTTCATCAGAAGGGTCAGGAAAGTTAGCTGGAAGGAAAGATTCTCTGTTAATGTTAGATGAAGATGAGACTTTTGGTTGAAAGAATGGCATGGTACGAAGTAGCACTCAATCTGGAAGAATTCTTGGGTACGGATGTTTAGAGGACAGAGCTCGTAGCTCTCCCAATCGCTTTGCAGACGTAATTGCAATTAGAAAAGACCCCTTATGGGTAAGCCATTTGAAATCAGCTTGCTGGAGAGTCTCGAATGGAGAGGCCATTAATCTTCTGAGTACCACAGACAGGTCCCAGACTGGCATGGGTTCTCGGAAAGTAGGTCTTAACTTTCTTACTGCTTTAAAGAACCTGAAGATGAGGGTTTGATGAATGAATTTGTTTTCGGTCATGGCATTGATCGCCGTCATATGTGCCCTTAATGTGTTGGGCTTGAGACCCTTTTGAAAACCGTCTTGAAGGAACTGTAGTATAGAAGAAATGTTAACTACTGAACAATTCGACTCACAGAGCCACTCTGAAAACTTATTCCAGATCTTGGCATACTTCCTATTAGTTGATTCCTTACGTGAGCAGAGCAGTGTATTAATTACTGAGTCCGAGAGTCCTCTTTCTTCTAGAGCAGATCTTTCAGCCTCCAGGCTGTGAGGTGTAGTCTGTCCAGATGCTGATGATACAGACCCTCCTTGAAGTAAAAGATCCGGAACTAGAGGGAGCTTCCAGAATTCCCCCTTGGACAGCTGGAGAAGAAGGGGAAACCACGACCTTCTCAGCCAGAATGGCGCTTTTAGTATTGCCTGAGGCCTCTCTGCAAGAATCTTCCGAAGGACTCTCACAATGAGGGGGACCGGAGGAAAGATGTACACGAATAGGTGTCTCCAGTTGAAAGAAAATGCATCCACCACTGTGGGGTTTTCCCAACTGTTCAGAGAGCAGAACCTTGATAGCTTCTTGTTCTTTCTGGACGCCATCAGGTCCCACGCTGGAAGACCCCATTTGGCCACTATTTGCTGGAATACGTCTTGATTCAGCTCCCATTCTGCCAGTTTGATCATCCTCCGACTCAGCCGATCCGCTTGAATATTGCAGCAACCTTTGATATGCATGGCTCTTAATTCTAAAAGGTGGGACTCCGGCCAGGTAAAGATTTGCTTGCACAAGCCCAGGAGAACCGCATTCCTCGTCCCCCCTTGCTTGTTCAGATAAAAAAACGCCTTGGAGATTGTCTGAACGAACAAACGGTGGCTTTCCTACTATCTCTGCTGCAAACTGGTGAAGAGCCAAGTGGACCGCTTTCAGTTCCCTGAAGTTTGAAGATTGCTTCTTCATTTGTGGGGACCAGAGGCCTTGAACCCATCTGTCCTGGAGGTGTGCTCCCCAGCCTTGGCCAGATGCGTCTGTGGTGATTATGACCGGAGACATGAACTGGAAACTCTTCCCACAGGAGAGGTTCTTGGTCTAAAGCCACCACTTTAGACTTTGAATTGTTGAAGGCTCTCGCTTTCAGACTGTGGTAGCTGCGATGCCACATCTGTAGCATGTCCTGTTGTAAGTCCCTGGTATGAATCATGTACCGCTGCTAATGGGTCCCGATAAAATCGCACTGTGCCATCTTTCAAAGTCACTTTCAGCCGTGTCAGGTATTGCAACTGGAAGCGGATCTGTTGTCTGTACAAGGCCGTACACACATGGCTCAAGTCCCTCCTCTGTCGGGCCACTGTTTGTCACTGTAATCTAAGTACCTCATAATAACCTGGCGAGGTTTGGGTACTTCTTCCCGTGCCTTGCGGTCACTGCGCTCCTGAGTGTCTGGATTGGGACCAATTCTGTGGGCTTTCTACTTTGTCTGCCCAACGCACATGGGAGCTCTCATTTGCAAATGTCCATGAGAGCCTGTGGCTTAACACTCTCTGGCAGGCCCAGCAGTCTCAGGTTATTCCGCCTGGACCTATTTTCAAGATCCTCCAGACGATCTCTTAAAATTATATTCTGCTTATATAGGTCTTGTACATCTCTCTCAGACCTGACCGTTACATCTTCCATTGAGGCTACCCTCCGCTCCAACTCATCTAAGCAGGTATCATGCTGTGCTACCGCCTCATGAAGTTCATGAAGAGAATGAGACAAAGTATTGGACAATGTCTCCTTGATGTCAGGAGCCAGATGTCTCGCCACCTCAATGGCCAGCGTTTTATAATCGATCGCTTGTGTGCCCATTACACCTCCCTGCTGTGTGGGGAGAAGCGCTTCTGTTGCTGGGTCAGCTACTGGTGAGGTAGGGCGGGAATCCACCATCTTGCTGAGCATATCTTCCTTGCGAAGACCTGTGCCACTTAAGATCTTACGGCTCCCGCTTCTCAGAAGGTATCTGTCCATGAACCGAGGTGCCCAGGTAAGCGATAGACCTCTCCCCTCCCTCTAGGTTTTCTCTCCGGCGTTCTAAATGCAAGCGGGTGCGCTTTTGTGGTGAAGGATTACCGGAGCTCTCTCACTCAGTGTCCTGCATCTCGGCGCCGGAACCGGAAGTCCGAATGCTGCCACTTTACATCGCAGTCTGCGATGTATCAGCTGGAGGGGGAGGGAGGAGGGGCCGGTGTCATGCAAATGCAGCGGGGCCGTGGTGGTCACTGTACTCTGGCCCCGCCACTCACTCACTTCCTTAATGCCTAAACCTTTTATTATAATAACTTTAATTGAAGTTTCGATCCCCACCCCCATCTGTACTACTTACTAAATGTCCTGTAGCAGGCAGAGCAGGGCGGGTGGCCGGCCATAACTCACTGACGTCACATGCCAGCCGGCCGCCCCCGCCCTGCTCTGCCTGCTACAGGACATTTAGAAAGTAGTACAGATGGGGCTAGGGATCGAAACTTCAATTAAAGTTATTATCATAAAAGGTTTTAGGCATTAAGGAAGTGAGTGAGCGATGGGGCCGGAGTACAGTGACCGCCACGGCCCCGCCACATTTGCATACCACCGGCCCCTCCTCCCTCCCACAGGTTTAGCTCCGGTATATTAGGGCATCTGTTGATGCCACTATTATGGGGTGGGGGATATGTGGATGGCACTGTTATGGGGTGGGGGATCTGTGGGTGACACACATATAGCAGTGTCATCCACAGATCTCCCCCCCCCCCCATAACAGTGCCGTCCACATATCACCCCCCCATAACAGTGCCATCCACATATCACCCCCCTAATAACAGTGCCATCCACATATCACCCCCCCATAACAGTTCCCCCCCTTAGATCCCCCATAGTAGTGTCATGCACAGACCACCATTAGTTAAAAACCCACCAAAAGCACACCTTTTGGTTAAAAATATTTTTTCTTATTTTCCTCCTCAAAAACCTAGGTGCGTCTTATAGGGCGAAAAATACGGTATTTGTCTTTTGAATCACCTAGCCAGAGAAAATCATTACCAAACAATAGGTAGACCTGTAGCTTACTGGTGGGTTGTCTTAATCTCATCCACCTACTAATGGACAAGGGAAAAAAAAGAGCTTGAATTTTTTTTATTTTTTTTTTATATAAAACATATGACAAAGAGTACTATAAGTAGTCCTTTTTTTTTTTAATTTTTTATTAAAGAGTACATGGGCACCACTATAGTAAGGGGGGCACTAATTTGCTGTATCTTCATCTAATTACAGGTGACTGAAGGCTATTTTGTTTTCTTTTGTCTTGAAAGAGCCACTGCGCAATGCAATAATGTATTTTTATTTCTTAGGAAGGGGTCTAATTATCAGATCTGTAAATCACTTTATTGAAATTATTTGTCTGCATCCACCCAAACATAAGCATAGGGTAGCAAATATAGAACAGGAAGAAGTGGGGGGAATGTAGGGTGGCGTATATCTCCACTATTGGCCAAAAGCACTGCATAGATACATATACAGTGCCTTGACTTTTTTCGTATTTTGGTACATTACAACCTTAAGTTCAATGTTTTGTTAATCTGAATTTTATGTGATGGATCAGTGATAAGTGAAATGAGAAAAATATATAAATAAAACTATTGTTTAGAAGTAGAAAACAGAAAATTGCCATGTGTGTATGTATTCACCCCCTTTGTTAGGAAGCCCATAAAAAAGCTCTGGTGCAACCAATTACTTTCATAAGTCACATAATTAGTGACATGATGTCCACCTGTGTGCAATTGAAGTGTCACATGATCTGTCATTACATATACACACCTTTTTTGAAAGGCCCCAGAGGCTGCATCACCTAAGCAACAGGCATTACTAACCAAACACTGCCATGAAGACCAAGGAACTCTCCAAACAAGTAAGGGACAATGTTGTTGGGAAGTACAAGTCCGGGTTAGGTTATAAAAAATAAATAAAAAATATCCAAATCTTTGATCCCCCAGGAGCACCATCAAATCTATCATAACCAAATGGAAAGAACATGGCACAACAGCAAAGAGACGACCGCCCACCAAAACTAACGGACCTGGTAAAGAGGGAATTAATCAGAGATGCAGCACAGAGACCTAACGTAACCCTGGAGGAGCTGCAGAGTTCCAGAGCAGACATTGGAGGATCTGTACATAGGACGACAATAAGCCATACGCTCCATAGAGTTGGGCTTTATGGCCAGAAGAAAGCCATTACTTTCAGCTAAAAACAAAAAGGCACGTTGTGAGTTTGCGAAGAGGTATGTGGGAGACTCCCAAATGTATGGAGGAAGGTGCTCTGAGACTAAAATTGAACTTTTCGGCCATCAAAGAAAACGCTATGTCTGGAGCAAACCCAACACATCACATCACCCAAAGAACACCATCCCCGTGGCAGCATCATGCTGTGGGGATGTTTTTCAGCAGCCGGGACTGGGAAACTGGTCAGAGTTGAGGGAAAGATGGATGGTGCTAAATACAGGAATATTCTTGAGCAAAACCTGTACCACTCTGAGTGATTTGAGACTAGGATGGAGGTTCACCTTCCAGCAGGACAATGATCGCCAAACGCACTGCTAAAGCAATACTTGAGTGATTTAAGGGGAAAGATGTAAATGTGTTGGAATGGCCTACTCAAATACCAGATTTCAATCCAATAGAAAATCTGTGCTCAGACTTAGATTGCTTTTTGCAAGCGCAACCCTACTTGAAGGAGCTGGAGCAGTTTTGTAAGGAGGAATGGGCAAAAATCCCAGTGGTAAGATGTGGCAAGCTCATTGAAACTTATCCAAAGCGACTTGGAGCTGTGATTGCCCCAAAAGGTGGCTCTACAAAGTATTGACTTTAGGGGTGAATAGTTCTGCACATTGACTTTTTCAGTTATTTTGTCCTATTTGTTGTTTGCTTAACAATAAATAATAAAAAATCTTCAAAGTTGTGGGCATGTTCCGTAAATTAAATGATGCAAATCCTCAAACAATCCATGTTAGGGTACTTTCACACTAGCGGCAGGATGGATCGGACAAGCTGTTCACCCTGTCGGATCCATCCTGCTACTATTTTGCCGGACTGCTGCTCTGTCCCCATCGACTATAATAGGGACAGAGCTCCGGCGCAGCACTGCAGTGTGCGGTAAGAGGCCGCCGGACTAAAAAGTCGGACATGCAGTACTTTTAGTCCGGCGGCCTCTCGCCTTGCTGCGCCGGAGCTACACCCCCATCCTCATTATAGACAATGGGGACGGAGCGGCAGTCTGGCGGCACAGCAAAATAGCGGCAGGACAGATCCATCCTGCCACTAGTGTAAAAGTAGCCTTAATTCCAGTTTGTTGTGAAGCACCAAAATACGAAAAAAGTCAAGGGGGGTGAATACATTTCCAAGGCACTGTATCTATTTTCTGCCACATCCATGTGCAGAGAGGAATCCCCCCCCCCCCCCCCCCCTGCCAGATGGGTGAAGCAGTTAGTCTTTGTTTGCTTGAAGCTGCTTGCTTGAGGTGAACAGATGTTGTAGCCCGATATGGAAGCCATTTTGTCTGTGGAAGCCATTTTCTTCTGTTCTTTTGAGCAGAAGCTGAGTAAGTGAAACTGAATGATATTCACTTCTCTATCACCGTTCTCTGAAATGTCTTAGGGACCATTTAGATGGCCGTCGGAATGGGTCCGCACCCATCCCACAATTTTGCGAAACGGGTGCAGACCCATTTATTTCAATGGGGCTGCAAAAGAAGCGGACAGTGTGCTGCCCACATCCGTGGCTCAGTGAAAAGGATAGAGCATGTCCTAGGCCTTTTCTATAATGGTTGTGGCTATGTGTGGTCTGCAAATTGCAAAATGCACACGGCCAGTATCCGTGTTTTTTACAGATCTGCAAAACTTTACAGTCGTGTGAATGCGTCCTTAGAATTGTTTAATTTTTCTGTCAACTGCTATTCCTTAGCAGCAGTAATGTCCCCGTTTTAGGTTCCATTCACACGTCTATGGTGTGTTGCGGATCCGCAACACACCCGGCCGGCACCTCCTATAGAAATGCCTATTCTTGTCCACAGCTGCGGACAAGAATAGTACATGTTCCACCTTTTGCGGAGCTGCAGACCGTAAGTTCGGGGCCGCGCTCCGCAAATGCGGAAGCGGAGAGCACATAGTGTGCTCTCCGCTTCATGTCCGGGCCGATAGAGAATGAATGGATCTGCACCTGTTCAGTAGAATTGCAGAACGGGTGCGGACCCTTTTGCGGACGTGTGAATGGGGCCTTACGAACACATACAAAACTTAATTTTTTTCCCATAGCTGAATCGCAGAACTCAGTGGCTTGCTCCACATTTGGACATAAAACACACCTGCCACATGGATAGGAATCTCATTTCCCAGCCTCAAAAATTCTTGGCTGGGATTCAGATTCAAGATATGACCTCACTAGAGCTTCCAAATTTCTGGACTGCCAAAGATTGTGTAGCCAAACCATTGTGATGCTACTATACTGTGCATATCCTTATAATAAGTGAATAAGGTCTAGTTCACAGAATGCAATGACTTGTAAGTCACCAGAAATACAAACCTGCTGGAGTCTGGGGACTTGCATGTTGCAGTTGTAACAACTTGCAGGTCACAAAATTTCCCTATCATTATGCTACAGTGGATAGTACACAGCATTGTGATGATGCTGTCTTTGACCATGCAACGCATGTAGCCCTAGTAATAAGGTAATAATCGGTATTCAATTTAGTCATAAATACTCCAGGAGAATAATCAAACATTCACACAGGATGGGAAAAATCTGCTGAAAATCCCTGTTCCATTGAAAGTGGTTCCACCATCTAATATGAAATTCCACTGCAGAAATAGACATGCTGCAGATTTATAAATTGCATGTGAAAAAAATTCAACAGCATTTGGATGTGATTTGTATGAATTTCATCCATATGGTTTGTACTGTAGTATAGGAGGGGCACTCAAATATCAAGAAGCCTCGGACAGCAAATACATAAAGAGTGTAATGTTTAATAAACACTATTAGAACAGAATCAGAATAGGTATCATAAAAATGACATATAAAAATGCGTTAAAATAGCTAAGACAATAGCAGATAGCTGGTGTATAGGATCAAAAATATATTAGCACATTCATGTAGTCATATGCAATAATGTATCAAATCTGTAGCGTCGTGTGTAGGACCTTGATGGAAAAATTGTTGCCCAATCATGTCCCATTTGAAGACAGAGACGTGTCGCTGCGGAGCGTATCTCCTATTGGTATATAACCTTGTGGGGTAGATGAATATGGGGGTATGTCCGAAGCTGACGTGTCAAGTATACATGCGGAATGACCATATACTTTACCACCGGATCTTAGGTCCGTTGACAAATGCCTTTGCACACTACCGGTTGCAGATCTTACCACCGGGTAGTACTTGGTTGTCAAGTGTCTCCTCTTTTTTTTTTTTTTCTCCACCTCCGAACCTGCTACCGGCGTCCCGTTGGGTATTCAGGGTTATTCGCGCAATCATTTGAACAAGAATGTAGACTCTGAGCACATCATTTTGCGTTACAACGACTCTGGTTTGCCTGTTTTAGAATGGTAAAATGTATTAGAATGGATTCTTTACCACTTATCCAGGAGAGAAATTTAGCTTCCACAGTCTTGCATACGGGGAGTCTTGTTTTACTGGTGAAACTGTACTGATAGTCTGAAGGGAACAATCAGCAGAGCAAAGAAGTCGGTGAAAGATACTCAGGAGAAAAGCTTGGAAGATGGTTCCCAAAAAATATATATATAACCCTGAATACCCAACGGGACGCTGGTAGCAGGTTCGGCGGTGGAGAAAAAAAGAGGAGACACTCTACAACCAAGTACTACCCGGTGGTAAGATCTGCAACCGGTAGTGTGCAAAGGGATTTGTCAACTGACCTATTATCCGGTGGTAAAGTATATTGTCATTCCGCATGTATACTTGACACGTCAGATACGGACATATCCCCCATATTCATCTACCCCACAAGGTTATATACCAATAGGAGATACGCTCTGCAGCGACACGTCTCTGTTTGTTTTTCCATCTTCATATGGGACATTAGTCCACAGTGTTTGTTGATTGGGCAACAATTTTTCCATCAAAGTCCTATCCGGCTACACACGACGCTACAGATTTGATACATTATTGCATATGACTACATGAATGTGCTAATATATTTTTAATCCTATACACCAGCTATCTGCTATTGTCTTAGCTATTTTAACGCATTTTTATATGTCATTTTTATGATACCTATTCTGATTCTGTTCTAATAGTGTTTATTAAACATTACACTGTTAATGTATTTGCTGTCCGAGGCTCCTTGATATTTGAGTGCCCCTCCTATACTACTAATATATTTATATCACGGTTTTGGGTAATCCTTGAGGAGAGCACCTTCCCATACGGATCTCCCAGGTGAGCCGCCATTTTTTCTAGCCGCCATTTATACTGTAATATGTCATGTTCCGCAGCATTTCTGTTTCATGTACAAAGCCAAACACAATGGCAGAATATAGAGTTTTAAGAAAAGATGCTGTAGAATTATTTCATTGGGAATACAAGTGTTTACTAAACCAGGTTTTCTTTAATGGCTTGCATTATAGAAGCTTACCTAATGTTAGGATACAGACAGATGCAGAGTGGACTTTCTGCAGATTTCCACACCAAATAGTACAGATTTCTATGTGAAAATGCTGTGGATTTGCTGTGGATTTGCTGCAGATTTCACCCCTTGGATTGCAAGTATGAAATCTGCAGCATAAATGGACATGGTGTGGATCCACACTGCAGGTCAAGTTATGTGCAGATTTTCTTTTGGAAAATGTCCACACCGTGTGGATGAGATATTTTTTTAAGTATCCTCCACTTCGGTGCTACTGTAAATGCTGCAGAAAATCTGCAGCTTTTCCACTACATGTGGCCATACCCTTACAGAATATAAAAACATGCCTCAAAGTGTAAAACTGTAATGCCCCTTTCACACGAGTGAGTATTCCGCACGGGTGCAATGCTTGATGCGAACACATTGCGCCCAAACTGAATCCGGACCCATTCATTTCAATGGTTCTGTGTACATGAGCTTTCGGTTTTCAGGCATCACTTGTGCGTTGCGTGAAAATCACAGCATGTTATATATTCTGCGATTTTTCACGTAACGCTGGCCCCAAAGAACTGAATGCATTTTTTTACAGATGGTTGCTAAGAGATGTTGTTTGTATACCTTCACTTTTTTATCACGCGTGTGCAAAGCACATTAAATCGCATTGCACCAGCTCGATAAAAACTGACCGCAATTGCAGGCAAAACTGAATGAACTTGCTTGCAATATCGCACATTATTCACTGAACGCATCCGCAACGCATCCAGACCTATTCCTCTCAGCTCCTCTGCAAGGGGCCTAAGGAGAAAAAGTTAAGTTGTAAAAAAAATATATATATATAATAATTCACTGATAAATGTATTAGCTTTTCTTTTTTATTTCTTATTTTGCTTAACTCCCAGTTTACAAACAAACTGTTTATGCAAAAATAGGTTTGCCAGCCAGATTGATGTGTGAGTTTGTTACCTGTTTCCCTTTCTAAAATATTCTTCCACTTATTTTATTGACACCCATATATTTATCTACTTAGCCATACTATATTATATGATGAATTTTATAGTTTGGTTTTTTTGTATTTCAATACCAGGTGATCATAGAAGTTACAGAGATGTTACACAATGCCAGTCTACTTATTGATGACATTGAGGACAATTCCAAGCTTCGTCGAGGATTTCCCGTTGCTCATAGCATCTATGGTGTTCCATCTGTTATTAATTCTGCAAATTATGTGTACTTTATGGGTTTAGAGAAAGTTTTAACTCTTAATCATCCAAAAGCAGTCCATGTTTTTACCCAGCAGTTACTTGAGCTCCATCGTGGCCAAGGCTTAGACATATACTGGAGAGATACATATGCATGTCCTACAGAAGCAGAATATAAAGCTATGGTATTGCAGAAGACAGGTGGTCTCTTTGGATTAGCTATTGGCTTAATGCAATTGTTTTCTTCATATGACAAAGATTTAAAGCCATTATTAAATACTCTTGGGCTTTTCTTTCAAATAAGAGATGATTATGCAAATTTACACTCCAAAGAATATAGTGAAAACAAAAGCTTTTGTGAAGATTTGACAGAAGGCAAGTTTTCATTTCCTACAATACATGCTATTTGGTCAAGACCTGAAAGTACTCAGGTTCAAAATATATTGCGACAGAGGACAGAAAACGTAGATATCAAGAAATACTGTGTCCACTATCTTGAGAAGGTGGGCTCTTTTGAGTATACGAGGCAAGTTTTAAGAGAATTAGAAAATGAAGCCTATGGGCACATTGAGTCTCTAGGAGGAAATCCTGAGTTAGTTTCAATAATAAAGCATCTGAGCAATATGTATAAAAATTCATCGTAGTGTTTTCTAAATTCTCTACATGTCAATAAAGGTCTATAATTTTAATTTATATTGTGTTTTATTACTTTGCTTAGCTGCTTGTACTATATGTACACAATGTTTTACACGTTTACCTACATTTTCTCTATTGTACAATTTAGTATTGGGTCCCTTTCACACGAGCGAGCTCCAGACATTGGATTTGAAATGTGTGTCAGTGAGAGAACCAGGCCTGACCTCCCAGCACTGACAGGGTTGCATATGATATATAACCCTTACAATTCTGGAGTGTATTGTATAACACTGACATAATGCTGTCAGTATTTTACAATACATTCCAGAACTGTAAGGTTTACTAATAGGGTCAATATTATGCTATGCTACCCCATCAGTGCTGGGAGGTGCTCTCGCTGGCACAGGCTGTGAGTCCAGTGTGTGTAACTCGCTCGTGTGAAAGGGGCCTTACCAAAGAAACCCCTTTTGGCATAAGCACCCAAAATTGCATCAACAACTTCTTGACCTCAGCTGAAGTCACAAGGGACCACATAGAATGGGGTCAGGAGCTGAACTTGCTCTATATATAGAGAGATTGCAGGGAGCTGAGGGGTTGCCAGACCTTCACTAGCCCCCAGGTCTGCCACCTTAGCACTCCTATTAGACCCAACCCAATATGGGGTTTCATAGGATAACTGCATAATATCGCTTGTTTAAGTCCCCTCATGTAACTAAAAATTATAAAATAAACTGGAAAAATGCAAATAAAGATAAAAGAAAAGTAACCTTTCTCATAAATAATGTAAACAATAAAACATAAGCATAATTGGTATTGCTGCATTCGTAAGTTCAAACTATTAACTCCTTAAAGGGTTATTCCAACACTAAACTTTTTCTAGGCTACCATGAACGTGTCTATGAAGCACTGATGACACGTTCATGGACTACCCCCTGCTCTCCATCCACAGTGCGCCTGCTGAGTTTATGGCCGCTTTGATTTGAGCATACTGAATTGTTTGAAAGGGATGTAAAGAAAATTTGTCCACTACTTCTTTCTCTTGAAGCCATCTAGGTTCTGAATCATGCAGTAAGTGCCTAACCTGAGTAATCCTTTTAGATTCCCATTCTATAAACAAGCTATTGGTGTAACTTTCTGTGAACGCCTAGTTGTTCCACAATGGAAGTTGCTTAGATATTCTGTAGAAAGAAAAGAGTCCTGCTTCAGCGCTCCAAAACCACTTTGAGCCGGTGTTTTAAAAAATATATTCTTTATTGAATAAAAGGTGCATGCGTCCCCTTCATCAGGTTGAAAAAGTACAACTGTGTCACAAAAGTGTAAGGACTTAAATAAATAGGTATTTAAGCAAGACTCTTTTCTTTCTCCTCAAACGATCCTCCGGAGGGACTGGACATCTCTTCTGAGTAACCCTATACCCTGCGGCAGCACACCCTAGAACCGGATCTAATTTATTAAGCCCTCAATAGTGTTACGTCTCTTCTAGCGTAACCATACAAGGTGAGCCTTACATTCGCTCTTTTTTGATTTACCAGTGTGAACATACTACACTATTGTGCGCCATCTCTATTAAGCTTTAGGCACGTCCAAAACCTCTAGCTATTCTGTAGGGTAACCAATACCTTTTCCTCAGAATTCTCCAAGTTGCTATAGTGTCTTTGAAAAGTACAGATTTTTTGATCCATTCAGGAATGCACAGCAATATCGCATGCTGCAATGCCACCAGAGACCAGGGAGCGCATAATCCACTTTCTAAAGACAGAGCAGAACAGAAGCTAGTGCCATTAATCCAATCCGCAATGTGCCTGGCCATACACGCCAAATGATATCATCTAACATCTGGGAAAGCTATGCCACATTGGTGCCCCTAATTTACGTAGACTTATTCTAGGGCGTTTACCATGCCAAAGAAATACTGTGAAGGCTTTTGTCAATTTATTTACATCTTCATACTTTAGTAGCAGAGGAATTGTCTGCAATGGGTATAACAGTTTGGACATAGACATCATTTTTATAAGATGATTACGTCCTATTAAAGACAATGGGAGATTATGCCAATGCTGTAATTCTCTCGCAATCTTATTTATCAGTGGGACATACGTAGTTCACTGTATAAATTGACTCCAGAGTTTTACCTATTTTAATGCCTAGATAAGTTATAAATGATTTAGCAACTGGTAAGCCCTCCACTGTTGCTCTGTGACCCCCTGAAGCATTTTTTCATGAAAAGAATATCACTCTTTGAGTAATTTACTCTAAGTCCAGAAAAAGAAGCAAAGGTCATCAGCACTCTCATAACTTTGGCCATATCAGTGACTGGGTCAGCCATGAAGAACACTGTCATCCGCAAATAACGCCAATTGCATGTTAGGAGGGCCACCGCCAAGCCTTCGAATATTGTGGGCGAATCCAAGTATCTGGCCAATGGTTCAATCGCCAGATCAAAAAGCGGAGGGCACCCCTGTCTAGTACCTCTCTGTAAGGTAAAGCAGGTAGACATGAAACCTGTAGCATATACCCTAGCTTTCGGATTGAAGTAGATCCCTCATATTTTGGCGATCTTGCTACAGACAAAGGCAGAAATACCTTGCGTATATTAGTGATCGCTGATCTCCCTTTAATAAAGCCAACTTGCCGGTGTGAAATCAACGAGGGGAGGATTTCAGCTAACCTATTGGCTAAAATCTTAGACGGCAATTTAATGTCTTGATTGATCAATGAAATTGGCCTGTAAGAGGATGGCTCCTCTGGATCCTTCTCCTTTATGTATTGGGGTAATGGGAGCTGTGTTCATGTGATCAGGTATTCTATTTCCTTCGACTATAGAGGAATAAACAGTAGTCAGCACTGGGGTGATCTGTGTACACATGGCTTTATAAAAATCGGCAAAATATCCATCCGGGGCCTTACCTGAAGGAAATGATTTTATAGTAGATTGTATCTCTACAGCCGTTATAGGGGCATTCAATGAAACAAGTTGTTCCTCAGTTATTTTTTTATTTTATAGCCTCTAAAAACGGCTTGCCTTCCTTTTTATCTCTTCCCCCCTCCCTTGATAAAATCTTGCAAAATAGTCACAGAAGAAGTTTAGTTATTTGCTTAGGTCTGCGCTCCCTGGCCCCATCCTCCCTTTTTATACTGTGTATATGGGTCCATGGGCGTCTACCCTTTGCCAAAGAGGCCAGCATCCGACCTGATTTGTGCCCAAATTTGTGTAGCTCTATGTCAAGTCTATATTTTTTTTTAAAGCTTTCCTGCTTATCCGCCCACATGTGCTAAGACCCACCTCTCTTTAGCAGCCTGGGTCTGAGCCAAGAGAAAACCAGCATATGACTGCCTCAATGCCTCACTCACTTCTTGAAAATGCTTTCTTGCTAACTGTTTATTAGATGACACATACGCCAGCAAGTGTCCCCTCAGCACTGCTTTTCCTGTTTCCCAGAATAACATTGGTGAATGTATATGATCCTTGTTATCATCTACAAACTCCATCCACCACCCCTGTAGTAACTTCGTGAAATTTTCATCATGCAATAAAAAGTTTGGGGATCTCCAAGCAAAGTCCCCACCTCCAGGATGTTGATCAACTAAATCCAAGAGTATCAACACAAAAAAAATAGAAAAAGGCATAGCACGGCTGACAATATATATAAACTTTATTATGGTTCCCAAAAAGGGAAAATCCGATAAAATACAATGACTGACAATGCAATGGTGGGTAAAAGACACACAGGGTGTAAAATCAATTAATGACAAGGTCAAAGGAATACTAAATAGATAATAAATACCCAAATGGGGAGTGTACTACAATGACCTAAACAAAACCTTAAAATATTGGAGCCAACTACAGTACATAAGTTTAAAGTGCAAAGTGCAAAAATACAATGTACAATATAATGAACAGTGTAATACAAGCATGTCAAACTCAAAGGCTAACATGGGCCAAAAAAATAAAATTTAAGTTTATGTGGGCCGCATAAAAAAAAAAAAAAAAATCGGATCCACCGTCTGCATTATATGAGCGGATCCGTCTCAGACGGATCCGCTCTGAACGCAAGTGTGAAAGTAGCCTTAGGGGCGAGAACCTGGGATCTTTCATCCCTTGTCCTATTCAGCTCTATCAGGGTGAATAGGACTTCACACTGTCCCTGCTGCTCTGTGCCTTGTGCACACAGCATCATGGATGTTACCATGGCAACCAGGGCTTCTGTAGCGTCCTGGCTGCCATGGTAACTGATCGGAGCCCCAGGCTTACACAGCTGGGGCTCCGATCAGAAGCTGCCACTGCACCACCAATGAGGGGGAGGGGAGAGGTCCCTGTGGCCACTGCCACCAATGATTTTAATACTGGGGGGGTTTAAGAGGGGCTGGCGCACTGTGCCACCAATGATTTTAATGGGATGGGGGGTTGAGGGGGGGGGGCACACTGCACCACCAATGATAAATGACCCCTTTATACAGGAGGCTGGTACTGGCAGATCAGCAGTTAACCCCTCAGGTGCGGCACCTAAGGGGTTAACTGCCTCTGATCGCAGCTCCCTGTCAGCGGCAGGGTGCCGGCAATGCGATTCTGCTGCCGGCACCCGCCTCCTGTATTGTGTTTAAAGACTGACTTTCACTATCAGGCCACACAGAGCGGCGCCCAGCGATGTCTCAGCACTCACCATTAGTCCTGGGCGCCGCTCCGTTCGCCCGCAGTGCTCCATTACTGTCTCCTGCTCCACATGCTGCTGATTACTATCGGAGCGATGGGAGGAGACATCAGCTTCACTAGTGGGCGTTCCTTCTTCCTGGCTGTAGCGCTGTCCAATCGCAGCGCAGGGAGAAGGAATGCCCACTAGTGAAGCTGATGTCTCCTCCCATCGCTCCGATAGTAATCAGCAGCATGTGGAGCAGGAGAGGAGACAGTAATGGGGCACTGCGGGTGAACGGAGCGGCGCCCAGGACTAATGGTGCATGCTGGGCGCCGCTCTGTGTGGGAAATGGGAATAGTCCTATCATTGGTGGCTCAGTGCGCCCGCCCCTCTCTCCTCATTGGTGGCGCAGTGCGCCTGCCCCTCCCCCCCCCTCTCTTCTCATTGGTGGCAGCGGCAGCAGCACAGGGGGAGGGAGGACAGCTTCCTTCTCCCTGTGCTGCTGAGAGAACATGAGCGCGCCGATAGCAGCGCGCTCATGTTCAGAGATGCTAGACTGCGCAGAAGCGCAGCCCAGTATCGAAAAACGGAAATCCCGGTATCGTATCGATACCGGGACAACCGCCATCCTTCAACCGCTCCTGGACCGCCTCTGACTTTTTTATTTTATCTCCGCCCGCCTGCAGGTAACCAGAGCAATGAATATCTTTGCCGGGCCGCATGTTTGACACCCATGGTGTAATAGATGAAAAAAATTACATAAATACCAAAGTAGTGATCCAAAACGTTTCGCGTAAGCTTCCTCAAGGGGTGTATGAGGAAGCTTACGCAAAACGCGTGTCGGGGCTTTGGATCCCTACTTTGGTATTTATGTAAACACAATTACCATAGACTGGGTCGGTTCCATTCACACAGATGTACTTATCAGATCAAAACCAAGTGTCCTACCTGTCATCTAACAGTCCACTATACTGCAAAAGATAAATTAATTGTTCCCGACTCATCTTGATAATGTAACACCATTGGAATTTGATTTGACTGTGGTTTCCCCCTTGTACAATATGGAACAAACAATACAACATGAAACAAAACATTATAGCTCTTATAGTCCTTGCACTGGATTGCAATACAATCAGGCTCTCCTTCCAATTCGACAGCAATGGCAGCGATTATCAGGACTTGATATAGATCTTAAAACCGTAGCTCTAGGTTTTTCCACACGTTTCTCGTTTCATCACTACCCAACTCCTGATTGTAAAGAATGAATTGCTTCTATACAGTCTGGATTCTATAAAACAACTTAAACGTGGAAATACATATTAGACAATTAACTTGTGCAACAGACATCATTTTGGAAAACTACTATGCTGCATCTGGAGCTGTTGGGGAAATAGAGATCTAATCTAGGGGCATTCCCAAAGAGTACTTCATAAGGACTTAGACCTATCTTCCGGTTAGATGTGTACCGGATGGAGAAAAACCCTAAGGATAGGTACTCTCACCTCAGTCAGGATCTTTTAGCTGTAGCCTTTGCTACAGACCAAATCTATGAATATCCTGGAAAGAGATCAATAGTGACACAGACATATTCACACTATTCCTCCTTTGTTCTGAATGTAGTCAATCTGCTATCTCTGAAATGGGTAAGATGACCTTGGCATATGCCTTCCTGGAACTCCCATAGTTCTCCCATCCTTATTACAGCATTCACCTTCAACTAACCTAGTGGCAGCATTGTTGAACCCAGGAGCCATCCGCCACAGAACCCAATCACACCTTCTCTCTCTTGATTTGCCCTTGTTCTAAATCCATCCTCTTTAGGTAGAGTGCCCTCTGAAGGAAGAGTTTATTACCAACTCTCCAGAGTCCAATCATCACTTCTACCTTTTGTCCTTTAGATTTTTTTTCCTTTTAGCCTCCATAGCCTTTATCTGAAAAAGCCAATGTCACGACCATGGTCATGGTCGTGACTCCTGAACCGCATGCTGTTGCCTGCGGTCTGGTTTTGTTGTTCAACCAAAGGTGAGGGCCGCTAGTATGTTGCCTCACTTGTGGTTGCCGCTGGCAACATGTTGTTATTTTGTATGTCGCAGTATAGCAGCCTGAGCTGGTGCTAGGCAGCTAGCTGCAATGTGCATGCGGTTGCACCTGGCAACCTGTCGTTGTTAGGTGTGTCTTTTCTATGTCTGGTGTGCACGGGGTTTGAGTTATGTGTGCACTTTCCCCTTTAAGTGGCTTCCATCCCTTGCCTGGTGTAGGAAGGGTTAACTCCCTTCTTTGTGTGAACACTGGGTGTGTCTGTGTTGTGGGTGTGGCTACATGGGCTATTTAGCCTCAGTTAAGATCAGTAGTCTGAGGGGTACTTCAGCCATGGTTAGCTGGAGTCATCCTCCTGGTTATATACCATCTGTCAGTAAGGGCCACCCTTGTGGTCATAAAACCGAATCCCTAATGTTAAGTTGATGTCTTATGCTTTTGGTTTAATTGCAGCTATGGGTGTCCTGGTTCCTGTGTGTTCTTATGTGTGTGCTGTCTTCTTAATGTTTGTGTGGACAGCGTATCTGAGCACGGGTTCCAGTCAGCAAGGCTGTGGCAGATTAGTGTGGAACTGTTTGGTTCACCTGTCATATTCATAGGTCTGTTCATGTTCCCCTTCTCCTTGTTGCTTGGCCAGTGAGACTCCTGTTCCTCTGTGCCTTGGAGGAATAGGTCGTCTTACCCTTCTCCTAGTTCAGGGCCACCCTGAGGGCTTGTAGGGACTATTAGGTTCCAGAGTATGAGCCCTCCTACCATCAGGGTCGGCTCATACGACTAGGAGACAGGGTCAGTGTTAGGGACGCAATAGGAGGTGACCTGCTCCCTAATTCTGTCGTCCTGGCCGAGTAGCGACCGGACATCTTCTGATCATCGCACGGCTGAGGGTTTCCCCCATCCTCAGCCGTGACAGCCAAACTTGTTGGAAGTCCACTGGCCATAAGCCATCCTGTATCACACAGACTTCCACTTAGTGTAGACTTCAGGTAATAGTTTAGACTCTACCGTCCCAGGCAGCATCAGGCCATCAAACATCTTTCATACACTCAGCATTCATTATTGATGGACTTACCCATGGATCAAACAAAATCTCTGCTTCACCAGCTTAGACCATAATAATGAGTGATACTGAAGGCATAGCTGGATTAATATAGAACCCCAAAAAAACACCTCAATGTACAAACTATTAGTGAGGGCAAGGGATAAGAAACCATATAAACCTATAATGTTGTTAAAGAACAAACAACAAAATAATGCCCAAAATATTCAAAAAATATAGTTTATTTAATTGTAATAAACTTATCATGATTTATAAAATATTAGAAATAACAAAAATAAATTAAGAACCAGCAGGAAACCGGATGCCGCAATCCACTGGCCTATGCCGCTGCTAGCCACCAAAAGATAGATGTATATCAGGGTGATTCCACAAGAAGTAGCACTAATGATGCTGCTATCGTAAAGTAGAAAGCATATGGTCATCACCCTGGTACATAACCACTAAGCTGTGCTCAATTCAAAATGCAGTTTAGGAAAAATAAAGCAGATGCTAGTATCTAGCAATGGAGGGAGAGGTTGGACCCTCAGAAGATAATAATGCACAAAACCTTATAATAAAGGATATGGAGGAGCCCAGCCAATTACTACAGAAATCAAAGCATACCACAAGACATGATGGGGGGTGAAAAACAGCAGGCACAGGATAGGAACCTTGACGCACGTTTAGCCTCAGCTTCGTCGGGAGGTGAGTGAAAGTGTAGCCATATCCCCTTATTTATATCTCCCATAGAACCCAAGCACATGTGGTCTCAATAGAAAATCACAACAGCTGATGCCTAATATTGAGCGCTGCATACCTGATGATGCATGCCGAGCCCACAATGATGACTCCGCACTCGTCAGGAGGAGGGGTGGAACGCACGTTATGCATTCCAGCCCTTCTCCCAAGGAGACGTAGCGGCGTCCCCATGTGACCTGGCGCACAGCTCATCACAGCAGAGCGCTGCATCAGCTGATCAGGTAAACAAGATACCACAATACCCGGAATGTATCTAACGCATTAACCACAATACTAGGGAATCATGCATATGGGATCTATATGGAAGGTATCGATCATTCAGAGGACACGGGTGCATATATAAAGATAGATGGATATAGATGTAGAAATTTCCAAAGGGATAAATGCATCTTTCCATGATCTCTGCATAACATGCCCAATTACAATATATATATATTGCATGATTCAACCAAAATATAGGCCCTCATTTGTTCAATCACAATATGGGCACTACAGTATTCAATAAAAAAATAGAAAGTACATGATCAGGAAAATATTAAAACATAAAAAATACAGTAAAGAGAAGAAAAACATTTACTCTTCTACCTGTAGCCTATTTTTCTGAATCCTACACCAAACGCCAGCCATTGCACTCTACACGCCCTGCCCTGAACCTATCCAGAAAGTTAACATGAAGGGCACCCCAACTACCATTAGGCAAGAGCACCAGAATCAGGGTGTCCCCAGGAGGGAAGAAAAGGTATGCCCTCCTTTCACTGCTCAACCCACTGTAGCCACTGCCAATACCACATCCATCCTCAACTCTGGCTCTACATGGGCTTGCTGCATAGTTGTATTCTGTCTTGTAGTGCCCTGTAGTTTTTATAATGCCCATTTAGTGCCCCCAGTATAAATACTTGGGACTCTACAAGGGGCATACTAAATACTGGTGGTACTACATAAGACAGTATAACTGTTAGGATACTTGGGGGGCAATATTGCAAATGTGGGCACTATTACTAATGAGGGCACTCTTGGGGATAATTAGATATACAGTTTAGACATTATCACATACAGTATGATAGGATTAAATACAGCAGCTCAGCAGACAGTATCACACATTATGTGATCAGATAGACAGCGCACCTGCTTGGCAGTTTTTGGAAGTCCCACAGCAGTGAATGAAGAAAATGACACTGTACAGGTGCAGGATGCTCGCCATTCACTTCAGGACCTGTCCCAGAGGTGGAACCCACAACATTTATGGAAAATCCTAGCGGTATGTCAAATGTTCCCAGAACAAAATATCCCTTTAACAAATTTCCCCTCCAGAGTTCATTAGTGATCCATCCTTCTGTGATTCACTTCTGCACCCATTCAATACACCCCCAGGAACAAAACCACACACATAAAACCTTTATGATAAAGGTATTGAATATTTGTGGCTCTGGCTCTTTAAGGGAGGTGAAGGCTTCTTCACTTTCTCCTGGGATTCTTCCATCTGAGGAGGTTGAGGATCAGAGAGGGTCCCACACAGTTCTCAAGTTGTATTGAAGAGAAAGAAAATAAAGATCAGCAAAACAATTTTCAAACGCATGAGGAGAAAAGCAGCCAAACTTACTCAATCTGGTCCTGTGCTGATCATCAGAGGTCCCCTTATGGTGAAAGCCACCCAGGACAATAAGGCTGGTGTCAGTGCTACCCACCCCTGATTATTAGGTCATAAGTAAATGAGTTATGGTCCCCATCATGACACCACAAGTAATTGAGTTATCTACCAGGACTCTAATGATGACATCACAAGCACCGTTTCATCATGAGAGAGGCCATATTGAATGTAATAAGGTACAGGCTACAGATAATGGGTTAGCACTTTCTCCCCTGAGCCAATTGCGTAATAAAATCACTTCCGAGAATTCCCAAATGCGCTAATTTCCAGAAACGTAGCAAATTTTGAAACATGGTATTTGCATATGTATTCAGATAGTATTCGTACATCTACCTGGCAACAACTACCTTTCACTAAGCTACACCCCCTTGTTGGATAGAGCATAAAAATGTCTGGAACTCTTGATAAACATGATTTACTGTATGTGCTCAGGAATATTGTGGCTCAACAGGATATCTCACGGCTTATCAGTTGTTTGAGGAGGCCGTGGTACTCTGGGGAGGGCCACTGCCCCCTCACAGCTTACGAAGCACAGCAACATACAATGTATAGTGGCTATGCTTGTTATTGCTTGCTGCCTAGTCCCACTCATGAGAATGAAATACAACTAGGTCATGTGACCAATGAACATGATGTCACAAGCATAGGAAGAGGCTCTGAGGCTGGAAGTTGGATCCCACCAATGAAATATTGAGAAAAGAGTCTCTAATCAATTAAAGGGAACCTGTCATCAACTTTATGCTGCCCATACTAAACGCATAATAAAGTAGAGACAGGTGAGTTGATTTCAGCGGTGTGTCATTGAAAAGTTAAAAGTAAGTGGTTGCCGAGAACCAACATGACAATCATTGCATACTGGGCCTTAGTGGCGTCGCTAGAGGGGGGCGAGGGGGGGCAATTGCCCCCCCCATGTTGTTCCTTGCCCCCCCAGGTGCCCCCCCCGCTGATTCCCCCGAGTGAATACTAATGAGCGCTTCTATTATGGAAGCGCTCATTAGTACAGAAGGACCAGGAAGTGGTGAACGCTCTGTACTCACCACTTCCTGGTCCTCGGCTGTCGGCTGTCGGCTGTGCAGGGCTGCGCACAGCGTGAGGTCGCTCTGTGACCTCACGCTGTGCGCGCCAGTTTAGAGCACAGTCGACTGAGGAGGGAGAAAATGGCAGGCGGCGTCCGTCCAGGAGCAGGAGAGGTAAGTGTTTTTTTATTTTATTTTATAAAAAATGTGGCTGCTGGGGGCATTATGGGGGCTAATAGGAGGCATATGGGGGCTAATTGGAGGCATATGGGGGCATTTGGAGGCATATGGGGCTAATTGGAGGCATATTTGGGGGCTAATTGGAGGCATATTTGGGGGCTAATTGGAGGCATATTTGGGGGCTAATTGGAGGCATATGGGGGCATTTGGAGGCATATTTGGGGGCTAATTGGAGGCATATTTGGGGGCTAATAGGAGGCATATGGGGCTAATAGGAGGCATATGGGGCTAATTGGAGGCATATGGGGGCTAATAGGAGGCATATGGGGCTAATAGGAGGCATATGGGGGCTAATTGGAGGCATATGGGGTCTATGGGGCTAATTGGAGGCATATGGGGGCTAATTGGGGGCTAATTGGAGGCATATGGGGGCTAATTGGAGGCATATGGGGTCTATGGGGCTAATTAGAGGCATATGGGGTTAATTTGAGGCATATGGGGGCTAATAGGAGGCATATGGGGGCTAATTGGGGGCTAATTGGAGGCTAATGGGGGCTAATTGGAGGCATATGGGGTCTATGGGGCCAATTGGAGGCATATGGGGTTAATTGGAGGCATATGGGGGCTAATAGGAGGCATATGGGGGCTAATTGGAGGCATATAGGGGCTAATTGGAGGCATATTTGGGGGCTAATAGGAGGCATATGGGGGCTAATTGGAGGCATATGGGGGCATTTGGAGGCATATGGGGCTAATTGGAGGCATATTTGGGGGCTAATTGGAGGCATATTTGGGGGCTAATTGGAGGCATATTTGGGGGCTAATTGGAGGCATATGGGGGCATTTGGAGGCATATTTGGGGGCTAATTGGAGGCATATTTGGGGGCTAATAGGAGGCATATGGGGCTAATAGGAGGCATATGGGGCTAATTGGAGGCATATGGGGGCTAATAGGAGGCATATGGGGCTAATAGGAGGCATATGGGGGCTAATTGGAGGCATATGGGGTCTATGGGGCTAATTGGAGGCATATGGGGGCTAATTGGGGGCTAATTGGAGGCATATGGGGGCTAATTGGAGGCATATGGGGTCTATGGGGCTAATTAGAGGCATATGGGGTTAATTTGAGGCATATGGGGGCTAATAGGAGGCATATGGGGGCTAATTGGGGGCTAATTGGAGGCTAATGGGGGCTAATTGGAGGCATATGGGGTCTATGGGGCCAATTGGAGGCATATGGGGTTAATTGGAGGCATATGGGGGCTAATAGGAGGCATATGGGGGCTAATTGGAGGCATATAGGGGCTAATTGGAGGCATATAGGGGCTAATTGGGGGCTAATAGGAGGCATATGGGGGCTAATTGGAGGCATATGGGGGCTAATTGGAGGCATATGGGGGCTAATTGGAGGCATATGGGGTCTATGGGGCTAATTGGAGGCATATGGGGTTAATTGGAGGCATATGGGGGCTAATAGGAGGCATATGGGGCTAATAGGAGGCATATGGGGGCTAATAGGAGGCATATGGGGGCTAATTGAAGGCATATGGGGGCTAATTGGAGGCATATGGAGCTAATTATAGGCATAATGGGGGCTAATTATAGGCCTAATGGGGGCTAATTAGAGGCATAATGTGGGCTAATGAGGCATAATGTGGGCTAATGAGGCATAATGGGGGCTAATAAGAAGAAGAATGGGGGCTAATGAGGCATAAGGGCTTATAATGGGGGCTAATGAGGCATAAGGGCTGATATGGGGGCTGATATGGGAGTGATGAGAGGCATAATGAGGGCCAATGAGAGGCATAATGTGTCATCAACAGATCCCCCATAACAGTGTGTCTTCCACAGATCCACCATAACAGTGCGCCTGTGCACTGACGAGAGACAGAAAGAAGGGGAAAGAATCCGTGGAAGCAAGCAGAGGACGGCACAGCAGATGACTCAATAGCTTCTTTTGTAAGTAAATTGTTTTATTATAACTGTATCCCTGCAGACCGCAACTCTCTCGTATTTTGTAATCTTATTTCTATATACTTATTTTGTTTTTGCCCCCCCATTTTTGACTGTGGTATCTTTGTGCCCCCCCTATATATTGTTCCTAGAGTCGCCACTGCTGGGCCTGGAAAAGAGTCATGGCCACCTGAGAAGAGTCATGGTTATTCATAAATTCCTGCTCTCCTTGCCCACATGCTGATGATTGACAGTATTCTACCTAGATTTCTCTCTAGGAGACAACTGCCAATCATCAGCAGATGGGTGAGAGAGCAGGATATTATGAATAACCATGACTCTTCTAAGGTAGATTTGACTCTGTGCTGCAATGATTATGATGCTGGTTCTCAGCAACCGCTTAAATCAGCATTTCTGACACTATTTTATGCTGCCCCCAGTGAGGTCAGCATAAAGTTGATGACAGGTTCCCTTTAAGGGGTCACTCAGGAAAAAAACTAAAAATGAATCCTTGGGCCAAAGTCATGGTGCTGTACATGCTCCCAAAGTTTTATTCTCCTGAATAGTGCCATTACATAGATCTCCAGCTACCCCCCTACTAGGCCACAGCTGAGGCTTGTGCAGCCATAACAAAGCAATGTTGTCCTGATCCGCTTTAAAGTATGAACAGACTTTAAAATACAGGGAATGGTGTTATTCTCTCGTGCTAGATCTTTAGCTGCAGTCCCAAAAAGGAAGGTAGGCCCTGACTTCCTATAGAACACGTAAAAAGTGTGTATATGTGTGTATATATATATATATATATACATATATATATATATATATATTTTTTTTTTTTATTTTTTTTTGATCCGCGCTGAAACAACTTTGATAGAAGCTTTCCCAAAACTACAGATTTTTAGGTGGCTGTTCCATTTGCTCTTCTTTCTCCACCTCCTCAGACTGAACCGACCAGCAACGAGCATATTCAGCATTCCTCCCCAGTATATAAATCATCCGGCAGCAAACGTTAGCGTATGTTCAGAGGTTTCCTCTTTCAATAACGCTGCCCGACCCAGGTTTCGCTCCTGCTTCATCTGGGGCGTCTCTGTTTCAGTTATTTAGGGTGGGTTTTATAGCCACATCGTAAAGACACATGACTTACACACATTTAGCATCTCAATTTTGTTAATTTAGGGCGGGTTTTATAGCCGGATCATAAAAATCACATAATTTATACACATTTTGCGTCTTTTCAGACTCATTCTTTACCAAAAAGGATATATATATATATATATATATATATATATATATATCTTTCATATTTATTTTCTTATATCTTTGCACTAAAAATTTAAATTGTTGACTATTGGCGGTTACATTGTCGCCTGACATAAACCATCTGTTAGTTTGCAGGGAGAGGACGTGGTCGCTCTGTGCCAGCTACACGCACCTGTTAAACACCTTCATCAGGTGCGAGTAGGCAACAGAACTATTAGCGTTATTTGGTAGGGCCAAATGCGGCTCTACAAAGGGTGATGCCAGAACAAGTACAGGCGAGCAAGTAGATTGGGTGGCTGACAGTGCCTCCAGTTCCTTCACATTGTCTCCCACCCAGACTACTGTTGTAAGATCAGAGTATGCACCTGCAGCCGATGTCCATCAGTCTTTCACCTCACCCCCTTTCAAATCAGTCAAGCATTCTGAGCCCCAAGTAATGCAGCAGTCTCTTATGCTTTTTGATAAATATGCTGGCAGGGTTTCCGTGGGCCATCCACATAGCCCTGCGCCAGAAGTTGAAGAGATTGAGTGCACTGATGCCTAACCACTTATGTTTCAGGATGAGGACATGGGAAGACCACCGCAGCACGTCTCTGATGATGACCAAACACAGGTGCCAACTGCTGCAGACTTACAAGTAGGGCAGGGGTAAAGATTGGGTGGAAGATGTGGAGGATGATGAGGTACTAGACCCCACATAGAATTAAGCTCATGTGGGGTCGTGGCAGAAACAAATCGGTATGCCACTCAATTTATAGCCGCCAACCCGGGAAGCTATTATGCCCAGCCTTTCCGGTGGAAACCCGTCCAAGTTTCCAAATTAAAACATTTTTGGGGCTTTCTCCTCAACATGGGTCTAACCAAAAAGCATGAATTGCGGTCATATTGGTCCACAAACCCAATTCATCACATGCCCATGTTCTCTGCTGCCATGTCCAGTGCACGATTTGAGGCTATCCTGCGCTTCCTGCACTTTAGCGATAACACCACCTCCCGTCCCAGAGGCCACCCAGCTTTTGACCGGCTCCACAAAATTCGGCCCCTCATAGACCACTTCAACAAATTTGCAGATTTGTATACCCCTGAGCAAAACATCTGCGTAGACGAGTCCCTTATACATTTTACCGGGTGCCTTGGCTTCAAACAATACATCCCAAGCAAGCGCGCCCGGTATGGGGCCAAATTGTATAAGCTCTGTGAAAGGGCCACAGGCTATACCCACAAATTTCGGATCTATGAGGGTAAAGATCCGACGCTGGAGCCGGTCGGTTGCCCTGACTACCTGTGGCGCAGTGGGAAGACAGTCTGGGACTTGGTGTCACCCTTATTTGGAAAGGGGTACCATCTTTATGTGGACAAATTCTACACAAGTGTGCCCCTCTTCAGGCATTTGTTCCTAGAACAGATTGGCTGCTGTGGCACCACGCGACCTAGTCGCCGGGGCTTCCCCCAACAGCTCGTTACCACCCGTCTTGCAAGGGTGGAGAGGGCTGCCTTGTGTAACGAAGAACTGCTCGCGGTGAAATGGAGAGACAAGCGTGACGTTTAAATGCTCTCCTCCATTCACGCAGACACGACAATACAAATAGAACGGGCAACCAGTGTCATTGAAAAGCCCCTCTCAGTCCACGACTATAACCTTCACATGGGAGGGGTGGACTTCAATGACCAGATGTTGGCTCCTTATTTAGTTTCCCGATGCACCTGACGCTGGTATAAAAAGGTGTCTGTATATTTGATTCAATTGGCTGCATGTAATAGTTTTGTTCTCTACAGTAAGGCTGGGAGAACAGGATCCTTCCTCAAATTTCAGGAAGAGATCATCGAGAACCTCCTATATCCAGGAGGTTCCGTGGCCCCATCCACCAGTGTAGTGAACCGTCTACACGAGCGACATTTCCCCAATGTTGTTGCTGGTACCTCAACCCAACCGTCACCCCGAAAAAGATGTTGTGTCTGTAGCAGGAGTGGAATAAGGCGTGAAACCCGTTATTTCTGTCCTGACTGCCCTGACCACCCTGCTCTATGCTTTGGGGAGTGTTTCCGGAAGTACCACACACAGGTACACTTAGCATAAGGATCACATCTCAGGAAAGGAGAAGTTTGTCCTATAAAGGTAAAAAAATAAATCACCAGTAAGCAAAAAAGTTAACGTTCTGTTCAAAAAGTTAAATAAAGTTTATATGTTCCGTTCAAATGTTATTATAAAGTTAATAAATTTATTGCGTTGCGGCATGGTTTTTTCTTTTCTTTTTTTTTACCTTCCAGGTGGACCAACCGATCGACTAGCTGCAGCACTGATGTGCATTCTGACAGAAGCATTGCGCTGCTGTCAGATTACACAAAAGTCTGTGTATGCGGCACTGCAAGACGAGATTTCTCCTCTGCAGTAAAAGATACGTTTGCCGAGGCATATGAGCTGAGGAGGCGGTGGTGTTCATATGCTTTGGCAAACACTTTGTATATAAAAAAATAAAAATAAAATCCTGGCAATGGTTTATTCATCCACATCGATTGATGTGAATGGAGAAATCAGGTTTGCCAGGACATACGAGCTAAGTGGGTATGGATGTTGGGCGGAGCTCCTATGTCCTGGCAGACGCCTTTCCCCTCCTTTTTTTTTTTTTTGGCAGAGATTTTTTCATCAACATTGATCGATGCGAATGAAGAAATCTGTGCTGTTCATTCTTTCTTTCAGCCCAGAGGCTGAACGGAAAAAAAATATCTCATTACCTGTATGCTCAATATAAGGAGAATAGCAGAAACTCCTAATGCTGGTAATGATTGTGGAGACCCTCAAATGCCAGGGCAGTACAAACACCCCACAAATGACACCATTTTGGAAAGAAGACACCCCAAAGTATTCGCTGAGGGGCATATTGAGTCCATGAAAGATTGACATTTTTGTCTCAAGTTAGCGAAAAGGGAGACTTTGTGAGAAAAAACTAAAAAATATTCAATTTCCGCTAACTTGTGCCAAAACAATTTCTATGAACTCACCATGCCCCTCATTGAATACCTTGGGGTGTCTTCTTTCCAAAATGGGGTTACATGTGGGGTATTTATACTGCCCTGGCTTTTTAGGGGCCCTAAAGCGTGAGAAGAAGTCTGGGATCCAAATGTCTAAAAATGCCCTCCTAAAAGGGATTTGGGCACCTTTGCGCATCTAGGCGGCAAAAAAGTGTCACACATGTGGTATCGCCATACTCAGGAGAAGTTGGGGAATGTGTTTTGGGGTGTCATTTTACATATACCCATACTGGGTGAGATAAATATCTTGGTCAAATGCCAACTTTGTATAAAAAATGGGAAAAGTTGTCTTTTGCCGAGATATTTCTCTCACCCAGCATGGGTATATGTAAAAAGACACCCCAACACACATTGCCCTACTTCTTCTGAGTATGGCGATACCACATGTGTGACACTTTTTTGCAGCCTAGGTGGGCAAATGGGCCCACATTCCAAAGAGCACCTTTCGGATTTCACAGGGCATTTTTTACAGATTTTGATTTCAAACTACTTCTCACGCATCTGGGCCCCTAAAATGCCAGAGCAGTATAAATACCCCACAAGTGACCCCATTTTGGAAATAAGACACCCTAAGGTATTCTGTGAGGGGCATGGCGAGTTCCTCTAATTTTTTTTTTGTCACAAGTTAGCGGAAAATGATGATTGTAAGAAAAATAATAATAAAAAAAATCATCATTTTCTGCTAACTTGTGACAAAAAATAAAAACTTCCATGAACTCACTATGCCCATCACGAAATACCTTGGGGTGTCTTCTTTCCAAAATGGTGTCACTTGTGGGGTAGTTATACTGCCCTGGCATTTTAGGGGCCAAAATGCGTGCAAAGTAGTTTGAAATCAAAATCTGTAAAAAAAAATGGCATGTGAAATCTGAAAGGTGCTCTTTAGAATGTGGGCCCCTTTGCCCACCTAGGCTGCAAAAAAGTGTCACACATGTGGCATGGCCGTACTCTGAACATACACTTCCAGTTTCGTCTTTTGTTTGGGTCATCCGTTATCACATTACGATATGTGCTGCTATATATCATCTGGCCACTAGGTGGTAGAAGAGTATTATTTATAAGTCATGCAGTCTCGGACGCTCTTCCGTGGAGTAAAAAGACAACGGAGGTACCTACGCTCGTGACGTCATGACGTCTAACCCGGAAATTAAAATGTGCGGACCTGTAAGGTTCGAATCAACGTGTAGCCCGGTAGCACTGTGTATGGGGGAATCGCATGTTACTAGCATTTATTCGGCAGTCCGACACAACTTTCTATTTTACACCGATTTTTTAAAATATTAAACAGAGATTTATGTGCACGTGGCAACAAGTACATCTCAACATGATGACATCGCCCTGATCTTGCCCGCAATGCAACGAAGTTCAGCAAAGTAGTAGTGTGAGGACTGCGGGCCGAATCCCTGTGCATGAAGACTCGTACTGGAAATCAGCAGGCCACGTCAGGTCCGTTTTATTTCTTTAACCGAAAGAGTCGGGCGTGTGAGAGGGGTCACTCAGTAGAGGGACAGGCACAGACCCCACGGCACCTCATACAAGGATCTGAATGGCAATCGCTCCTAATTCTCTGACATCTCTTCCGAAATGCAGCAGTTCACAGGCCCACTGAAAAATAAAGGGGCACACGCAAGTTCCGGCCTGACCTCTGGTCTAATCATCCGGTCGGACATTACGGGTGTAATACAAGCACAAGTATTGGGATAGGGCGACCAGGATCACAGAGGCATCGCAGTGTACAGGTGATCCAATTGAAATGAATGGGGTTGCAGTGCGAGTTTGCACGTGTGCCACGACTGTAACCCCTGAATCGCAAAAAAATTCTGCAGAGTTGGATTTTGCTTGATTGAGAAGTCACAGAGTTGCTGCTCATGTGGGACTGGCACTGCATCCCCATTTATTTCTATGGGATCACTGGCATACTGTAATGCCCCTGTAATCCTGGCAGCGACCAGCGTAGCCGTACCCTTAGACTCGTGAACCTGGCCGTCTACTTAGTGCCGGTGTGTATGACACCCTCTGGATATTTTAGGTGTAATTTTTTATTCACGTACACATTTACTACCTGGAAATGTGCCTACATTAAGCGTATTTTTGGCACAGCAATCTGCGACTTTTCCCTGCTCTTGCCAGATCTATAAAAAAGGGGGTGTTTTATGTGTAGAAAATGGTCTAAATGTAAGCCAAACACCGTTGCAATTAAATCTAGCTGCACCATGTGTTTTTATGCCACCCTAGCCAGGGGCGTGGTGTGAGTGGGGCTGTCAGCCCTGGCACATTCATCATTAGGGATAAGCGAACTTCTGTTTTCAAGTTTGGCGTACAAGGTTCGGGTTATCTAAGAATTCCGTTATGGATTCCACTACCACGGACCATACGTTATGAGCTGAAGTAGATTTCAGTCTGGCTCATAGACTACAATAGGAGGCATTTATTTTATAACAAGTTCTTGTGCTTCGTCATAAATTAAAAGGGTTTTCGAAGATTTGAATACTGGTCACCTATCTTCTGGTAATGGTGTCTTGTGACGTTCTGTGCACATGGTCAACGCTGCAGCCAATCACTGGCCCCAGTAGTGATGTCCCTTATACAGCTGAGGCCAGTGATTGACTGCATGGTGACTAGTTTTTTTTTTTCTCTCTCAGACAACCTGTTTTACAGTTTGTTTGATTCACTTTGCAGTTGTAAGAGATTGTCAGGAAAATGACTGAAGTTTTTCCCAGTGATCCCATTGGCCGACGTATAATTTGTGATGGGGAATATGCAACAGTGCGCTATGCTGGGACGGTGCCACCTACACCAGGTAAGCAGTATTATCATACACTAAAGAGTTTTTGTATAAGCTGTGAATTTATTTTAAATATGTACACCATTATTGTTGTTTATGTAGAGTATGTGTCGGGCATATCTCCGGGTCTGTGTTCATAGATTCTTATGAAATGTCTTTTTGGCATTGGCTGGGTGGGAATATGCTGTTATACTTTAGTTTTTTTCCTACTGTATATGAAAGGTGACCATAACAAAATTGTATCTCCTTTTTTTTTTTTTATCATCGGAACCCATGGGCAATGTATGCACCTGTGTTTATGGTCGGTGCATTTTTGTTTGCCTGTACATTAGATTTCCTTGGCATATACATGAAACATAAGACCAATTACTCTGAAGAGAGTTGTCTCCTATTAGCTTGACGACAACCTTTCAGCAGCGTCTTTAACAGTAGTGATCTTATTGGGGTCATTTGGGCTTTTGATTTCTGTTGATCACTGCAAACAATCAGATTTGCATAAGTCTTTCTAAAACAAAAACTCCGGGCACAAGGTTATCTTGACAATATATATATATATGAGAATGGTCCCAGCAAGCGGACCGAAACGTCGCTTGGGTGAATAAAGGATCCCACCGTTTTTTCACCATTAAACGTGCTGCGGTGTATTTAGTTTATATATATATATATATATATATATATACACACACACACACACACAGTGATCCCTCAATATACAATGGCTTTAGAATAGAATTTTTTCTGGGCTTTTGTATGTTGAAACTAGATTCAACATAGTGACTCCAGATCTAACCAATTATCATGGCAATTTCACTGGTAAAACACCTTTATTGGTTGTCTAGTAGTTCCTCTGCGGTACTACATGTTGCCTGTGTGTGCCAGACACCAGTTGAGGCGGCTTCATTTTATTTTTCTGATAAGTGCATGTACTATGCAAAACCCTGAAGAAGTTCCTGCCCTTACCGTAGAAAGCCATTTACAGCTTCCAGCATCTGTATGTGCCCGTTTCTGGGCTTTTAATATTTGAGCTATCCTCAGGATAGATCATCAATATATCAGCGGGGGTCCGACACCCGGTACCCCTGCCAATCAGCTGTATGAAGGGAAGGCACGTGTGTGCCGCCTCCCCTCTTTCTTCTTGCACGCTGCTGCTATGTCCAGCCGTTAATATTGATGTCTAGGGATGAGCGTACTTCTGTTTTCAAACTCTGCGTACAAGGTTTGGGTTATCTAAAAATTCTGTTATGGATTCCACTACCATGGACCATAAGTTATGGTTCGTACTTCGTGGTAGCTGAATCGAATCCATAACGGAATTCTTAGATAACCCTAACCTTGTACTCCAAACTTGAAAATAGAAGTTCTTTGATCCCTGTTGATGACCTATCATAATGAGGTCATCAGTATCAGATCGACGGGGGTCTGACACCTGTCACTCCCGTCATTCAGCTGTTTGACAAGGAGACGGTGCTCGCGTGGAGCTTCCTGGTCTTCACATACTCCTTGTCTCCTGTGGAACGGTGTATTGCGTAATTACAAGTACTCATTCACTTGAATGGAGCAAGTACTTATTAGGCAAGAGCTACACAGTGAAACGCTGGTCGTGGACAGATTTGGCTGGATTTCGTGCGACTGCCATGGCGATCCAATTAATTTCTCTGATATCACTGCTGCTCAGCAATCCTGGCCGCGACCAGTGTCGCCATGTAGCCCTTGGCTTACACTGCGCTTCCAAGACCTACTTTCACACTAGCGTTCAGAGCGGATCCGTCTAAGACGGATCTGCTCATATAATGCAGACGGTGGCTCCGTTCAGAACGGATACGTCTGCATTATATTGTAAATATTTTTACAATGAAAGTCAATGGGGGACGGATCTGTTTGAAGATTGAGCCATAGTGTGTCATCTTCAAATGGATCCGTCCCCATTGACTTACATTGTAAGTCTGGACAATCCGCACGGCCAGACGGACACCCGAACGTTGCAAGCAGCGTTCAGGTGTCCGCCTGCTGAGCGGAGGCTGAACGCTGCCAGACTGATGCATTCTGAGCGGATCCGCGTCCACTCAAAATGCATTAGTGCTGGACGGATGCCGCTTGTGAGCCCCTTCAAACGGAGCTCACAAGCTGACACCCGAACGCTAGTGTGAAAGTAGCCTAATGAATGCGCTCGCTTGGAGAGACACCTTCTCTTCAAACAGCTGATTGGCGGTGGTGCCAGGTGTCAGTACCTGCCAATTAGATATTGATGACCTATCCTAAGGATAGGTCATCAATATAAACGGCTGGACAAGCCCTTAAGGACTTGTTTTATCTGTCTTGGTAATCAGCTTATTTTTCTTAAAACCTTTCTTGTCTTGGAATAACATTTTTGGACTTTGGAACCAATTACTGGTTTTCCATAGAGATATGGGCTCAAGTTACAATGGTTTCAACATACAATGGTCGTCTCAGAACCAAATAATAGTGTAACTTGAGGAACCACTGTACGTGCTCAACCAATTACTCTAAGCACAAGACCAGAAATGCTCCATCCCAGACAATAGTATACATAACATTAGGGATTCACATCATACTGATGATTGATAAACTTTCTACATAATAGATGATTGTATGTTACATTCAAAGGCAAAACTGTAACTGCATGGAAGTAGTTAAATGGCCTCGGGTATATCTCACTGAGATGTTGTTGTGTCAAATATTTAGGCACATGGCTTGGAGTAGAGTGGGACAACCCTTTGAGAGGAAAGCATGATGGATCCCATGAAGGAACAAGATATTTTACATGCAGGTAATTGTTGTATATGAAAAGTAAAATGTAATCATTTGGATTTCCTTTTGCTTTTACTTCTTAAAGAGGACCTTTCACCAGTTTTTTCTTTATAAAAGCGATACCTCACACTGTAGCCCATGTTCCTTATCACTATTTTTTTTCATGATATCCTCCTCCGTTGCACCGCTGTGCCCCTCGTTCTGTTTAGGCACCCTGTATGCTAATTAATAGCATTGGAACAGGGAGGAGGGAGGCATCAGCTTTTCTCAGTGGGTGACTCTTCTATCTGGCTGTGGCACTGCTGGAACAGCCTGCCGGAAACCGCTACAGCAAGTATGAAAGAAACCTAAGTAAGTCAGTTTGCACTAAAAATAACTGATCCGTCTTTTTTGAGCATCAGTTATGATCAGTAACTCATGCTTAAAATAACATCCTTTTTCCACCTCATCACCACGACCGGCCACTAGGAGATTGACCCCTGACCTCTGTAGGGGCAGGAACAGAGAGAGGGTTTAAATCCCCCAACACCAGTGTTTCCTATCCCTACAGAGGACAGGGGCTGAGAGAGTCTCCCTGTGGGGAGATGAAGATGATGGATGTCGATACACCTTACCGGGTGTTCCTCCTGTGGTCCTTGTACTAATGTTGGGCAGGGGTGAAGGAGGGAGGCCTCGCTCCATTATGATATGTGAGCCTGCTTCCGGGCCGCAATCTCCCGCCGGGCCTCCATGGCTGTAGCCGGGTGCGCGCCTAAGCTTCAGGTAAGCGGCAAACGTCACTTCCGGTGGGCAAAGGAAGTGACGTCATTAGGATGTGTCTCCTTTTAAAAACTTCCCGCCACCAATACAAGTGCCGAACATCTCAGCGGTGTGTGTGAGGAGCATGTCGACCGAGCCCCGCTCCCCTGGAGACCCTTCCGTGCCGCCTGCCGTAAGTTCCCCTGTGGGGAAGCTCTTCTTGCCCTGACACTGTACCAGGTTCCTTGTTTCTTCCTCCTCCACCTCTCTGGCTTGGGTCTTTCAGGCTCTATATCCCCGTGTATGTTCAGCATAGCTGATTGGGGTTATTTTTCCCAGGTCCCTAAGGAGGCTCAGAAAAAAATCAGGAAGCCCGCTAAGTGTGTGTCCTGTCTTAAACGACTTCCGGACGACTACTGCAAGAGATTATGCAAGGACTGTATCTCTAGCGTTATTTGTGAAGAACAGCCCTCCTTTTTTTACGAGCTGAGATCCATGATACACAAGGAAGTGAAATCCTCCTTATCCCAAATTTCTTCCTTACCCAGGGACCCACCACCACCCAAAAAACGGAGGGGACCATCTCCTTCTTTATCAGATTCGGAGGCGATAGCGGAAAATGCTTCATCCTCCAGAGCCTGGGATGACGAGGAGGCATCCTCTGACATTGAGACTTCCGAATCAGATAGGAGATTTTGTTTTTCCTTGGACGAAATGCCAGACCTACTAAGGGCAGTCCGGGCAACTATGGGGGTAGAAGAAGCCCCAAAAGCCCACTCCGTACAGGATGAGATGTTCGGGAGACTCCGGGTTAAAAAAAAAACTGGTTTTCCCGATCAACGAAAACATACGAGATATGGTGCTTGATGAATAGTCCAATCCAGAGAAGCGCTTGGGGGTGTCCAGGTCCTTTAGGAATCGTCTATTGTTTGACCCTAATGAAGGCAAAAATTTTAACGAAACACCAAAAATCGATGTTCAAGTGGCAAAGGTCAATAAAAAAGACTGCCTTGCCCTTTGAGGATGCCTCCCAGTTACGCGACTCCGTGGATAGGAAGGCAGATAGTCTTTTAAAAAAAAAAAATCTTGGGAAGCCGCCATGTTTAATTTAAAAGTGAATATTGCCGCCACCTCGGTGGCAAGGTCCATGGGGTTGTGGCTAAACGAATTGGAGTCTCACATTAGGGACCACACCCCTAGGTAAGAAATCTTAAGGTCCCTCCCCTTACTAAAGTCCGCCACGGCATTCATGGCAGATGCCTCGGCAGAATCTCTCAGATTCGCTGCCAAAGACGCAACGCGGCCCGCCGGGCTCTGTGGATGAAGAGCTGGTCAGGAGACAACACTTCAAAAATGAAGTTATGCTCCATTCCGTTCTCAGGAGAATATGTCTTCGGCCCTGTCCTGGACCGTATCTTAGAGAAGGCTGCGGACAAGAAAAAAGGCTTCCCAGAGGAAAGACCCTATAAAAGGAAATATCCCTTTCGTGCCCCCAACAGCCAGAACAAATCTTATAGGGATAAGGGGAAGTCAGGACGTTGGAGCTATCCCAAAGGGGGCAATGGTAGAAGTACCCCTTCCTCCTCTCAAAACAAATCCTCGGATAAACAATCATGCCAAAGTCGGGGGGAGATTGAAGAATTTTCTGGCTCCTTGGAAGTCCATTACCCTGAACCCTTGGGTCCGGGACATCATAAAATTTGGATACCGAATTGAACTTTCTTCATCTCCCCCAGACCGCTTCATTGTTACCAACCCGAGCTCCTCGAATGTACGCAAGAAAATTCTCCAGGGAATTCAGAGCCTTCTGGAAATGGGCGTGGTAGTACAGGTTCCATCAACACAGCTAGGATAGGGGTTCTACTCAAATCTTTTCCTGGTAGACAAGAAAGAAGGCTCATTCCGGACTATTATAAATCTAAAGGCCCTGAACAAATTCATAATATATCGAAAATTCAGGATGGAATCCCTAAAATCCCTGATTCCTTTAATAGGGAGAGATGCTCTGATGTGTTCAGTAGATCTACAGGATGCTTACTACCACGTCCCAATCCATCCAGACTCGCAAAAGTTGTTAAGATTTGCCATCCAAGACCACAGGGGAGTAACCTGTCACTTCCAGTTTACGGCTCTTCCCTTTGGGATATCAACTGCTCCCAGAGGCTTCACGAAGCTGGTGGTCCGAAATGGCGGCCTTCCTGAGGCGCAAGGGACTGGTGATTATACCATACCTGGACGATTTCCTCCTGATTGGGAATTCAGAGAGCAAACTCAGAAAAGACTTACTAACCTTCCTGTCTCTCATCCAAGATCTAGGGTGGTTGGTGAACCAGAAGAAATCAAATCTTCTACCCTCCAGCACAATCCAGTGTTTAGGGGTTGTCCTGGATTCCCGAGTTCAACATACCTTTCTCCCACCAGACAAGGTCAGAAACCTCCAATTGAAAGTCCGACTGTTTCAGAACAGGAGGTCTTGTCCCATAAGAGAAGCCATGAGTCTTCTAGGTCTTCTCTGATCCTGCATTCCGTCTGTCCCATGGAGCCAATCCCACTTCCGATCTTTCCAGTCATGGATTCTCAGAATCTGGAACAGGCAGCAGTCTTCTTTGGATCACAAAGTTCTGATCCCTCCAGCAGTGAAGGCCTCTATAGACTGGTGGAAGAGCACAAACAACCTGTCCTTAGGAGTTCCCTGGGAGAAAACGCCCTACATTCAAGTGCTCACAGACGCAAGAGAAAAAGGATGGGGAGCGAAAGTGGGAGATCATTTCTTTCGGGGTTCCTGGATGCCAACAACCCACTCTCAATCTTCCAACTTCAGAGAACTGGAAGCGGTTTGGAAAGCTCTGAAAGCTGCAGAGTTCCTACTCGAGGGCCGGCATGTAAAAATTCTTTCCGACAATACTACGACGGTAGCATACCTCTCTCACCAAGGAGGGATGAGATCAGAGAAGCTGATGTCTGTGGCAAGGAAGATCTTCAATTGGGCGGAGTCCCACATAAGATCCATTTCCGCGATTCACTTGAAAGGAGTACTGAACGTGGAAGCAGACTATCTCAGTCGCCAGTTAATAGACCACACCGAATGGTCTCTAAATCAGGACGTGTTCCAAATACTAGTAGAAAGATGGGGCACCCAACAAGTGGACCTGTTCGCCTCCAAGAGAAACACAAAGGTACCAACGTCCTGTTCATTGAACCCACGGGACAATCCTTGGGTTCTGGACGCGCTCACGATACAATGGGACTGGGATCTCTGTTACGCGTTTCCACCCCTGCCTCTACTTCCCAGGATAATTCAGAAGCTCAATCGTGAGGATACAACGCTAATATTAATAGCCCCTTGTTGGCCAAAGAGCAGCTGGTTCCCTTCTTTAAAAACCTGTCGATAGAGGACCCATGGCCTCTTCCTTCCAGGAGGGACCTGCTTTATCAAGGGCCAATCTTACATCCAAACCCGAGTTTCCTCAAGTTATCAGCTTGGATCCTGAGGTCCAGAGGTTTAAATCACAGGGGCATTCCGACCGTGTAATATCTACCCTGAAAGCGAGTAGGAAGAAGGTTACCTTCTCAATCTATCTAAAGATTTGGAAGAGGTTCTGCTCCTGGATCGGTGAGCCGCCCAATTTTCTGAAAATCCTGGACTTCCTCCAGCAGGATCTCGAATTAGGTCTTAGACCCTCCACCTTGAAGGTACAAGTCTCAGCCCTAGCTTGTTTCTTCTACCAAGATCTAGCCAATCACCGCTGGATCAGAAGATTTATGAAAGCAGCTTCTCGGCTACGCCCTTCTCTAAAATCCCGGATCCCCAACTGGGACCTCAATACAGTGCTCACAGGCCTAACACTTGCCCCTTTTGAGTCCCTGTCAAGTTGTTCCACCAAACATATATCTCTAAAGACAACGTTTTTGGTCGCCATCACGTCCGCAAGAAGGCTAGGCGAAATTCAAGCTCTATTAATACAAGAACCCTATCTCCACAGCACCTATGATAGAATTATTCTTAAGTTAGATCCCGTGTTTCTTCCTAAAGTAGTATCCGATTTCCACCGAAACCAGGAGATAGTTTTGCCTGCCTTTTTGTGGTAATCCCTCTAATGATAGAGAATCTAGTTTCCACTCACTAGATGTAAGACATTTGGTCTTACGGTATCTTGAAGTTTTAAAAGGATTCTGTAAAAAACAACAATCTGTTTGTCTTGTTCTCAGGTAAGAATAGGGGTCTAAAAGCTTCTAGGTCTTCTTTAGCACGATGGAATAAAGATTTCATTTCTATCTGCTATGAGATCCAGGGCCTTCCTTGCCCCTCAAAACTAAGAGCTCATTCTACCCGAGCTATGTCCTCCTCCCAGGCCGAGCCGGCCAGAGCTTCTCTTGAGGACATCTGTAAAGCCGCTACTTGGTCCAACATTCACACCTTTACGAAACATTACAGACTAGACCTATCTAGTTCAGACTTGTCTTTTGGACGTAAAGTCCTTTTTTATATCTCCTAGTAGCCGTCGTGGTGATGAGGTGGAAAGCCGGAATTAGACTTACCGGTAATTCAGTTTCCACGAAATCACCACGACGGCACATATTCCCTACCCTTAGTCTAGTTCTTAGTTGGAAGGATATTAAGTAATACCCTCTTGATTTAATTATATTTTTTCTCACCACCTTTTTTTTCTGTCTCTGTAATTTTGGACACGGTGGTGGGAGGGGGGGGGTATTTAAACTCTCTCTCTGTTCCTGCCCCTACAGAGGTCAGGGGTCAATCTCCTAGTGGCCGTCGTGGTGATTTCGTGGAAACTGAATTACCGGTAAGTCTAATTCCGGCTTTTTTTCCTGTTCTTTCTACTTTTGCATCTGCGTTTTCACTTCTTCTGGGAGAGGATCTCAAAACTGGAATTAAGTGGTTCAGTTTTGTCCCCCTTCATTGTTCAATGGGGGCAAAACTGATCCAGATGCATAAGTATGCATCTATTCCGTTTTTTGCATATTGGTGTGGTTTTGTGCCCGGTTTGCGAAACGGAACAAACAGATCTGGCATGAAAATCAATGTTGGGCTACTTTCACACTTGCGGCAGAGTGATCCGGCAAGCAGTTCCGTCGCCGGAAGTGCCTGCCAGATCCGGCAATCTGCATGCAAATGGACAGCATTTGTAAACGGATCCGGGTCAGTCTTAAAAATGCATTGTAAGAATGGATCAGTCTTTCCGGATGTCATCCGGAGAAACTGATAAGTTATGCAACCTCAAGTCATGCCCTGCCATCCTTGATTGACAGGGCCAGCGTTTGTCTTCTCCTGCCGGCCCTGTGCGCTGGATAAATCTCGCGCCTGCACAGTCCCAGAACACAGGGCCAGCAGGAGACTAACGTTGCCTGGCCCTGTCAATCAAGGACGGCAGGGCGTGACTTGAGGTGGGAGAACCGAGCCTCTAGCAGCAGAAGCAACGCCCCCCTGCTCCTAGAGGCTAATTTGCATATCATAAAGGTTAAAATTGTGCAGTAACCAGGGCATCAATAAGCATAAAAATAGTACAGTTACGGTCTGCTGACAGTAGCACATTGCTAATGTCAGACAGTTTAATAGGGTTCATTCTGTTGACAGAAACCCTTTGGGAATTTTGCTTATTGGAAATTGGAGATTTGTCTCTGTTTTCCGTCCCTTCTATTTTATTCCTAGACTGTTGCCCTCGTTTCCCATATAACCCGAGTCTAATTAGACACACCCAGTCTAATTATATCTTTATATTGTAGTAATTAGCAGGCACTCTTGCAGATGGAGCACGTACCGTTTATTGTTAAAAATATTAAATAGTATAGTTAATACGATAGTTGTAAATACAAGACTAAAAGGGACAAATACAAGAGGACGCACACAAAAAACTGAGCTATAGCAACATATAAGTGGGTATGACTTGATTGTAGTCTTCCAAATCTAGATAAGTCAATAAAATATTAAATTGCAGGCATAATAGTAGTAAAAGTGCTAGAGATGAAGGTGCATTGTGATCCTCCAAATCAAAGTGAAATAATAAAACAATGTCAAAGATGCAGATCAAGATGCACGGTTTTCATCCAAATCCAAGTAGATCACTAAAACCATATCAGAGATGCAGACATAGCAATGCATGTAGCAGCAAGTCAGAAATTGGTAAGGTATTTTTAGAAAATCCCGGAATGATATCAGTGTGGCCACACTATTTACATAATATATCCAATGTATTCAGCGCAGTTGCAGAGTTCAAGGAATAATAACAGGGGTAGATGGGTTCTCTGGCCCTTGTACCTAGATGTGGCGTCCCACGCGTTCTCTGGTACTTCACGGTGCTTACCTTATGTGTTTGTGTTCCCCCTCCGCAGTCCCGTATGTCTCCTCTGCTGTGTGCTTCTGTCCACCAGTCTCCAGAGTCCCGCGTGAAGTGAGGTGATGCACGTCGTCTCTGTTTGCGAGAAGTGACGTCAGCACTTACCTCATCCGGGATTCCTCCCACATGACTTACAGTGGGGCGGTGTATCTGTAGAACGTGTAGTAAAGTTGTGGACGTTGGAGTTAACTCCTTAGTTGCTTCTGTGTTCTTAGGAGGTTAAAATAAGGACCCAAATAAACTTTTTATCTTGCTTATAAGGCGGTAAACTGGCCCCCAGACTTATTAAACGCATTTCGGGACCCTCAGTCCCTTCATCAGTGAGTGGGGACTATGTGTTTCTTGCTGGTTTATATATGCTATATCATTTTGAATTCGATTTGTTTCACCTGGAACATTAGGAGGAGTCTGAAATGTAGAAAAATCTGGAACTGGATGCCATTGAGTGTGGGTCATAGTAACCATATATAAAACACAATTTAACATACATAGAACCACAATCAAGTAACAAATTATAGCTATGTAGTGAAAAAAGGGAATATTCTGCTTGATGTCATTCTTATCTGCGATTCTCAAGCGTTTTGGCTATGGTTTTTCGTATATCTAATTGTTCATAAAAATTTCATCTGGTTGGTTCGTGTGTATAGTTCTCATGCGGTTTTCAGCGATTTTTATATATATTTTTTTTTTTTAATAAAAATACTTTATAAAAACAAATTCATTAGAGAGATTTCTCATATGAAATCTTGTTTCTGACTCTATATTCATATATATGTATCGTGTGCAGAATTATTGAGGGTTGGGGACCATTCACCAAGGGAAACCCGACTAGTGAACATAACTGCCGGGTTAACTGTCAGCAAGTGGCACCCACCCTAAAACATCACATAAAACCGAAGAGTTCAAATTTATCATTTAGGCCCTTTGGTGTGATGAAGTCAAATATACGTCTTGATTCTAACCGGGACATTTTACAAATATGGTTGCCACCCCTCCAATTACGCTACGGAGACCAAACCCAGCCAAATTGATGCATTCTGAAAGGATCCTTATCCATTCAGAATGCATTGGGGCTTAACTGATCCGTTTTGGACCGCTTGTGAGAGCCCTGAAACGGATCTCACAAGCGGACCCAGAAACCCCAGTGTGAAAGTAGCCTTAAATTTGCAGCAATAGAGAAGGTGAATGTTATAAAAAAAAATAATATAAATATTAGGAATTTTTATGGAAAAACAACTTTTAAATGTTTTTATGGAAAAGTCCTTGCAAAATTTTTTATTTATTTTTTAAATCTCTGAAAACCGCAAGAGAACTATACACACTAACAAACCATATGAAATTTGTTGTTCAATCACTTTTATTAGAGAAGTAATCACAAATAGGTAGGACACCATGTCCAGAAACATTGTAGCATATATGACAGAATAAAAATGCAATCAAGCTACACAATGAGAATCATAAGACATGTGCAGAATAACATCCCGCAATTCCAGAAATAATTAACTCACTTTTCATATACAAAAAAAAATAAAAAAGGACAAGACAACAACAACACGAGACACAGGGTGAGAACACAAACATGGGGGGTATCCTATTGTGAGACCCAAAATAATCATTCCAGAGCGTCTGGTATTTGCCCGAACTAACCATTCATGGAACCCTTGGGACCCTTTAAATAGGAGCCATGGCATCCAAATTTTTAGGTACTTCTGGTCCCATCCTTCATCCTCTGCTGTCAGCTCCTCCATCCTATGTATATGTTCGAACGTCTCCAACCTGTGGGGCATCCCGAGATTTCCAATCTCAGGAGGCCCCGCTTAGCTAAACGAATAGGGCTTGAAACCATTGAGAGCAAAGCACTCTCTAGTGTCTAACGGGTCGTGGAACCTGACATCTTATTATATAGCTCATTCAGTTAATAGTTGAAACACTCTCACATTATCTTCCCTACGTAAACCCAATATCTCCTCCCGCTTCATACCCAACGGGAAGCTAGGGTTATTGAATAAAGGCGTCATGGGACCCAGGAAGGACGTACACCCTGAGGATTCAGCACATCTATCCCACACCTGAAGGACCCCTTCCGTAAGGAACGGAAGCCTATTACTATGTAAGGATTTAGTTACCCACAGAAGATTCTGAGGTGGTTCCCCCACTTCGCTCCTCTCAAAACTAACCCATCTTTTAGAGGCCCCAACATGATACCATATGAAATTTGTATGAACAATTAGATATATGAAAACCATAGCCAAAACCAGGGTGGATTTGATTTGAATCAAACCGATTTAAATCACTAGTCAGTAAGGCTTGATTTAAATCATAGCTTTTTACATAAAGATTCATATTTGGACAATTTTTCTGTTGTACTTAGGAAGGAGAAAAATAATCATTACCTTAATAATAACAATTTAAATAGGATTTATTCAACTGAAACAATAACATTACAGCATGTTATTTGCTTAAACATCCATGTTTGTTAACTAATTTGGCTGAAGAAAATATGTATATTTTAAGAAACTTAGACTGTCAGCCCAGCCTACACAAGAAAAGCTTAATAATGTCCTCTGTAGCTCACTCGTCATCTTCATCTTCTTCTTTGTTCATAATCTGGAAAAGAAAAACAAGCTTTCCTGCTTTATCGGGACCCAAACGATTTCTCAATTTAGAATGAACGAGTCCAAAGGAAGAGAATATTCTTTCAACGCCCGCAGAAGAAGCTACTGCTGTTAAAAGTGAAATCATTACTTGAACAGTCTCTAAATCCAAGTGCTTAAGTGACTTCCACCATCTTACAAAAACCTCTGGAAGAGCATGACATTGTGAATGGATTAATGGAATTTAACAAAAAATTAAACATATACAGCCTTATTCTACATAATTAAAAAAGTAATCTTTATTTCATAATAAAAAACCTTTGGATGGTAATATTTATTCCTCAAAAATCATTTTATATTAAAAAATCAGATTTAAATAAAAAAAATCCAGGTTTTTTTATTTTTTTAAATCATTGATTTTTATCCACCCTGGCCAAAACGCTTGAGAATCGCAGATATGAATGACATCAAGCAGAATATTCTTTTTTTTTCTCGCTACATAGCTATAATTTGTTACTTGATTGTGGTTCTATGTATGTTAAATTGTGTTTTATATATGGTTACTATGACCCACACTCAATGGCATCCAATTCCAGATTTTTTTAACATTTCAGACTCCTAATGTTCTAGGTGAAACAAATCGAATTCAAAGATATAGCATATAGTCCCCACTCACTGATGAAGGGACTGAGGGTCCCGAAACGCTTTTGAGAAGTCTGGGGGCCAATTTACCACCTTATAAGCAAGATAAAAAGTTTATTTGGATCCTTATTTTAACCTCCTAAAAACACAGAAGCAATTAAGGAGTTAACTCCAACGTCCACACAAGTACCGAACTTTACTACACGTTCTTCAGATACACCGCCCCACTGCAAGTCACGTGGGAGGAATCCCGATGAGGTAAGTGCTGACGTCGCTTCTCGCAAACGGAGACGACGTGCATCACCTCACTTCACGCGGGACTCTGGAGACTGGTGGACAGAAGCACACAGCAGAGGAGACATACAGGACTACGGAGGGGGAACACAAACACATAAGGTAAGCACCGTGAAGTACCAGAGAACGCACGGGACGCCACGTCTAGGTACAAGGGCCAGAGAACCCATCTACCCCTGTTATTATTCCTTGAACTCTGCAACTGCGCTGAATACATTGGATATATTATGTAAATAGTGTGGCCACACTGATATCATTCCGGGATTTTCTAAAAATACCTTACCAATTTCTGACTTCTATTATTGCTGCTGCATACATTGCTATGTCTGCATCTCTGATATGGTTTTAGGCCTCTATCACACTGGCGTGTGAGCCCCGTTGCCGCATTGCGGACCGCTTTTGCGGATCCGCTATACACGGGCGCCGTTCCGTGGGCACCGTTCAAGTGAAAGGGTCCGCGATCCGCTGCGGCTGCCCTACGGACTGAGCTCGTGCATTGAGGCCCGTATTTTGCTGATGCTAGCGGATTAACCCCTTCTATGCCGCGGTCCACGCTGACCGTGATATAGAAGGGGTTTGTGTCGGGTGAGGCGGAGACCCGATGCGTCACAAGGCAGCCCGATGCCATGCAGAGGCTGCCCAATGCCTTGCACAGCATCGGGAACTGCCTTCTACGGGTGCCGAGGAGATCCAGCCTCAGGCTGGGGCTCCTAGGCAATCTGTTAGTGTATGACTCAGTGTCATACACTAACAGGCAACGCATTGCAATGCAAGATGTATTGTAATGTATTTCAGAGGGGATCAGACGCCCAAAAATGAACATCAGAAATAAAGTAAAAAAAAAAAAGTGTTTTTATTAAAATGTATAAAGTAATAAAATGAATAAAGTAAAAAAATAAAAACACGCCCCTTTCCCCTTATTTTATAATAAAAAAAGCAGAAAAAAAACCTAAA